>NC_054371.1:114947234-115258484 GCF_017654675.1 Xenopus laevis | reverse complement strand
CAGAGAGTGGACGGGACTCACGGGTAAGAGTACCGGAGTGCAGAGAATGGGTACTCTTATGGACAGAAAGCCTATGAGAAGGGGAAGCAGAATGGGTGAGGGACAGCTGGGAGCCCGTCTGACCTTTTGCTGCGTAGGCAAAGTTCTGGGACACCCGTGGGGACTGTGATGGTGGACTAGGCACAACAGAGGAAGGCCGTCTAGAAACCTGCTGTAGGGGAGGGTGATGTTGCATCTGCTGCAGCGGTGGCTGGAACGGGGCTGGAGACAAAGAGAAAGCACTGGGTCCTCCTTGGGCATACTGAAAGCGTCTCAGGATGCGGGGTGATCCCACTAACGGGCTGGCCATTGGGGGACAGAAGCTCATAGCCACAGCCTGTTGGAGAGTGGCTATGGCAGAGGGGACCTGTGGTTGGGGAGAGGGGGGATTGCACGTGGCATACATCCCACAGGAGAGCTGTTGGTTTAGTTCCGCTTGATGCACCATCTCCCGATCATACTTCACTATTTCCTGGATAATTTCATTCTCCTTGTTGTTAAAGACACCAGAGTTCAAGTCATGCTGGACCTTGTGCATTAGGATAGAATTTTTCTTTCCTGCAAAGCAAGCAGATGTTCTTTAATGGTGGCATCATGCAAATATAAAGACTTGAGATTAAACAAGTCTCATATAATCTGCATAATACTTTACACCCCTCTTCTGTATACAGCCTTCAGTCTTGGTTTTGAACAATGGCACCACTGGCCATTATGTAAAGGAGAAGGTGGCAGTAATAATTTACATAAAGTAGCCTAACTTATCACCCCCCCCCTAACCAATTACTTTTGTTTTGTATAAGCAATCAGACTTTGTAGCAGTATACAGTATTCCCACGAGTGTATTATGGCAGTGCAGTGTCTCATACATACAGGACTAAATGCTGGGAATTTAGGGACAAGTTGTGGTGATCAGCTGATCCCATCCTTACCAATCCTATCCAGCCTGTCTATGGCCACTGTCTCGAATGCACGTCTCATCATGGGATATTCCTCCAGCACTTCATTAAAGTTATCCACAGAAAGCGAATAAAGGCGACAATATGTGTCAGCTCGCACACTCGCTGTCCTTCGGCCTCGTGTCAGCAGACAGATCTCTGGCAGAGGAAAACAGGGATTGATTTCACACAAAATAAATTCTTAAAGGGAACAGTAACAAAACTTTTGGGACATACGACCGACTTCTGCATCACCTGCTCATCCTCTCTACATTGTGTAAAGTTATCTGCACTTCAACTGGTGCGGCTAATATGACAGTATTAAAGGGGATTTTCACCTTTAACTTTTAGTATGATGTAGAGAGTGATAGTCTGAGACAATTTGCAATCTTTATTATTTTGTATTATTATTTGTGGTTTTTGAGTTATTTAGCTTTTTATTCAGCAGCTCCACAGTTTCCAATTTCAGCAATCTGGTTGCCAGGGTCCAAATTACCCTAGCAACTATGCATTGATTTGAATAAGAGGCTGGGATAGGAATAGTAGAGTGCCTGAATATAAAGATAAGTAATAAAAAGTAGCAATAACAATACATTTGTAGCCTTATAGCACATTTGTTTTTAGATGGAGTCAGTGGCCCCCATTTGAAAGCTGGAAAATGTCAACAGAAGAAGACAAATAATTAAAAAACTATTAAAAAAAAGAAAAGGGACAATTGAACAGTTTCCTAGAATTAGCCATTCTTTAACATACTAAATGTTAACCTCAAGGTGAACCACCCCTTTAAAATGCCTTTTTAATTTTCATGGAGTATTTCAATTTTTTACGTTCTAATTTTCTTATTGTCATTTTATCCAAGTGACAGGTTTGTTGGGCAGCAAGTGACACAGTCTTACAAGATTGTGATTAAGGGAACAGCTGGTACACTGTATACGACTGTACTAGTACAACTATTCTTTTAATCATATTATCTTTCCATTTATAGCCAAAAATTCATTTTAGCCCCAGTGAATTTCCAGAGAACAGTGAAACACTATCATTGCTGTTCCTGTAGAAGTAGTATAATGTAGGCTCTTTGAGGAGCTAAAGGTAATTGCTAATATGGCCCCATAGCCGCTCACTCATGCTGTGGCTCCCAGACCAATTAATGTGGCATACAATGTGGATTCCTGCATTAACCGCCAATTTGCGATGTGTGAATGCCAAACATAAGTCATTCACAGTTGGAAATGGAAAAAGGAAGTACATTAATAACCATAACAACCTATGATCAAGAATAACATTTTCTTGACGTATCTTTAAATCCACTACAATTTTGTGCCATGTTTAAAGCTACTGCAGCTCCCTGTTAGCAAAAAATGCTCTGTACTTACTATCCCTCCCGGATAGTTCTCACATTTTTTATTTCTACAAAAGTTTCCTTGCCGTTTTTAATTTTTTTTTTTACTTTGAAAGAACCCAAGAGAGCCCCAGATCCCACTAAATTAATCCTGCGGATCCCGTCACTGTTGATCAGGAATCCCCATGATGTGTATAGTGGGTTTGTGTAACAGTTAGATGTACAATACGTTTACTGTGTTATCTATGAGTGGGGCCAACAGTGCAAAGTGGCATGTAATCAATGGGCACAAACATAAGGTAATGTCATGAGTACATTGTAGATGTGGGCAAATACTGTAACAAGCATATATAGATAGCCATATTAGTTTGGTGCAGAATTCTGCTTTTGTTGTCAACCCAATTAGTCCTTATACTCTCATCATTTTTTGTAAGTGTAATTGCAATCACATTGCCTGGCTGTTTACATTGCACCTGAGGGGGTTGCCTCCAAAAGCTTGTGCCACATTTCTGCTGTAATAAATATTTTAAATGGCAGGAGCGAAATATGACTGTGTGCTTTATTCCCCTTCCCTAAAAAAACTGTCTGTTTACATGCCATGCACTCCTGGTTCTGACTCCTGAAACAATGCATCAAACTCAGCTGAGTAACAGGAGTAGAGGAGAACAGATGTCTTTTAGATGGCAACCAATCCTCAATAATACAACTTTCTCTCTATCTCTTTACTCAGGCAAACATGTTTATAACATGTACAGCTCGTCTGGGGCCACCCTGTTGCTTTACCAATGGCTGCAACTGGCACAAACAATATGCACGTCACTCACTTCCCTGTTAAAAAAAACGTGATATCAGCGCACGGAGCCTTTAGACAGGGATGGCTGAACCTCGGTTCTCTTGCTCCCTGTTCTCCTGCAGAATGAAAACAATGCTGGGGTTTTATAAATAACCTATCCATAACAATTTTAACAATTACCCTTGGCAAAAGCATGGTTTGCAACTGAGCAACACCTGGAAAGCAGCAGGTATGCAGGGCTCTTTAATTGTGGCTTTAGCGTCCCACCCAGCACAAATACATTCTATTTTAATTTGTGCTGTCCCATTAAGCACAGGGGTTTATGGAGATTGCATGTGTTCTAGATCATGTTATAGCATTTATACTAAGCCTGCTCTGCAATATGTGTTATGCACAATAAGCTGTTGGCCCATAAGGGCTACCATCTGTCAAACGAGCAGCAGCAGCCTCTGCTAAACAACGGGTTAAGAAGGCAGCAGAGCTGACAATTTGCTGCCAATGTGCTGTCCCTGGTGCTTTGTTAATTCTGGCTAAACTTATATATAAGTAGCACTGCAGATTCATGCAAAAATGGTTAAAGCTACTGGCATTTTATTGTGCAGGTCAGATAAAAAGTGCTTCTATTATTTTCTAATATAACCCATCAATTTCACAATTCTCCCATTGCTATGGCTTTTCACTGTATCTATGTATGGATGGCTCAGGGGAAATAACACTCTGTATAAACATTTGCTTTCTCGGACAGGCTCTCTAAGCAGGTATATCTTATTATGTGCACAGAACATTCTATCTCTGCATATTTGCATTAATACAGTGAAGTGGGAGCTGTCATATTCCCTTCCTCGCTGGAAACCTTCTCCATATACCAAAATAGAACAAAACTAACAACTGATCTTTAATGCATAGTGCTCTTCTGTTGGTGCCTTGAGAATAGCTTAACAGTGGCAAAAATGATGCTGTAGTTTCCGCTCATGTAGATATGCAATACCCAGAGGCAGCAACAAAGTCTATTACCTGCTTTCCCAATATAATTACCATTGAATTTGTTTGTATTTCCACAGTTATTCAAAAAATAAAAACTGTGGTACCGAGATAGGCAGTAGCAAAAATAACGAAAAAACAAACAAATACAAAAAGTATTGTAGAAGTGATACCTATATTGGCTAACAATAAAAAAAATACATTGCAAGCTTTCGGAGCACCAAGGCCCGTTCTTCATCAGTGAAAGGTATTCATGGGCAATAAATTAGGAACTTACTGATAGATAGAGATCAAATGTAGAGATAATACAATGAATTAGGGTGGGTTGTAAATAGTCCAGGAGTCTGGATTCAGTCAGGTCACATAGTGTGACATGAAACCTGACCTTAAATTATGGCCCTGTCAATGTGTTAAATAACTCATACATTTGAATTCATAAATCTTCCTTTCCCATTCAGTTTTAAAGTTCCCTTTTAGAATTAAGACCTGCATGTCCTGAAGACTGTGATTTTGACTGCAGAAATGTTGCCCCACTGGTGTACCACATGATTTGGTGTTGATTTTATGTCTGTGAAGATTCATCCTGGTGTGCAATTTTTGTCCTGTTTCCCCAATGTATATGCCTCCTGTAGAGCACCTAGTACATGTAATCATGTATACCACATTGGATGAAGCACACGAATAGTGGTCCAGAATGGTGTAGACTTTTTGTGTATTTGGAATTGCAACTTGATCTTTGCACAGGATGTATTTGCAGGTGTCACATCTGTTGTAGGGAAATGTACCTGCTTTTGTTGTTTTAGGAAGAGCACTTCTGACAATCGTTTTCCTCAGATTAGGTGGTTGTCTATAAAACAAGAGAGGTCGTTCCGGGAATATTTGTTTTAGTCGGGTATTTGTATGGAGCATGGGTTGCAGGTCTCTGGCTATTTTTGTAATAATGTTCAGATGTGGGTTTTAGGTAACTACAATAGGTACCCTGTTGTTTTCTGACTTTTCTTTGTAATCCAAGAGTGTGTCTCTGGGTATTTGAGTTGCTCTGTGGATTTGATCATCAATAACCTGCGGATGGTATCCCTGATTAACAAAAGTTTTCCGTAAGGAAAGGAAATGTTTATTTCTGTCATCAAGGTTTGAGCAAATCCGGTTGTATCTCAGAGCCTGGCTAAACACAATTGATTTTTTTATGTGATGAGGATGAAAACTGTCCCACATAAGATATGCAGGACGGCCTGTTGGTTTTTGGTATAGGGATGTTTGTATGGTTCCATTTTTGATGGATATGGTTGTATCCAAGAACTTGATGTGTAAGTAAGAGAGGTTAAGGTTGATGGTGCGGTGGAATTGGGTAAATCTTTGGTGGAGTGTCAATAGTTCTTTTTCTGATGCTGTCCATACGATATGTCATCTATATACCATAAATAGGTTAAGGGCCTGGTATATCATATGGACAGCATCAGAAAAAGAACTATTGACATTCCACCAAAGATTTAACCAATTCCACCCCACCATCAACCTTACCCTTAACCACTCTTACTCACACATCAACTTCTTGGATACAACCATAGGATGAGCAGGCCTGAACTGTCAAATTCTGGCAAATGCAAGAAGGCTGCTACCATCGAAAGTCACTATTTAGTGGGCCAGTGGGGGTAGGGTTGCCACCTTTTCTGGAAAAAAAATACCGGCCTTCCTACATATTTCTCTTTTTTTTCCCCCCTAATAATAACATTGGGATCGGCCATAATTTTTACCGGCCAGGTGGCAACCCTAATTTGGGGGGGCTGTTTGAGCCTTAGTGTACTTGCAATGCCACCAGAACCTATTCTGAATCCCAGACCTGCATGAGTGTATATTTGTACTATATGACATTTATTAACAAGTGTTATATTTTTTTGTAACATTTGACTTTAGTTCCATATAGGAACAATTCCCTACGTTGGGATGCACCCATTTTATGGCATCATTGCATTGGTGGTTCATAAGAAAATTCTCAATAACTGCTGCAAGCCAGTTAAAGTGCTTTTTCGAGCCATAGAAATCTAGGGTAGGTGTCTGGATCAGTTTTAGGCGTCTCTTTGCCTAGTGTGACATTAGCCATATACTAAACTTGGGCATCATTAACAAACCCTAATGATTTTTTTAAAAAAAAATCTTTTGACACAGAACACATTTGGATGCAAGTTCCTTTAATGAAAGTGGTTTTAGATGCAACTCGATGAAAGGAAAAGTACAATGTACTGCGCTTTTGAACTAAATGACCCCTATTGCTTTTGCTGTATCTATTTGATATGAGCTAACGAGCAGGGCACTAGTGACGTGCAGGCCAGCCTGAAACCCAAAGGTCGAGCAGGCTCGGGTTGGCTTGGCTCCTGCACAAAATCTTCTACTATACAGTGTTGTCAAATATGTTGGTGGTTGATTAATATATTAAGATAATAATTTTCCAGTTATAAAATCAGAGTAGTCTTTCTCTCTCTCTGCTAAGGCAGTAAAACAGACTTTTCCATAACAACAAGACGGCAACACTGACCTGAGTCAACCACAATTTCACTGTGCAAGAAAAGAAACAGACACAAAGCACAGTGACCTGGAACACAGAACATTATATTCCAGGTCATGCTTAAAACTATAGTTCATTTGATTATTGCTTATAAAAGGCAAATAATCCACACTGTTTAAAACAGTGCCTGCCAAGTGTACAATACATTTGCAGTGGGAGGAATGAGAATGCCTTTCAGGCCTAGACTAGCCGTATTTTTTCCTTCAACTACTGCTGAGATGACAAATTTAAGACTCTGAACAACATCTTCCAGTATCCCAACCCACGTCATAAATTGCAGTTCTCAGAAACTGCAGTGTGGTCGACATATCTGCCTTTCACAATTAAAGCACCAAATCCTTCTCTCTGTATTCCCAAAACAACCACACTGCCCTTCTTCTGACCATCCGATGCATTTTTAATGGGAAACTGGATTGTTTAAACCACAAAGTGTAGCAGATGATTAATAAATCTGTGTCATAAACAACTTCATTATATTATCCTGATAATTCTTGACATAATGAATGTTTTATTACTATCCTAATTTTTTGTCCCAGACTGACAGTACAACAATTTGGTGTACCAGGGTAACTGTTGAATGTAATAGTTAAAAAAAATAAATAAAAAAAATTTGCATTTTGCTCTGTAATATTATTCTTAGGTTTATTACATTGCTCATAGGAATTTTTTTTTGGCATATACATATGGTTTTTAAAGTAAGAAGTTTTATTATATAAATGGTGCACTGACTCAAAAACGAAGGGGCCCATTTATGATTGCCTGAGCTTTCATGCTCTGGCCATGTTTATCAACTTTACGAATGTCAGATTTATTAACGACATGGCCAACGGGGAGATTAGTCTCCTGCAATTATTTATGCGCGACTGAATCGACAAATCTTCCGAAAATGCATCTCCATTGGAAACAACTGAAATCACCAGCGACAAAACCAACATATTGTAAAGTCGCACTAAGTTACCTCTGGAGGAAAGTCGCTGTCGCCCACTGTCCTAAACATTGACTTTGTGTGTTTTGTTTTTTTAAATCTGCCCTACTATAGTTATATGGGTGATAACTGGTGTTATTATAGATAGGGATGCACCAAATCCACTATTCGAGGACTCCTGAATCCTTCGTGAAAGATATCAAACCAAATCGAAACCCTTATTTGCATATGTAAATTAGGGGGGGAAGGGGGAAAGAGAACTACGCTCAAATTTTTTACTTCCTTGTTCGTGTGACGAAAAGGGGTTTTGTGATATTTTTCTGTTTGGCCTGGCACTTGGATTTGTCTGTATTCTGCTGAAAAAAGGCACAATCTTGGCTTTGGTGCATTATAGAGGCCAGGGAGTAATTACATTTCAGGAAAAGAAACCGCAGTGAAACACTCCGTTAAATCACATGAATAAGCACAATTTTCAGCTTAAGGCATAATAAGCAATATTTGTATATATTAACAAGGGTGTTTAATAAAATGTCATGTAGAACAGACTTTGTTTCGATTTTTTGTTAATATAGGCAGCTCTAACAGAGGTCATGTTGAGTCACGCCCCTTTCTTTATAACTGCATCTCCATATAGGACTCCATTAAGCCGTCACTGATGAGAGGCAGCCTCCCAGTTAAGCAAAGTTTAAAGATTTGTTTACCTTTAAACTTCTCCGCTCATTTTTCCCACTCCATATAAATGTAAGAGGGACGTAGCAGGCTTACAATAAACCCTACTCATGTGCGGCTGATGTTATTGTACAACATATTTTATCACAGACGAGATCTTAAAATCTGTTCTGGATACCGTCACACATTTGCACCAGTCTAAGGGAAATTTATGTGCGCAGAAATGTTAGTCAGACCTTCCTATAGGTTTCATTTAGAAGAAATAGGACCATGAACATCTTTACTATGTAAGTGATTAGCAGCTGCTAGAATTATTGTGTCACAGGAGCAAAGCATTAACAAACCAATAAAATCTAGATGGACCCTAAGCAGCAGCCACAACCAAAATGGAGGCTTAATATCAAGCAGTTTCCCTTTTTTTTAAAAAAAAAAAAAAAAAAAAAAAGGGAAACTGCTGGATCATTAGGGTCCTAAATTGTACTTAAAGGTTCTATAACTAATGTAATAGGAATAGGGTATTGTCAGTTTGCTTGGCATGTACTTTTCAAAGCCTAAACTACAATAGCAAGGACATATTCTAAAATGTGTACTTTCTGTTGCTCCTCCTTAAATAACACTGGGACACCTCATCTTCATCTCCTAATGTCAAAGAGACCCTTAACAGAGAGTTCCTTTAATTGTCACAGTTTGCAAATACATTTTCAGCTACTCAGACCTTTTGCCGGCCCCCAGGTATAATGTTAGTTTGACATGCAGTCTCTTGGACTCCCCATCTGCAACTTTTTGATACTGCAATAAAAAAACCTTTAGTGCTTTTAATAATCAGTTAGTCTAAAAATTAGCTGGTGAAGGAATCTCATCAGATATGTTATAATATATTCCCAACATTGGTGAGTAGCAAAGAGTCCAAAAAGCAGAACGTTACTTACATGCAAAAGTGCAGGGATTTCAGCCTTGCTCCCTTGCTGATTATCGAGCAGGCCATCACAGACAACATTATTAGGGTTATATACTACTGCTATTATGTGCTATAATGGCATGAGATCCATTCATGAACAACTCCAATTATAGCATTTTTTAAGCTTAGCTAATTTGAATTGTGAAATCGCTTACATTCTGGTGTACATTGGAGATCAATAACCATTATCTGTCCAATTCCCTAGCTACGAATTAGTGTCCTAGAGGAGGAATCTGCCATTCTCACATGGACCAAAAACTGGTCAATATTGATAATGACCTGCCAATGCTTCTGGAAAGTAGACCAGAAGCCATATATTATGTTATGAAGGCATTGGTTCTGCAGCAATATGTTAGCATTTAGTGCAGAGTCAGAATATCAAGCAGCTCAAGTCAGTTTTAATCAGATTAACAGCACATTAGATACACATAGTTGCTACTGCTGTTTTACTACTTAACATCCACTTCTGGCTTACAGTGGTTGATGGTTTTTTTGGGCTGTTCCTGCCACTGCTGTACAGGCAAAATATAAACTTGCATTGGGGGTGAGCTGTTGTCATTTACATTTCCAGCTAGAAAAAAGATGCTTAGATATTCACAATATAGTTATTTTGTATATTGTAGTTAAGGCAACAGCATTTATAGTTAACATAGGATGATCTAAACAGTAAAGAGTTACCAGGAGTGGTGCAGCGCTCTTGCACCAGAATATTGGGGGTCTCACCATAAAAGTTTCATTAGGCAAAAGATGTGCAAGCTGACTATATACATTTGGCCAAGATACAGGCAATGCAGAGTACTAGCTTTTAGGGGAGCAGTCCCCTCACATGGGAAGTAGGATGACACTCGTTAGATGTAAATGCATTTCTACATGAATCTTGCTTGCTGGACCATATAAGACCACAAGCCTACAGCAGAAATCAGTTGGTAAATCTGTAAATAAGCAACTAAACACAACATATCTCATGTATTGCAATATACATTTTTAACTGCCATTAGTACTTCATAACATATGAAATGCTGACATTTAAAAAATAAACAAGATGCATTGACACAGTGGATACTTGGGTGCAGAGCATGCCCCCATTCTTCCAAATTCTCAAATTCTTGACTTGACTTTCAACCAGCTCTCAGTAGTAGAGTTAAATGGAAGAGGAGAATTTATTTCTGTAGCTGGACTAACATTTTCTTCAGAACACAAGGCCTAGTTTAAGCGACACCAGTGCCTGCTCACAGTGGCATTCATCTTTGTCCCAGGGGGAGCTTACTGAAGGCCTAAGCGACATTAGCCATAAATAGTTTGGACCTTGAAAAGTAGTACTTACCCGTTTTTTTAAAAGTCTTTTAGCAAAGTCCATGATCATTGATTTTAAATAAACCTCCAACTAGAAGCAGTATTCCTAAACCAAGTGATTCATACAATATGCACAGAAAGACTGGATTTTATTAGTAATGTGTCAAAAAATTAAATCATTGCAACAAAGGCAACCACTATTTTTACATATGGAGAAAAATATGGAGCACAGAGCAAGAACTGATTACATGAGAAATAGGTCTTAAAAAATCTTAGTATGTCTATCATCAGAACTGTGGCACCATTTTTAAGGACAGAAAGTCTCATCTAAAAGAACAAATAGCCCCATAACTGTTATTTTGTGGTGGTGTGGTTATTAAGGTGGCCATAGATGCAACTATAATATTGTATGAAACTAATTTTTGAACAATATTCGGTGTGTGTATGGTGGGAGCCAACCGGCAAATTTTGATCGGATGACTAGACTAGCTGCTTACTGACCTATGTACAGAGCCAAAAAATGGGCTTCAACACATATTTGATTAGGCTAAGCTATATTGCAAGATCTCATATGTTTGGTGTAGATGTGGTCAATCCAAGATTTTTATTTTATGGAGAATCATGCTGCTACTGTTAATGGTTTATAGTATTCCCTCACTCACCCTGCTGATCATACCTGAAAACAGAAAACTTAAATAATGATTGCAGATTGATTTTAAGAGACATAATCTACTTGAATGTAATAACAATTGCAATCTCTCACCTCCAAAGTAGGAGCCATCTGAGAGCTTCACCTCCTTGTTGCCCTTGGTGAGGACGCTAACCACCCCATGTTGGATGAAATACATCTTTTTGCCAATGGTCCCCTCACGAATGATATAATCGGTGGGCTGAAAGACCTCAAACTTCAATTTGGTCAGCATGCCAGTCACAAAAGAAGGGTCAGCATTGGCAAACAGTGGCATGGACGCTACCAGTTTCCTGCAGTTAAAGTTGACTATTTCCTAATCACAGGAATGATGGGATAGAGAGAAGCAATGCAGGCATGTGCAAAGAAAAACATGGGGCAGTTGAAAATAAGAGGGGGGAGATGTGAAAAATGAAAAGGGAAAACAGAGCAGGAAAGAGGTAAAAAAAAACATGGAGATAAAAGAGAGAATGAGTTAATTAGTTCTGCACACTCCTCAAAAAAAAATTTAAGCACATCCTCCCCATCATATCGGTCCTTTCATGCATACATCCTGCCCATCCATAAATGCAAGATTTTTATGCACATTGGACCTCATGTTTCCCTTACCTCCCGCAGGGGCTCATTCAGCTCTCCCAGGATACTGTCCTCATCAAACATCTTGCCTTGGTAGCGATGCTCGTAATAATCATGAATCCTTTGACGAAAATCAGCAGGAAGCTTGTGAAAGGACATGTACTGCTCCACCTGCTTGTACTGCAAAGAGAAACAGAAACTCTTTCCAGAAGCAATCTATACTCAAATAAGTGGTACCAAGTTTACTAGAAGGAGACAAGGCATAGATGCATTGCTAAAAACAAGTTTGTGACAATAAGGGTCCTTTTATGTGTGTTTGAGTACATCGAAGAACACGAGCTAACAGAATCCATTTTAATCTGCCTGGTTTTACTCACAAGCATTCAGATGTGTCTTCAAAAAGCTGTTTTTTTTGTTCAACCTTAACATGTTGCATTTTTATGCTATTGAAACATGTTCAAACCATAAAAATAAATGCACATTTATAAAGACTGAATAAATGCATACTTGCATTTAAAAATGTATATACATTATATGCATTTTAATACATCCAATGCACATTTAAAAAGAAGCACATTTAAATGCCTATTTAAAAGAGTCCTTATGCTATAATCAAATACAAAATGTCTGCCAGTGCACAAAAGCCAAAATACTGTATGTCATGAAATATATGAAAATGTCCTCTTCTCAACTAAATATTGGCATGGCATGGACAAGTAAAATCACTGGCAAAAAAGGAATTATACACATGGCAAACTGTGTTGATTACTATGTTATTCTAAGCTTCGAGTTACATACAAAGCATAAAAACTTCTGTACATTTACTGCCATGACATATGCAGTCAGAAATGATTGGAATTGCCTTGTTTATACAAAATCTCTTTTGTATATACATGTGAGGAACTGGCATAATCTATGGGCATCCTTCATCCTCTGCAATATCCGTCAGTTCCTGAACTACAACACTCAGAATTACTGTGCTGCATTCCCACTTCTTTTAGCTTTACTTTCTTGCATTTACAAATAAGCAGTTTTTAAATGAAATCAGCATGTCCAAGTGATCCATCTAATCATGAAAGCTTTTAGTTAATATGCTGGTTGGTGAAAATATGTCATTTTTCCAAAAAGAACTGTTATATAAGCAGAGTACCTGGAGAGAGAAGTTCAACTATACTGCACAGTCACTGATAGAGAGAACAGAATGTACCAGAGGATAAAATGTACCGTTCAAGCGAATATAGACATAAAAATAACGACAGGACAGGGAGACAAAAAAAGTAAATTATATTATCGACGAAATCCCATAAATGAAAGAAGAGCAGCAGTATCAGATTCATAGAATGTAGTAAATTTGAAAGTTTGCCCTGGTTCTTACCTTTTCTTGATATTGCCTGCGTGAGGAGTCCAAAGACTGGATGAGAGCTGTAGCATGTCCTATGAACATAGCATAGCATGTTGCTCCTACAATCATACTTAGCATGGTAAGCCAAATATCTGTCATGCTCTCAGGAGCTTGGCGCCCGTAGCCGATACACAGCATGTGGCTCATGGCTTTGAAGAGTGCAAATGAGTAAAGTTCACTCCACGAATCATTCTAAGGAAGAGAATAGAAAAGAATCACTACCCAAAGCAGTGAAAAACTGCCCAAACACCAGGAGAAACAGATTCTGCTCCATGTTTCTCTATGTTGTGTGCACATCAACACTGGCTCGCACTTTTATTGCAGCAAAGTTTAAGTAAAGATAACCCTAAGGGTAATGATCAGCACAAGACAGGCAGGTGTATAAAAAAATCACAGGTTTGAAAGACTAAACCAAGCATACATTTATCAATGTATAAATACTCCCAACTATGTACATGTGTATATACCCTGGGCTATTTCACATAAGGGACTTCATCCAAAGTAAAAAAACTGATAACTCACCTGATTTGACCAGTGACCTGGGTGTATACAGAACTCGGGTCCCACATAATGGGTAGAGTTTCTGTGATATGCTACATACAAAAGGGAACATACTCAATGATTTTCAATGGTGTCTCAGGTGCATTGCCCTGAACTGGTAGCAAGCAGCGAAAACCAACACAACAAGCAAGATGAACAAACACCCCAGCAGCAAACCATGATCAAAGATAAACCTAGCATTTATTTCGTGCTTTTAAAACATGATAGTCTCAGGCATTTCTTAACTACAGACAGTTAATCATAGGCTTGAGGCTGCTGAAGTGCTGGTTCATTTTGCATGTCATTTCAACATGCAGGTAAGCTAGAGAAAAGGAAATTTGGATAAATTAGGACAAGGCCACTGAAATAAAAAGGAGGGGGTCTGAAAAGAAAAAGAAAGCAGCCAGTTGATACAATGGTATACAACTGCAGAAAAAGCAGAATACAGAAGATGGAGGACGGATTGGAGACAACAGAGGCAGAGGTAAGGGATAAATAAAAAAAATAAAAAAAGACAGAGCATGATAAGTGGAACTGGACACAAAATTCAAAGTGCACCAAATACACAGAGGGGAATTGGCAGATAAGTAATTGGAAAGTTGGATATTATGATTTGAAGAAAAAAAAAGCACGGGAGGAAAAGAGGGGAGAATGGGGACAGAAATTTAAATGTGAAAATGATACACTAGATATTGCATTGCAATAAAAAGATATTTTGATCATGAAGAGGTCATGGGGAGATAAAGGGAAGGCGTGAGCAACAAAATGCAGATGAGAACACAATGAAAAAATAGAAGATGGTGAGAACAGACATAACCAAGAGATTAAGTGGAGAAAAGCTGATAGGAAGAAGCAGAAAATCTATAACTATTCCTGTGCTGAGATACGCAATTCTGCTGACACACACAAGGACACTGATCCCTCTCTCCTGGGCACTACCAGACCCTTCTGTGGCTTCTCAGGTGCCAGTGTACTGCTTCCAGGCACCAGCTACTTCTTTCAAGCAGAGTTGCTATAACCCTTCAAGGACTTAACCCTAACATCACTCTAAGGCTTCCTTGACTCAAAGTGTGAGAAGAGTGTGGCTACTGACACTGTACAGATAGTTAGCAGCAATTAATCTTTAAGAAACCAGCTTTAGTGATTTGTTTCCTAAAATATACAAATACCTGTTGTCAGCAGCAAATAAAATGATAATAAAAAAATCTGAAACAAAGCAAGCACTATACCATGTACTTACCACCATTTTGTTAATAGACACCCAGCAATTAGCTGGGAAATCTTGGAGCATGGGAACAAGAAACTGTAGGCAGCCATCCCAATGGCAAAGCAACAACATCATGGCAATTAAGTTAATGATCCTCATTACTGCACTGGCAAGGTCATAGGTCATGTGGAAAATCTGGATGGAGACAAAAAGTGGAGTGTTATTGCATGAGGTGGTGTCAAAAAGAAAGGTGGCATAGGCAGCAAATGCAAGCTCATAATACAAAACTAAGCTTTACTCCCCGAAAAAATCAGTAGGCCACAACATAGGGAAAAAGGAGGAAATGGTTCAAGGAAGCAAAATCATTAGAACAAGGATAGACATACTTCAATACCATAGCTGGTGCAGAAGAGCAAGTGGATCCTGGGAGCAAAACTTGGAGTCCCAGAGTGAAACAAAGATATGACTAGAATAAACTAAAGCCCCCCCCCCCAAAAAATAGTCCAAATTGAAGAAATATTATGAATCCAGTAAAAATGATACAGAACTAAGAGAAGAATTTAAAAAAAAAGTAAAGTACAGGAATTCACAATGAACTAAACCGATAAAAAAAGCATAATAAATCCAATGTCCAAAACTCTAGAAATAAGCACAATACCTGTACCAGAAAATATATAAATGCTTCACACATAAGGAAAATTAAATCATAACCTGCAATCCAAGAATCTAAGGATGCTCACACTAGAAAAGAAGTAGAAAGTAAAAGTAGGTATAACGTATGATCCTTAGATACACATTTCTGTTCTCTCCCTACTTCCATTCAGGACTCTTTTCCTCTCCATTCCAATGGATAATAGGTACAAATTTTGCTGCTTTTTCATTAGCATAGATTAACTGTATTTATTTTAGTGGAGAGGGCACCAATACACATAGTTGCATTTTGGCTCAAAGGAATAAAAGAACATAAAGTCTATATACAATTTAAATAAAGCAAACCGATTATTCCTAGAACAAATGCACCAATCACAATTCACTCTGCCACATCCAAATGTGTAAGAATATATAGCCAGTCAAGCAAGCATACTTGTTCAGCGCTTACAGGGAGATTTATAAAATGCCAAATTTGTATGCAAATTGAAAAGGATATGGTGATTCGCCTGTTGTTCTCACCAGAATCAATGAATATAAATGCTTAGATGTGTGCATAATAAATCAGGGACAAGTGGGCAATCTGTAGGCATAAACTAGTCACCAGGCCCTTTTATTATGGGCCCTATTGATTAAATCAGATTTCAGGACATGTGTAATTTTGATGATTTACTTGGCAAGCTCATTTGGTAATTGAAATCAGCAACTTGAAATTCCTATTTTCTAACCTTGTTAAATGTGGGCACAGACGTGGAATGCATTTCACAGATTAGCTAGGTACATACACGTAAATAGCCGTTTCAAATCAGTATATATGAAACTAATGTAATCTGCAGAAGCATATAGGAAATTGCATGGTTGTTAGAAGCTGCACGCCATATCAAACAAATTGCTTGTTAGTGAAACACATCACTAATAAGTTGTGATGAGCCAATCAGCTTTTAGTCCAATCAAAATGGTCAGGTAGACGACAATCATGAAGATTAGACGGAGAGTCTTATAAATCAATTTGAACTGATGAAGAAGTAGTTGTCATTACTATCAACTGGATCTGACTGTATAGACCGGCACAGCAAAGTTTCCATCTATACCAGCCAATTGTGTGGCATGCTGCAACTCTAGTCTCCAGTAGAGTCTAGAATAGATACAACAACCCCTGATAACTACATTGTAGAATACTGGTGATTATTTGTACACTGCAGTATCTGGACACTACGTTCAAATATGCTCCATACTAAACAAGGAGATCAGCAGCTACTGTACACTTGTTAATATCTTTACACCATTATAAATGCTGGTTTAGTTATTGTCGAGCACAAAAGGTACTCATTATTATAGGGTAAGAGCAAACCGGTCAACTGTTTGCTTAAAAAGGACATCATTGAAACAGACATTTTTAAATGATCCATAAAACTCGTTTCCAGATACAGTAGAACATGTACAGGTATGGGACTTGTTATCCAAAATGCTTGGGACCTGGAGTATTCTGGATAACGAATCTTTCAGTAATTTGGATCTTCATATTTTAAGTCTATTAGATAATCATGTAAACATTAAATATACCCAATAGGCTGGTTTTGCTTCCAATAAGGATTAATTATATATTAGTTTGGATCAAGAACAAGGTACTGTTTCATTATTACAGAGAAAAAGGAAACCTTTTTTTCAAAATTTGGATTATTTGGATAAAATGAAGTCTATGAGATGGCCTTTCCATAATTCGGAGCTTTATTGATAACGGGTTTCTAGATAACGGATCACATACCTGTATTGCATTTTATTTCCCATGCAAATCTATTATGTTTTTTAAAAAGGGGTGAGAGAAAACATTTTTCTGTTTTTGATACACCTAGCCTTTGTATTTAGCACAAGCTGATTGGAGCCAACATTTGTGTATGTGTGCAAAGGAAAATCTGGCAGCATACAGAAGGGGAACACATTTCGAAACAAATTCAAGAAGCTTAGAAAAAAGAAAGAATCAGCCTGGTTTTGCTTGTACTGATATTGTTTTCTACAACCAGACTGTTATATGGGGAGAGTGACAGCTGCTGCCAGGAAGGTACGGATGGTGGGAGCTATAGTTCACAAAAACTGGACCCTCGTTGCCAATAGACAATGTAATTCACAAGCAGAAAAACCTAGTTTTAAAGAATAAGAACATATAGCAGCGTATCTAGGGGAATTAGGTAAAAAGAAAAGATGGCAATCCTAATTTTGGCCTTTGGAAAACGGGCGGTGGTGAAATCAATTGGGGGCGGAGCTATGACATATGGGGGCAGGAAAACAGGCAGGTTAGGAAGAAGAAAGGTGGATGGGGCAGAAAAATGTGAGTGGAAATGGGCTAACTAGGTAGGGAAATGGGAGGGCTAGGTGAGGAAACGGGCAGCCTGTAGTTAGAACAGGTGATCAGCAGTGGAGAGGGTAAAGAAAAGGGAAAGATTAATAGGGCATTTATAATTTACTGGCAAGTACATTACCGGTGCGTTTATAAAACCAATGCCTGCTGATGATTTACAGGCTAAGCCAGTCAAATACTAGGTGCAAAAACTGGTGCCTGGGTATTTAACAGTGATATACAAGGAAATGTCATATAATATATGTGTACAAATACTCAATGCTACATTTCGATTGCCAACTTCTGATCTTGCACATTTCCACACACTGAAGCATCAAAGTTCTGATTTTAGTGGTTTTAGAAACCATGGAAAAACTCAAAAACCACAAACGCCAAGACATTTATTAGAACAGCCTAATATAAAAAGTACAAATTAATAAATATGTGGAACCAATTTGAATACAAATATGAAGACCTCAAAAACCCTCTAATTTTTTGTGCGAATATAAATGGAGAAAAACTGAAAAGTTTTAAAAGCTTGAAGTAAAGAAAGATTTTACAACTGTAAAAGGACAAATCCCACTGACATCTACAGGCCTCGACAGCTTTTATATGGAGACATTTTGTACAAACAAAAATTAAAATCAGCCCTGTTGTGTCTCAAACCCTTCTCCTATTCAATTATAAGCTCTTTTCTTTCTTCATCTCTTTTATCGGTTGCTTTTGTTTGTAATCTGCATGTTTAATATATACACCTATTTATTGTACAGCGCTGCAGAATATGATGGTACTTTAGAAGTATATGTTAATAACAATGCATGGACATGCGTTTCCATGTGTCACTGCTGCAATGCCAAAATTACAAGCCAGTAACACATGGTGTAGCTTAAACCTCACTTTTCCCTTATGGCATCTGACTGGAGAAAATGGACCTAATGTTTGGAAAAATGAAATCAACAAATGTAACTGTGACATGAGAAAAAGTCGGTGGAGCAGGTTACAGGGACTGCAGATAAATTACATACTGTACATTGTGGTATGGATGTTGGCAGGGACTGGCAGAAATGCAAGGTTAAAGCATTAAAGGGGTTGTTCACCTTTGAGTTAACTGTTAGTATGATCTAGAGAGCGATATTCGGATACAACGCAATTGGTTTTCATTGTTTATTATTTGTGGATTTTGAAAATCATAAGGCGAATAATTCAAAAACGATAAAAAATAAATAATGAAGAGCAATTAAAAGGTTGCTTAGAATTGGCATTTGCATAACATACTTAAAGTTAATTTAAAGGTGAACCACCCATTAATATCCCATTAATATCATAGAATCAAGACATTCCTGGTATTCTTGATCTGCACCTTGGTAGCGGTCGCGAGAGCAGCGATCGAGCAGGACGGTCCAGGTGAGCTCCGCCATTAACGCTTCGTGAGTAGAATTGTTTTTGACCATGCACATTTTGTGGCCGCATTCCCTAATTCCCATGTTCATTTTACAAAATTTGGCAGGTTATGAAAGTTTGAACATATTTCTGTGTTTTTTTTTTCCAGTTATTACAGTTTTGCCCTTTAAGCTGTGAGTCTAACTTTTCCTAAGAGACCTGTGATCTTATATTGTTACAATTACTTATTTGCTTATCTAGTATTCTTGATCTGCGCCTTGGTAGCGGTTCATGGCTTTGATGGTCAAAAAGAATGTTGTTCCTCTTTCTATTTCCAAAATGTTGGGGGGTATGTAATTACTTCAATGCAATACAATACATTTACATTTCATAAAACATGATTTGCTATGCACCAGATTGTTTTATATTGAAATACAAGAAATACATGGAAAATTGTGTTTCTTATTGAAGACTCCAAACAGATAAAGTGGTTTTGTATTGGTAAAGATAATATGGTAAAGATAATATCCCATAGCAATATGAGACTATTCTTTTAAAAGGACCAGAAATGTTAAAAATATATATTTAAAGTTTATGTCTCATGATCCAGCAACACATCTGTCCTATTAAATTTTGATAGAGGTGTCACTTGTATAGTTCTGTAAAGAGCCCTTTATGGCATTTGTTCTGTTTATCTTTATAAAAAATCATTGCATGCTACACAGGTTATCAGTTATGTGCTGTGTGAACATGTGCCTTTTTGCCCTATTCAGCTTAAAGTGTCACCAAGACACAAAAATCTGTATAATAAAAGTCCTTTTTAAATTAAACATGAAATCCAATTTCTATTTTTTATTAAAGCATTCATAGCTGTTGTAAGCTCATTTAAACATCTCAGCTGTCAATCATGTCACTGCTCTCCCAACATTCCCCCATTCTGTTAACCATTTAATTTTGTAGCCAGTGCATGGGGATGGACATTGTGTCCCCCATTCTGGTGCACAAACAAGATTCTGTGATGACGCAAGGCTTGTCTTAATAACAGTGTGCACAAAATGGCTCCTGCCTGCTTGCTATAATTATGAATTCCCAGACTGAAGGAAACAAGATTCAAATAATTTATATTGTGTAATTAAAGTTAATTTTGCTTGACTAATGTGATAAAATAGGATTTTGAATAATTTTTTTGGGTGACGGGTCCCCTTTAAATGACTGCTCCATGGCTACACAGCAACATATTTATATAAACAGTATTAGTGTTTCTAAAGCAAACACAAATCTTTTACCAGAGCAAGGTAACAGCACATAACATTAAATACATATTAAATACTTTAATTTAATTTTTTCTTGTTATTGGTCCCTTACAGAGAACCTTGGCTATAAAATACTCTTGAGCACAGATATTCACTTCCGTTTTTATCTAAATGACAAATGTAATCTGTGGTAGTTTCTTCTGTTGCTTAGCAGGGGTTGTTTGGCAATGCTGAAATCAAGTCGTTCCAAGCACTTCTGCCCATCATCAGAAGCATCTGACAAAAATGTCTGCTTGATAGGGACAAGTCAAAGTGACTGAGATTCAAAATAGGCCTTGAAATTTCAAGAGTACAATAGAGGCACAATAAATAGTGACCATGACATCTTATAGCATGTCATTTTACAGCACAGTGGTGCTTCAACTTTGTACGGTCACCTTCTGTTAACTGAAGTATTCAATGGAAAACTGTTTTATAACTTCATAATTTTAAGATGTCAATTTTTAAAACTTTGTAAATGAAGACTGAAGACTTGTTCAGATGTGTGCAAAAAATTGTAAAGTCTTAAACAGAAGAATTTATGAGGATAAATATTAAGGACTAGTTATTTATGCTGAAATATGCTTACAAAATTTTTTTAGCTTAGTCCCCTTGAACATCAAACTCATTTGTCAAGTTTACCTCTAAGCTGGCGGCCCTGAAGAATTTTAATAACCTGGAGAATGAATGTAGCATAATTACATGAGGGGGTGGTAGAAATTTTATATATATATTGCTTTTCAAGAATACATTTCAGAATTTATTAATGTTGCTGTGGATGGTCGCCTTGGAGGACTCAAACAAAGCAAGTAAGTTATTCTCTGAAGCCTGAGATCGAGGCTTGAATAGCTCTAATAGGATTAAAAGATTAGAATGTATGCAGACCACAGCATACTGTATCTGGGACAAATAGAAATATAAGTCTGGAGGGGCGAGATATTAAGAAATAACAATAAGAAATGTTTTACTAAAGTACTATTGATACCTTGCTAACCTTTACAATTCATGTTCCCACTCACAAAGAGTAGAATACTATGCAAGACATATAAGGAGTACATTAGCTGTATACAGAGTTTTTGTTTCTTTAGAATACAGGTATTGGATCCATTATCCGGGAAACAGTTATCTAGAAATTTCCAAATTACAGGAAGGCCATCTCCCATTTTAATCAAACGATTGACATTTTTAAAATTATTCCCTTTTTCTCTATAATAATAAAACAGTACCTGATACTTGACCCTAACTAAGATATAATCAATCCTTTGGGTTTAATTCATGTTTAAATGAGGTTTTAGTAGACAAAGTATGCTGATCCAAATTATGGAAAGATTCTGTATCCTGGTCCCATACCTGTACTTTGCTAGAGCCTAATATTAAAAATATATTACAGATAGCAAAGATTGAACATCTTTACATGCCATTTAGTGTAATGTATTAACATAGGATGTGTATGATCCAAATTTTGCTTGCTTTATTCTATATTTCTGAGCCAAGCTAAATGGGATCAATATTTGTCATTGCCAAATGTGAAATTATATCATGTTTACAGGTACAAATAAAAACTTTATTTTTTTTTATAGTGTTACTTTAAAGTAAAACAGACATTGTATCAGCTAATATTTGTTACTAGCAAAAACTGAAATCCCACACAAGCCCACCAAACCAGAACATCAAATGATAAATGGAATTTTCTGTCTACTGCATCTTTTCAACCCTTTGAGATCTAAAAGCTTGAGCAAGAAAGCAGGAGAAATAAGCAATAATTTATAACTGTTACAGGCTAATGGCTGCATTGAGGCAGAAATTAATGTAGTCATTGTCTGGACTTGCTTTTTCCAAATGGCCTTCTAAGCCGACATGTTGCAGCTCAGCTGTAAAATTGAAAAGATACTGACAGCTTAAAGGGAATCTGTCGTCATTTTAAACTTTTTTTTTTTTTGCATTTTTATAAAAAACACATCCATAAACACTGTCTGGCAAATAAAATGTTAATCCACAAATCCATGCATAAGTTATTTTAGTTTGTATTTTGTCATGGGGGCTTCCATTTCTGCTCATTACACATTCATCCTGTGTTGCTCTAACAGCAGGCACAGCATTACCTGTGTGCTTGGAGGCAGCCACTCTGTAATGAAAAGCCAGGTCGCACTACGACATGAGAATCTAGCTGTACACCCCCCCTCCCCTCTCTGCCCATGCGTGTGATGTTTGGAGGAGAGAGGTCACATGGTTTGCAGGGAACCAATTACTTTCACTTTCCTACGTTCTGCTCTACAGCTGCACTAGCAGCCCCTCCTCCCACAGACACTATCAAAGCTCCTGCCGTTCTGTAAGTTTGTTCTCTGTATTCCTTTGGAGGGGGGGACTTTCTCTCCTTGCTGCCTTCCTAGTTAGTTTTACTGGTTACTAGATGAGGTAAAGGAGCTGTGAGTTCCCTCTGCTATCCACCTCACACAGACCTTGCTCCTTTCCTGCCTGCAATACTTCTTTTTTCATTAACTACTTACTGCCTCCTTTCTCCTGAGCTATTTTAACCCTTCCTAGACTTCCTCCTAAGTTTTCCTGGTTTTCAAGTATGTCCTCCTTATTTTATCCTTTTTTTCTATTCCCTGTCATCAGTCCTGGGAGTGTACTCCTGTGTTTCTCCATTCATTTTTGTGTAAACAAATATAATAAACTATCTCTATAAAATATTTTTTCCAGTGCCCAAAATGAATTGTGTGTGTGTGTGTGTGTGTATATATTTATTTTTGAAACGTAAGTGGGGGCAGTAATCACAGGACTATCTTATTTCAGTCCTTCTGAAGTGGTGTCAGTGAGAGCTTATCTTGATTCCTGCCTATTGTTCAATTGACAGGCTCAGCAGACAAGGCTCTATTTACATTACAGCAGCTTGTAGGAGGGAGGGGTAATGACATCACTCCAAATTGCAGTGCAGCAGTAAAGTGTGACTGAAGTTTATCAGAGCACAAGTCACATGACCTGAGGGCAGCTGGGAAATGTCAAAATGTCTAGCCCTGTAGCAAATTTTAAAATTAGATATAAAAAAATCCATTTCTTGTTTTGAAAAACGGATTTCAATGCACGATTCTGCTGTAGTAGCACTATTAACTGATACATTTTGTAAAAAACATGTTTTTCCATGACAGTATCCCTTTAAGCACTCGCCCCCAAAGACATTTTTACTGCCATGTGGTACTACATTTGTATATGAAGCTACTGCACTTTTAATGTGTAGAAAATATAAGAGCTATTTTCAGAACAAGAAAAGAATATTGGCCAGACAGAAGTGTATTCAGATATTGAACCAGCCCATGACAAGAGACAGTTAAGTCTAATCCTGCCTCTATGAAGTTGGTTTTATTAACTTTTTATTCTTCATTGTTTTTTTTGGTATGTTTGATATTTCCAAGTAATTTCTAAAATATACCTCAGCAGATTTTATAAAGTGAGATTTGCATTTGCATTTGTTTATCCTAGGATTGTAAGTATCAGCAATGTGTCTGTCCCTGCACTTGTTCTACATTTAGAGCATGTATACGCTTTTTTTGTGTGTTTTATTTGCATTGGTTCTGGTTCATCGCATCAACCTGTAGACAGAATTTGAGAATAATGTGACACATGAAAAAACTTTCTAGAATGTCTGAAAAAACACAATATAATGTGATAAAGGTCTGAGAAACACTTATGAGTACAGCCTCATAGATTAATTCTGCTAATTTCTAACCTAGAACCACATACCTATGATCCAAAAAAAAAAAAAAAGTGGGAAAAAAAACAATGCCTCTACCCCAATGTCAGCACAAGCCGCACCTCACCTGCCACCACCAATAATAAAGGGTTTCCAAATATACCAGATCTGTATTGTAAATAAAATGTTACTGTTGGCTATATAGAATTACACAGACACATACAGGGAATGTATCAATTTAGAGCCATGTAAAATCATTATGCAACAAAGTTGTTGATGTTTTAGTAAACATTTTCTGCATTTAGGGGTGAAAAAAATTCATAACAGTTTTAAACTGAAATTCAATATTAAGACCTTTTGCATCCCTCATTACTTTTTTTTTTTTTTTAAATCGAACATTTATAATTCGATAAATAGAGCAGATACCTTCCCTACACTCAGGAAGTTGGGCTCCAGTTTCCATGTTTAGTGGCAGCACACTGTATATACACAGCACATGAAGTAGGGGGATGACAGAGTAATGCTGCATGACAGATTTCTCCTCCAGCACTGAATTAAGGCTTCAGATTTTATGACATTAAACAAAAGAATTCATGCCAGAAAACTTCTCCATTGCACCTCAAAGATTCTTATAACTTAAAAGCAATGAACAACTCTACATTGACACAAATGCTATTGTATAAGAATGAAAATCATACTAATGATTTACTAAATTAACCAAAAAGACAACAAGCAATCAAAACATTTTCTCTAAGGTAAATGGCTCAGAGGGCAATTTTAGATGTTTGTCACCAGGGTGAGTTTCATCTCAAAGGCCAGAAAACACTCTAAATCAATCTGCAATCAGTGCTCTCAAGGTCAACTGATTAACTAGCATTCAGAACCAAGCCCTCCATGAGTCATATTACTGTTGTCATGGGACAACTGATCTATTGCTAGATCTATCGAGGGTAACTGAAAAAAAAGATATATAAATATTACAGAAAGAAAACGTAAAGGGAGAAGAGGATACAAAAGATAGAGAAAGTATCAGTGAATGGGGTTAGAGTGTGAAGTAGGAGGAAAAAGTAATTATCCTTACAATAATAAGTGCTGCACAACCACTATCTCTTGGAGATAGAATATCAAGCCCTAAACACCATCAATGGCATCATCTTCTAAAGCGGTTTTATTATACAGCTGCTGGTTAATTTCTTTCTGCAATGCTATTAAAATATGTAATAACACTTTTTCCCATAGTCACCCATGGTCAGCATTCACCAATGGGTTAACATCCCCGTGGGCCAGCGGACAGGACCTCCCCCAATAGTTCAAAAGGTTACACTTCCCTTCTCCCCTCAGTCTTTTTTGTCCTGTCCGGGCCGGTGGATAGTATTATCTTATAGGAAGAAGACTAACTATGGAACAGGAGGGTAAATGCCTAAAAAGCTCCCCTTTCAGGGGTTAGCAGGGTCGAGTTACCTGGAGCAAGATCTCTCCTCCCGCTTGCGGGTCAGGTGATTTCTATAAGCAGAGGGACAGTGTGCTGTCTCACGGCGATCCTCCCTGTGAATGGGTTAGGAGAAGCCGGTGCAGGGATGTGCGCGCTGAAGAGACGCGGAAGACTTGCATAGCAGCATGCTGGCAGTGGAAGTGACGTCCGCGTGCAAGTTCCCGGCGGCCATCTTGGTAATGGAGAGACGCATAGCTGGGGAAGACAGGAGGTAAGGGCGGAAGTGGCCGGGCGGCCATTTTGGATAAGGGAAGGCAGCGCAAGTTTGAATGGACGATGCGGCGCCAAAAGTAAAGCAAAAGTAGCGCTTGTACAGGCGCAAGGTTGCGCAAGGCCCTTACACTCTGGGATAAAGTTCATAGGGGCAGAGTTCAACCTCCCCCTATTTAAAGAGACCACACTTCCTGTGGGTGCCATTTTGCCAAGCAGTGTATGCTGAGCAGTAAGAGCACTTGTTACAGGTATGTGATGTTTTATGTGAGTTTTCAGCTGGAAAACCCCTTTTTTATAAAAAAGGAAAGTTGCTGAATTATGTTACTCTCTTTACCTAGTTCAACTATGGAACCTGGTATGACGGGGAAAACCTCTCAACCCAGAGGGAAAAGGTGAGGTTTTAAGAGAGTGGAATAATTATGCAGGACAGCAGGCTTGATTTTAATACATTGTTATTTATGTTCAGCCTTCCTGCCTCAGAAGGAAGAAAAGAAAAGTCACCTGAAAAGCCTTCAGTTTCTGCAGAAGCACGTCAGGAACCTGGTACTTCCATGTCACAGGAAAATCAGATGTTTGCGGAGTCCTTGGCTTCAGTGATAAAACAAGCAGTTATTCAAGGATTCCAGGAAGTATCGAATGCCAAAAAGAGACCTAGACATTCGAGACAGATGGAATCATTGTCTGATGTCTCAGAAGGAGATTTGTCGGAAGATCCCGAAGCTTTTTCACAGGTGGGATCAGAGGAAGGAGAAGTGGAATCAGAGGAGGAATCCACTTTTGATATAGCTGTTATTGATCCCCTGATAAAAGCAGTCAGACAAACCCTGACTTTTCCGGTGGAATCGGCAAAAGTCTCTTCAGCAGATAAGCTATTTCCCTCTTCAAGGAGGAAGGCGGTAGGTTTTCCTGTGCATTCTTCCATCAAAGAGATTATCATGACAGAATGGAAGAAGACGGAAAAGAGAGCCCAAACAGCTGGGAAATTCAATAAGAAATACCCCTTTGAGGAACAAGAGTCAAAGTTTTGGGAGTCACCACCAAAAGTAGATGCAGCCATAGTTAGATTGGCCAAAAAGACGACCCTTCCAGTAGATGATGGGGCATTATTTCGAGAACCAATGGAAAAGAAGATGGAGTTTAATCTGAGAAAGGCATTTGGAGCAGCAGGAGCAGCCTGTAAGCCAGCGGTTGCACTAACCTCAGTATCTAGAGCGTTAAAAGTATGGCTGTCCGAGCTTGGTGAGGCAATTTCATCTAATGTAAAGAGACCAAAGCTATTGGAAATGCTATCAGATTGTAAAATGGCGACAGAGTTTATGTTGGAAGCTTCAATCGATCTCGTGCATTTGTCGGCTAGATCCATGGCCTTATCAGTGGCAGCCAGGAGAGCACTATGGTTAAAATCTTGGGCAGCAGATACTGCATCCAAATCTAACCTATGCCAACTACCGTTCGAAGGAGAAATGTTATTCGGTGAAAAGCTAGATGCTATTATAAAGAAAATATCTGGAGGCAAGAGTGTGTTTCTCCCACAAGAAAATCCAGCTAAGAAAGGCCGTTATGAACCCAGCTATGGAAAAGCTAGGGATAAAACATTTAAAAGCTCCAGACAATATAAGCCGGGGCGAGAATATTCTAGGCAAACCTCGTGGAGATCAGGACGTCAAAACTCTAGGGGGACGTCAAGAAGATCGAGTGGTTTCTCCTCAGCCCCTTCTACTTCCAACCAGCAATGAAGGTGGCAGGGCCCAGAGCATGGTAGGAGGCAGATTAGCCAAGTTCTCACATGTCTGGGCCAGAACCATTCAAGATGCCTGGGTGCAAGGAGTGATAGAGACAGGATGTCTACTGGAATTCAAGTCTGTACCCAGGAAAGATTTTTTCATCGAGTCAGTGTTCAAAGTAGGAAACGAAAATGCAGAGGTGGTACAAGAATACTTGAACCAGCTATTCGAGTCAAAGGCGATAGAACTAGTTCCTCCAGAGGAGAAATTCAAGGGCCTTTACTCAAGACTTTTTCTGATAAAAAAGGCATCAGGAACATTAAGACCGGTGCTCGACATGAGAAGAGTGAACAAGTTCTTGCGAGCCAGAAAATACAAGATGGAGTCTCTAGCCTCCATTATGCAAGCCGTGTCTGTGGGCGATTGGCTGACGAGCATAGACCTGAGAGATGCTTATTTTCATATACCAGTGGCAAGCATGCACAGAAAGTTTATGAGATTTGCAGTAGGAGATCTGCATGTGCAGTTCAGGTGCCTACCATTTGGTCTATCCCAGTCTCCAAGAGTTTTTACGAAGGTGCTAGTGACACTTATAGCAGAACTGAGGAAAGAAGGTTTGGCAGTGTATCACTATCTAGACGATATTCTGGTGGTGGCAAACTCAAGATCCGAAGCCAGGATACATACTTACAGAGTGAAAGAATTTCTTCTAGCCCACGGATGGGTAGTAAACGAAGGAAAAAGCAATCTGGACCCCAAACAAATTCTTCAATATCTGGGGGCCCTTTTTCAGACAGATCAAAATCTAGTCAGTCTTCCAGTGGAGAGACAAAGAAAGGTGATAGAGCTGATAAAAACATTCAGAAAGCAGAAGAGTGTCTCGGTACAACAATGTTTAAAAGTGTTGGGAACCATGTCGGCAACCTGTCAAATAGTCAGGTGGGCAAGATGGCACACAAGGCCCTTGCAGAATTTTCTGCTAAGGAAGGTGAGACATCCTCACTTACATTTACAAAAGAAAATAGAGGTGCCACAAGAGATAAAAACAAGTTTAACTTGGTGGTGCAGTCGGCAGAACCTAGCAATAGGAGTGCCCTTAGAAGAGCCAGAGTGGGTAATGGTAACCACCGATGCATCAAGCGTGGGGTGGGGAGCCCACATAGGCGAAAGATACGTGCAAGGCACCTGGAAAGGAGAAAATGTTTCATCAAACATTCTAGAGTTAAGAGCCATAAAGCAATCTCTTTTTTCTTTTGCACACCTGTTGAAAGACAAGCAAGTAAAGATTGTAACCGACAACACCACGGCAGTGGCATATGTGGTGAAACAAGGGGGCACCAGAAGCATGTCACTGATGGAAGAAGTAAAACCCTTGTTTCAATGGGCAGAAGGCTGGCTGGAAGGATTAACGGCGATTCACCTTCCAGGCAGAGAGAATCTAAAAGCAGACTTCCTCAGCAGAACAGTGATAGACCCAGGGGAATGGAGCCTACACGAAAACATTTTCAAGGAAATCGTAAGAAGGTGGGGGCAGCCAAAGATAGATGTCATGGCATCCCCACAGAACAAGAAATGTCGCCAATTCTATTCAAGATTCCCTTGCAAAGGGACTTATGCAGTGGATGGCCTGAGCCAAAGGTGGTCGGAGGACTTAATCTATGTTTTCCCACCATTTCCCTTAATCTGGAGGATATTGAAAAAGATAAGGAGCGAGAAAGTAGAGGCAATCGCAATAATTCCCTATTGGCCCAGGAGGCCTTGGTTTCCTCTTCTCCAGAAGTTGGCAATAGAGGAGCCAATGATAATTCCGAACTTCCCAGGATGGTTGTCGCAGGGAGCAATCCAGATACAAGAGCACAATCATTTATCTTTGATGGCCTGGCGGTTGAGAGGGAAAGATTGAGGAGCCTCTCGCTTACAGATGAAGTTATAAATCTGTTATTGAAATCGAGGAAAAGTAATACTTCTTCTCAATATTACAAGGTGTGGGGAAAGTTTGCGGAGTTTGTCACAGGAAAAGGAGAAGATCCTTTGGTTCCATCCTCTGCAATGGTTGTAAGTTTTTTATTCTCAGGGTATGAGAAAAATCTACAATCAAGTACGTTAAGAGGTCAAATATCGGCAATCTCAGCCCTGACTGGTAATACGTGGGCAGAAGATCCACTAGTGAAGAGATTCTTTAATGCCCTAATAAGAATAAAACCAATGAAGAAAAGTTTTATTCCTCCATGGAACCTTCCTTTTGTCTTGAAAGTGTTAACAAAAGCACCTTTCGAGCCATTGCAAAAGTCCTCATTATGGAACATGACTTTAAAAGTAGTGCTACTAGTGGCGATAACCTCGGCTTGCAGAGTAGGGGAAATGTCTGCTTTAGCAGCTTCGGAACCACATACAGTGGTATTTGAAGACAAGGTGGTGTTAAGACCTGCATTTGGGTTCTTGCCTAAAGTCGTTTCTAAGTTTCACTCAGATCTGGAGGTGATTCTTCCGTCCTTTTGTCCAGATCCTAAGTCAGAAGAAGAAATAGTATGGCATACTTTGGATTTAGTGAGAGCCATTAAAATCTATTTGGAAAGGACGAAGACATGGAGAAAATCAGAGAAACAGTTTGTAATTCCGAACGGTTCAAGGAAAGGTCAAGCTCCAACTAAGAGAACCATCAGTTCCTGGATTGTTGCAGCCATCGCTAAGGCTTACAATGTGGCAGGCAGGAAGGTTCCCAAAGGGTTGAAGGCTCACTCTACCAGGGCGTTGGCGAGTTCCTGGGCGACAGAGGCTGGGGTGTCGCCTGACAGCATCTGTAAATCGGCAAGGTGGTCTTCAATCAATACGTTTGTGAAACATTATAAATTAGATGTATTGGCCTCCCAAGAAGCAGCATTTGGGAGAAAAGTGTTGCAATCTGTATTACACTATGTTGAATAAAATTTTCTGTTATGCAATTATTCCCGCCCCTCATTTTAGCTTAGGTAATTCCCATTGGTGAATGCTGACCATGGGTGACTATGGGAAAACAGGAAATTGTTTATACATACCGTAATTTCTGTTTCCTGGTCACTCTCCATGGCAGCATTCACCAGGGAGTTTCCCACCCTCATTGAGGACAAGCTTTATAATTAGACTGAGGGGAGAAGGGAAGTGTAACCTTTTGAACTATTGGGGGAGGTCCTGTCCGCTGGCCCACGGGGATGTTAACCCATTGGTGAATGCTGCCATGGAGAGTGACCAGGAAACAGAAATTACGGTATGTATAAACAATTTCCTGTTATATGCACCAGTAAAATCCAAGCCACACACTGCTAAAGGATTCTACCGCACAGGCTAACTTCATGATCCAGTAGAAAATTCCCTCAGTAGAAAATACACCTATTCTTCCTCTGACTAGTTAATGCTGAACATGACACGCATCTCCCTTACTACGAGATTTTAAGGTGCATGGAACTAATTTGTGATATATTGCTTCCTTCTCTGTCCCTTGAGTTTTCAGGCCTCCAATTTTCTAACAGCCTTCTCTTCCTGTTTATGGATCTTCTTTACACTGTCTTCCTGCTGTTAGTAGTAGTGCATTTCTGTCTCACCAATACTCACCTCTTCCCACTGATGTATATATCGAATGAGTCTTGAGAGACGAAGCAACCGCAACAGACTAAGTATTTTAGTAAATCTCACAATTCTTAATGCTCTGGCTGTCTTATATACTTCTGAGTCAATACCCTTTTCTACAATGAGGAAGATGTAATCCACAGGAATTGAAGATACAAAGTCCACCACAAACCATGTCCGCAGATACTTGCGCTTAATCTTCTGTGGGTCCAGTATGATCTCTGTGTTGTCCTCAATCACAATCCCGGTTCGGAAATTTAGAACCAGGTCCATAAGGAAGAAGGTGTCTGACACCACATTAAACACAATCCATGGAGCTGTAGTCTCATCTTTAAAGAAGGCGATGCCCACAGGAATGATGATTAGATTGCCCACCATGAAAAGCAGCATTGTGAAGTCCCAATAGAATCTAGAGAGTAGAACATACAGTCAGCACAAGGCAGAGATACCTTTAAACAGCAGCAATGTCTTTTAATGATTCCCTTCCAATAAGCACAAATGGTAATGGTAAACACCAAATAGAACCCTACTGTGCAAGCAACAAAAATGTGAATTCACATAAAACAATACTCTTGCAGTAAGAAAGCAAGCTGTAGAGCAGAGAGTGACGAGTAACAAATCTTTCAGGCTGCTGAATTTCATACGTATAAAATATTCATTATCAGCTCAAATGGGACACATCCCAAAGGTGCAAGTCTTTAAAACCACATGAAGAGAGAGACATTGAGCCAAGTGTGATATCCCTTCTCTATTAAAAAGAGCAGACTTGCATTGTTATGCACTGCTTCCTCTAATTAACAAAAAGGATACTTGATAGTCTAAAGTGGAGCATTGTATACAAAAACAGACATATAAATGCAAAAATGTGTGTTTGGATATGTCTTTAAGGAATCCCAAGGAATCTATAAGTGGTAATTGTTTCTGCTACACAGTAACTTATATCTGACAGGAAAAAAAATCATTGGGGAAATTAACAATAAAAGCAAGATTGATTAAACTTTTAAACACTCAACTAGAAAAGGATTAACAGAACGATGATTGAAAAATTAACACAGTTTATCAATGGATACCAAAAATACTGAAACTTTCAATGCAGACCTGATTTTTTTAACTTAAAATATTTTGTTTCATCTTTTCTTTCCATATTCCACAATACTTGATCATCTCCGCTTTCAATCTACAAACAGATTTTAATGTCTTTTTAGGTGGGGACTCTAGGGGCAAGCTTTTTAATTGGGTATGTTACCATTAGCATATTCTCACTGCTTCACTCTCATTAAAGGTTTCTTTATACTCTGCTTTTTTTACATGCATTTTCGCTCCCATTATCTGACTTTGTGGCAAATTAATTAGTCTCTATAGATAGATAAACTTACATTATGAATAGAGTATTAAAGAATCAGTAATACAAAAAAGTAACACTTAGGGGGTTATTTATCAAAAGTTGAATGTTTTTTATACCGTGAATGAACTCACAATGGTTTCTTATTTAAGAAAAAACTGGAATGGAAAATATTTGATTCAGTGAGTTCATTGTTAACAACCTGAAAACTCAAATTAATCGAGTTTTCGGTGAAAGAAAACCTTGAATCGCTCAAATTGATTGAGTTTTCGGGCAAAAACCTTTGAAAAAACTTTACCTTATAAAGGCCGTTAACATCTTCAAATGGTTCAAAGGACCTCTGCCATGGACTCTTACATGACCTTGACATGTTTTAGATGGTGTATTTTCAGATTTGAGCTATTTCCAGGGTCGGCGTATAATAGATCTTGAAAAAATCTTGTTTTTTTAAAAGAAAACTTGAAAAATACATTTCTGACCAAAAATAAAAAAACACAGCTCGATCGTTAATAAATCTGCCCCCTAATTTTATAGTGCTCAAGTAAAAATTCTGTTTGCTTCTTAAGCTCTTTAATAGTTTATATAAATAAGTTACTACATACCCATGGGGCTGTAACTAAAGCTTCATAGCGATCGTAGCGTTGTGTACAGAAGATTAGAATAAATTAGCTTTATAACTTAAAGGGACAGTAGAAATTGACTTTACTTTTATTTTTATTGCCCTGTTTAGAGTACAAAATAACAAAAAGTAGATATTTCCTATATAAAATAATAGTCAAAAAGTATGTTCACCCCATGGCCTGTATGCAGGGTCGGACTGGGCCGGCGGAGCACCAGGGAATAAACCAGGTGGGCCCCAGCCCTGGGCCCCCCAGTTCACACTGCCTGTATGAACAGTCAAAAATAAAATTTGCCAAATTAAATTGATTAGAATTCTAACAACTTTTAAATATACATTTATTACACATTTTTAATGTTTTATAGTAATTTATAAACATGAGAGGAAATCGATCCATGCACATTCCCTGATCCCCGGTTTCACTAGTAATTTATTATTTATGCAAGTGCATGTAAATGTCCTGATGACGGCTCGAGTAGATGAGCCGAAACATTGATTTAAATAAATTTAAGTTTTTCACTTTTTTGTACCAAGTCCTGTTTAGTGGGGTCTGTTTATTGATGGAAAAAAAAAAAAAAAAAAAAATTATATATATATATATATATATATATATATATATATATATATATATATATATATATATATATATATATATATATATATATATATATATATATATATATATATATATATATATATATATATATATATATATAGACCAAAATCTGGTGCACATATATATATATATATTTATTTAAACTAAAGCCAGCCTGATAAAAATAGTCCCTAATAATCTGTGGCCAATTATAAAAAAATTGTATGATTACATATCAAACGTACAAAGATAGAAACTATTTGACATTTTCCGGTAAAATACTGCAGAAGAATCTACCAGTTGCTCTACTTCCAAGCTCATGCAGTTGCCATAAGACAAACATTTGGGCTAAGTAGGGCTTATCTCATATGGAGAGTGAATGGAGGAAAAGCTTATAGCAAGCAAAATATTTACCATATTGCTTGTATTCTCAGCAGAAAAAATGGCAATCCTGTAGCTATGTTCTCATATTTTTTTCTGTTTAAGGAGAAATTCACAGAAGAGAAACCCGACTTCAAAGTCTTCAATTTGCCTGATAATATATGCCTGTGGTATATCAGTCATTTAATATTTTACAGGTAGCAGCTTGTGTTCCCAAAACGCTAATTGTAGTTTTACTTTCCTGGTGCTACAAAAAAACAGCCGATTCAAATCAAAGGCTTACCCTTTCTGGGAAACATTTATTTTAAACGTCATACCATTTTATTTATTTTGTCTTGTCTAGCATTTAATGATGTGCAGTTCATAGACTCTTGCACTGTTCTGTTGTAGCCTATAGAGAAGAGCAATTCAAAACAGACTGGTAAAAGGAGGTACTGCAAGTTACTGCAAGAAACAAGACTATCAAATCTGCTTTGAATGTGCAGTGCTTTTGGATAAAGAATTTACCAAAAATGTCAGACCCTTTGTTCTACTTTTCAACATAAATGTTTGGTTCAACAGCCATACATTCCCTTCATAATTAACTCATTGAAATCCTTCACAACTTTACTTATGTTCAACAATTATCAGGGCAACAGTGCCTACTTAAAATCCTATGCTAAGAGCAATGGTAACATTCATCTAAATAAAATATGATGAAAAATGTTTGCGTTTTCTGGCTTATGTCTTTGTTCTGCTCGGTGACTTGTGTGTACATGATAATGACAACACAGGAAGACACTGAAGAGAGTGCAGTCCTACTTTTTTGGAGCAATTGTCCTTAATTAGTCTTGTATAACTTAGATATGCAAGTTAATTGGGAACATTTCCTGTAAAGGCTCTGGAGGAATACAGCAGAGGCACAATTATCTTGTTCGTGAAAAGACCTGCATGCACCTTCAGCTAAACAACAAACATGCAGGCATTTTATAGTACAAAATGCATACACATCTATCCATCTACTAGAAGAACAAGTATCTACTGAAAAACCAAGCATAGTTTATAGAGAAATACTTCATGCACACATAACAGAAGGGTGCAAATATTCTTCACTGTCAGTAATCTGAATCAACCAATTTAGAGGATGTGTCGAGATGTTCATAAACCTCATTGTGCAGGTCTTGGTCACAGACACTAAGGAGCCTGTCATTGAAATGCACTGAACCATCATTTGCACTGTAAATGTGACAATATTTGACTCAAGCAAGGCACAGGAGTGAACATATCATGACTGCACAACCATTAGCCTCACAGGTCTGTACTGGAAATGTGAATCCTCACAAGGAATTTTATTAAACAAATACATGTGTGGATATATATATAATCTATCAATATAATCTATCAATTACTTGGTGTATCTCCCCCTGCTACAATGAAAGATATTAAGTACAAAGGCTGCAGACAGATCCATGTATCACCCAAGCCCTAAGGTTCTAAGCAGTAAGTGGAGATATTTGCAAACACACAGGGTCTGTAGATAATATGTTTAGAGGAAAAGAAAGGAATAATAACAGAGGAACATGCTTCTTGCTGCCAAGATCGGTACACTGTCCAGGCAAAGCCAAACACACATTAATACCATTATTATTGCAGCAGTCCAGAGAACAGTACAAAAATGTCTTTTTAACCCAATGAACAAGCACACAATTTTGTCACACTGTGATGCCTTCTGACACAGATCTAAATGACAATGATAATCCTTTCTGCTGGCTTGAAATGTCCTTTGATGGGCAACCACATGAAAAATTAATTCCTTTCATGCACGGCTTCAAAAAACTGAGATTCTTGCTGACCCGCAAAATTAATTTCTTTGTGCACAAGAAACTGTATCATTGCCCTGTAACAGGGAGCGAGGAAATAATAACCATTGATGATAATTATGAGACCATCAGCCATTCTCTATTAAACACCCCGCAGTGAGACAAAAAAAACTTTTCTGCAGCTACCTGCACATGGTGGTGGCTGGTGGGAACTGACAACTGGTAGTAAAAAAAAAGTGCTCTCCGGGGTTAATACAGCTCTAAAATCTAAACAGCAGCCACTTTTTATGCACCACACTGCGTGAGCGGGTCATAACTTACAAAGTCTCCTCTAATAGAGGAAAACTAGCAGTGAAAGAAAAAAGAATGTATAAAAACAATACTCTAAAAAATAACAATACTACCTGGTGTCATAATACTAGTATAGCTACACAACACAGAGGTATGGATTTAAAATTAGTCAATTCATTATACCCATAACAGTGCTACTACCTTGGATGGATCAATACACATACACTCCAATGGCAACTACACAAGGTGACCTCTGGACACATAAAAACAATTTCAGTCATCTTTAAATGGAAGAAAAAGTGAAATACACCATCTGTGCATTTATATGGATTTTCTGACCAAAAGTGTATACAGACAAAGCGACACACAAAGAAAAGGTTTGACATTGAAATTAATACAATTACAGGCACAGAGTGTGTTCAGAATCTACAAGTGAAAAAGCAAAAGGGTAATCATTATGCTACAGAGTTCCCATGTGAGCAGTGGCCTTGCTTAAATATTTCTCACTATGACAGCATCCGTTGCCCTGTCTACCCCACTGCTAGCTTCTGTTCTAATAACAAAAGACAGGACACAGTAAGGATGGGGCTATCAATGGCCAGCCTCTCATAAACCAAAGTGGGAGGGGAGTTATTAGGAAGTGAAGGAGGGATGAGACAGAGCGGTCCCCTTCAGCACCAAGGACAGAGTATGCCAATATTGTAACACCACTAGCAAATGCTACCCCTGGGCTAAGGCCAGAATTGCTTGACCAGCTAATATCATGTTCATGGGACACCTTATTATATGTGTAAGTAAAAAGACACTCATACACATTCTGTATACTACAGACCCATAAATATAACATTCTTTCGAAACACGCAGCTCTTTTCATACTGTGTGGAAAAGTATTAGAAATAACACAAAGCACAGATCATTGTAAACAGAAGGTTACCTCTCCTCAATACCCTAGAATACACCAAAAACCAAAGCTATCACAGCAGTGCATGTAAATGATAAGCAACACCCTACTATGCCTGAGTTTATCAATGTCAAGAACTCCCCAAAAACAAAAGTATTGCTTTTTTAACCTCATCAATGCCACAATGGAAACGTACCAAAGAGAATTCCAAAATGACATCAGTTGCCTAAGCCTGTTGATATAGAATGTTCAACAGTACCACTGACTGAGCCAAAATGTGCTAAACGTGCTCTAAGAATTCTTAATCAACAGCAGCCATGGCAACGTTTATCTATTGTAAAGGCTCGAATAATGTTTGTAAAAGTAGTAATGGCAGAAAAAGCATACAATGTAAATAAATGAAACATGCACCCATTTGAGTATGCCATCAGAGCAGAACATATATAACTGAATGAAATCTGATGAAGTTCTAAGTTTCCCTTTACCATTAAATATGCCTGTAGATAGGAATTGGCTGACAGTGAAAAGAAAACGGTCTATGCCTGGAATGAACTTGGATATACAGTATATCCAAAAAGAATTCCAGGCAAAGTAAATGCCTGTAACATGATTTTCATTACAAAGGGGCTCATAAAAAAGGCTCTACATCTGCAAATAGTGGGAAATGCATTTGCAGATAGTCCCTGCATGTCTACACAAGCATCTTGGATATATTTCCTACAATAAAAGCATATCGCCCTGCAATTTTAAGCGGTGTTCTCCTGGGAAAGAGCTAGCAGATAAATGAAAAAAGGTGTTATCCATCATGCATGTTAGGCTGCAAGATGGTACTACAGGTGATGCATGGCTGGAGCCCACATACATATCAAGAGCATTGCAACCTTGAATTAAATCAGCTATGGGAGGAGAGAGAAAGGCTAACCCATTCAGTGCCAAGACGACCTGTGGAGAAGGCCTCATTTAAAACAGGTTTGCCATGCTCAACGTGGAAAAGTCAGCCTTTCACTGAGATGAGCAGATTACAAATAGCTGTTGCCTGCATTCTTTGAAAAGAATAGGCAACATCAACTGTTGCTGAACTACATCTCCCAGAATCCCCTGACAGCTGAGTTTTAGACAGTTTCAGTACCTTCACTTCCCTAGCTGCTCAAAAAAGATAGAAATCTGCCTTGATCTGTGACCTTCCTGTTGATACCATCTCCAAATGAAAGCCACCCTAGCCAAGCTGCTCCTTCGCTCAATAATAGCCCAACAAGTGCTCCCACTGGAGTATAACCTGAACAATTCAACTTTAAGGGTGTATTGTCAATTTCCCCTTGCCCTTTAACATCGCACACCCTTTCCTTGCTGCGTCTCTCCATCCTTGCCCCTAACCTGCTGCCTGCCTCCCTACCTAATACTAGAGACTACAGAAGGGGTGGGGTACCTGAAGTCGCTGTAGGGGTGTATGATCCAAGCCCCCGCGGATTTCACCCTCTCCTGCTCCCTTTCCACTGCTTTTTGGCTGCCGAACATCCGCAGGGAGAACTTGTTGACCCCGGGCTGGAGCATGGAGGAAAGCTGGCGCTGCATAAACCCAGAACTGGCTTCATCCTCCCCGACATCCCCATCTTCAGACTCCTTGCCGGGTGAGGACCCCCGCGGGGGCTCGGTAGAAAACGACACCTTGTGCTCCCGGGGCGGCGTCTCGGAAAGCTCCCTCCTGCACTCTCCATTGGGACTGCCCTTGCCAGTACCCGGCGTCCCTGCTGAGCTACACGGGCTCCTGGTCCCACGTCTCCCCACACCCCGGGGCAGTTGTTCTTCCGCAGCCGCCGCTGCTGCCTCCACTCCCCGCATCCCCACAGCGTTGCAGCCGCCGCCTCCCCGCCCGTCCATGGCAGCGGGGACCTGCGGAGTAATGAGAGGGAGGGGCCGCACGGGCAGGCGTGACCTTTCACAAGCAACCTCCAATGCTCACTGAGGGGAGGGAATGGCAAAGTATATCCAATGTGGAGGGCTGGATAGGTCCTTATTAAAATGACACCAATTCTCTACAAGAAAGGGAAAAGCGGAATATTTACATTGGGCGAGCGTAGTTTTGTAGGAGCCAATAAAAAATGCGTCACTCTGTTAATAGGGTAAGGCACAGAGCTTGAATAAAGGGGCGTGGCTAAAGCACTACTACCAGCCAGCGTGAGACTGTAGGGCTTGTATTCAGTGCAGGGTTGACAGATTGGCTGGCTTCCAGCCAAATTGGGCTACTCATTTAAAGTCCAGGCGGGTTTTAAAAGTACAAACTAGCCAAGGTACGGATTTGGGCTACTTTTTGGGTTTGGTTTTTACTTTGGAAACCAACCAAAGTTTTTTCTTGCCCCAATGTGCCAAGCCTGCGTCTCCCGATGCATGTTGGGCAATGTAGTTTTTGTTTAACAATTTGCCAAGTTTAATGTAAGACTACAATACCCAGCATGCAATGGGACTGACTTGTGTAGAAGTTCGGAGTTACCAGATTTTGGGCTCTGTATTCTCGCATTTTCCCGTGACTTTCCTCAATTTCAGACAATTTTGGGGCAAAAATTTGCCGGCCACCAAAAGGTCTAGAGGTTGAATTGTTTCAATTGTATTCAATATTTATTGAAATTGAATATGTATCCGGGCCTCATGGGCCCCTATACCTCCTGAGCCCGCCTCTGTAGTTATGCCACTGGTGAAGGGGGTGAATCTTTCCCAATTTGAAAATTGTGCAAATCAGTGAAAATTAAAAAAGACGTTTTCAGATATATTCATTTATTTTATAGACTTTTTTTCACTGCACATGTGTTGTTTTGGGCTACTTTTGAAGTGCTTCTTGGCTAGTTTTCAGGTGGTTTTGTAGATGACTTTGGCTGGTTTTGAAAATTAGACCTGGCAACCCTGATTCAGTACTATGTAGCGGGAAGGCCAAGCTAAAAGTGAGGGCGGGGTTTATGTTTTTACTGTGATAAGTCAGGTAGAGGGGTTGAATGGAACTAGCACGCATTTGGGGGAGTGGGGGTGAGAGAAGTATTAAGGTAACGGGAAAACAACGAGCCACATGAGGTACTGTGTGTAAGAGAGAAAGAGTAGGGAAAAAAACAAGTTGTTTGTGATTTAAAAAAACAGTGACGTAAAATAAGCTACAGGGCACCACAACAATATCTTATCAATAAACTAAGGGAAAGGTTACCTGCTTAACTGAAAACAATCAATAAGCTTTTGCCCCAGCATATTGGTTTTGGATCTCCCCCCCCATGGTTACATTTCTCTGGTGCTTTACAGCTCCTGCGACCTGCGAAAAATAAGTACCTGTAAATGTTCTCTCACAACTACAGGTTGCTAGGGTAATTAAAACCAGGAAACAAGCCCGACAACTGCATCACAAAGCTGTAAAAAGTTTAAAACTCTACATCATTCTAAAAGTGGTTTGAAGGTGAACTACACCTCTCAAATGCTTATTTAATCAGTGACAGTCACGCTATGACCCAAATATTGTCCTTAACAATTCCAAAATGTTGGAATTCTAATTCTCCTGGTTGGAGCCACAGCTGCTCTCTAGCTACCCTGTGCTTACTCTCACTCCTAGAGTGACCATTATAATACTCACTATCACTAAATAACTCCATCTAGCTTAACGACCGACGGACCTGGCGGCGTGGCATCAGGGGGCGGGGCTATGACACGGTGATCGGCGATTGCCCGATCGCCGTGTCAATCAAGGGTATCCTGCCCGGTTTTCCTTATTTGGCAAACCAGGCAGGAAGTTTTGACCCGGGCAGCCCTTCAAAATACCGGGCTGTCCAGGTCAAAACCAGACAGATGGCAACCCTTATCTCAGGGTCCCTACATTTATGTCTCAGGGAAGAATCAGTCATTTTTTGCAACTGCCACATTAAGGACACTGTTGCACAGGAAGCAGTTAACCACCAAATGTGAATATTAGTCCTGTGTAGTGCTAGAAGCAATAGACACTTGCATGCCATCAGCTTGTAAACCTCACTGGATGTATATTTCCAGTGACATTTGCTGGCTTAATCTAACATGTAGACTACACAGACACAGGCCTAAAGCTGGCCATAGATGCAAAGATCCGATCGTACGAATCATCGTACGATCGGACTTTCCCATCTCCCGACCCGCCACTAACCATTCAGATCAAAGTCTTACCAGTCAGATAAGTTAAAGAACAGATCAGCAATGTTCTGCCCCTGACAGCAATTGTACAATATCTATGTCCAACCAAAGCTAGTGATAGTCTCCCTCTGAAAATCTTACGATCGGCAATACATGCAGAGATATTACCCGCAGCCGACTGAAATCCTTTAACCTGTCCGATCGACCAAACGACCGATCTCCGCTGGACGAAAAATGTCGGGACTCTCCACACGCGTTCCGAAAATCGTACGAATCCTCGATTCGTACGATCAGATCTTTGCGTCAATATAATCCTCTTCACAATGACAGGGGTGATTCTTCACCTTGGTTAGCCTCAACTCCTGTACCTTGCAGCAACTGTACCAATAGCAGCAAATTACTTCTTACAAGAGCCAGCAGGTAAAAGCATTAGTATTACTGACTTTGTAACCAGGATTTATAAAGCATCAATATATTCTGCAGTGCTGCAAAGGTGCATACACAAAAATATTTAGATTATCTGCACATACAGTATGGGAAAATGCAGGAGGTAAAGAGGGTCTTCTCATTATAGCTTACAATGACTTTTAAAAACACTGAAACTAGTATAGGTATGATATCTCAAATAGGGACTTCTTTGACACTTTAGATTGTGATGATAAAAAGCTTCTTTATTTGTTGGCATAGTAATAATAGTAACATGTCAGCTTTGACTCAGTGCATTAAGTCACTACTACTGACGCGTTTCGTGCCCCATGGCACTTCACCAGAGTATGATCATAGTATAGGTATGGAATCCCTTATCCAGTAACCCATTATCCAGAAAGCTCCAAATTATGGGAAAGTATCTCCCATAGAGTGAATTTTAAGACAATAATTCTTTTTTTAAAAAATGATTTGCTATTTTCTTTAATAATAAAACAGTACATTATATTTGATCTTTACTAAGCTGTATGAAATAATATTGGTGGCAAAATAATCCTACTGGGTTTATTTAATGCTTAAATTATATCATTTTTAACAGATCCCGACTCCAGATAATAAATCCTATATTTGAGACCTGAGTCCAGACTGTTGCTCTCTAGCCTAGTTTAGAAATGGCTAGAGAGCCACACCCTGGAAAGTCCTGCTTTATAGAGACCACATAGGATATGCTATAAACAGATACAGTAAAATCATGTTGTACTTTCTTGAAAATACCTAAGAAAACCTTTGTTAAGCATTACACTAAAGCAAAAATGTATTCTTGCCCTAGAGAACTACAGTGTACATAATGCAATAATTGAGAAGGATGAAATTCTGATTCTGCTATAGCCGAACAAAATTCCTCTCAATCCCTGGCAGATATTACTACTGACGCGTTTCGTGCCCCATGGCACTTCACCAGAGTATGATCATAGTATAGGTATGGAATCCCTTATCCAGTAACCCATTATCCAGAAAGCTCCAAATTATGGGAAAGTATCTCCCATAGAGTGAATTTTAAGACAATAATTCTTTTTTTAAAAATGATTTGCTATTTTCTTTAATAATAAAACAGTACATTATATTTGATCTTTACCTGTATGAAATAATATTGGTGGCAAAATAATCCTACTGGGTTTATTTAATGCTTAAATTATATCATTTTTAACAGATCCCGACTCCAGATAATAAATCCTATATTTGAGACCTGAGTCCAGACTGTTGCTCTCTAGCCTAGTTTAGAAATGGCTAGAGAGCCACACCCTGGAAAGTCCTGCTTTATAGAGACCACATAGGATATGCTATAAACAGATACAGTAAAATCATGTTGTACTTTCTTGAAAATACCTAAGAAAACCTTTGTTAAGCATTACACTAAAGCAAAAATGTATTCTTGCCCTAGAGAACTACAGTGTACATAATGCAATAATTGAGAAGGATGAAATTCTGATTCTGCTATAGCCGAACAAAATTCCTCTCAATCCCTGGCAGATATGCTCATTTTTGCCTTGTAATCTTGTTATTTCAGTTACCACACACAGAGCATGCCATCTGAATCCTCTCATAATTGGATTTCTTGGGAGACGAAAAAGATCCAGCAATAATATGTCTTGCAGGAATGCTTAAGATCCTGTAGGAGGCATTAATCCCTTAAATATATTTACTATGGACTGTTTCAGGAACTATTTATATTCCTAAATGTATAACTAAGCAAATCCACCACATCTACAGAAGGCTTTCATTCCTGACAGCTAAAAACCACTAATGAGCTCATTAGCCTGATGCTTGTTTACTATCCATTCTATTAATTGTTCTGCTGAACATAGCACAAGGGTCCATATCACATATTCCTGTGTGTCCCTGACAGTTTGCTACTTGCATGATTATTTTCTAAAGGTAGTATAACCCTGCTGTTGTGATTTACCCCTCCTGATATACTTATCCAGGCAGTGGTTGACAAACAAGTCTGCCAGGCTCTTGCTATTAAATCAAATATGTTTACCCTAAATCACTGGCAGTTATACTGTTTGTATTATTTTGTTATTCTTTCAACACACATGGTATATACTGTGTTAGTCATGAGGTGGCTGGCTGAAACTGATAGGACTAGTTCACAACAGATAAAACCCTGGAACACTCCCGGTATTTCAAAAAAGAGACAGAGACAGATTTAAGGACTAGATTCAGCAGGCAAATGAAATCAATAAAACAGAAAAATTCTAATTCAGATGCATTTCAATTCATACTGTTCTGTAATCAGGGGCATTCATTTTTGTAATCTTCTTTAACATTAGAGAAGCCTTAAATGGGTAGTTTACCCTAAAATTAACTTGCAATTAGAGTGGTACTGTAACAACTTGTTCCCAGTAGCTTTTTAGTGCTATGTAGTGCATGCCTGCGTTTTAGATCACATAGCTTTGAGTTGAAACCTATCATAGGAAAATATCTTTTCCCTATCCAAGGTACATACTAATAGAGCCCACACTCCTGTTTGGGAAAATAATATTTTTGCCAGAAGATGACACTCTCGAACAATATGCCGGCCACAGAGGGAGGGAGGTTTGGTAACTCTCCGATTATACTCATGTGCATGTCATACTGGCTGGGGTGAAGATGATCAATCCTACCTCACATGCATGTGCATCCATGCGTTTTCTGGCAAAAATTGTATTGTTTCCCACAACCAGAGTGTGGTCTCTGTTGGCCTGCACATTTAGTAGAGGAAAAAATTATGCCCTTGGAAGGTGCCCTTTATAGTATTATTGAACAAAACTAATTAACCCAGCACACCTACTATATAGCTATATAGACTATGTGACTTTATGAGCTTTTGTGAACATCTTCTTGAACTACAGGATTTTATTTAGTGGGGCGGAGGGTTGGGAGAGCATGCATCAAAGGGAAAGCCACTTTCCCCTATACAATATACAAAATCCAAAAATGCAGCTCATCCCCATGCAATTAAAAGCAGTTGGGTGCATGGGTGTGTGGCTTATATAATATATTGAACAAAACTAATTAACCCAGCACACCTACTATATAGCTTTTAGGAAAAAATCAGATTGAAAGGAAAACGCCTATATTTGGAAAAAAGAGACACTTTTAGTTACATGGTTTGTACAAAGTATGCATAAGCTGATGCGCCCCGCCAAGGCAGTGTCCATGCATCAGTCCTGACTATGTGAAAAAAGTATTTTCTTTGGGAGGAGAAAATACCATACCTGCTTATCTCTTTATTTGGCATGACCTCTTCCAAAGAAATCATTCTGCTTTGTGAGCTTTTGTAAACATCTTCTTGAACTACAGGACTGTATTTAGTATTTTTTAATTTTCTTTAAAGTATTATGGAACAGGGGTATTTGCATAAAATTCTGTATGCAGCATGGCTATTTAGCAGTGATTTAGTTTTATGCTGTTTGTGACAACCTATCAACCCTGCCACTTAATAAGAAAAATTAAGGCTGATGTAGACATTGACCAAGCAAAATCCATCTGGCACAAATAGAACCCCAATGGATCCATGAATAAAAAGTGATTATTTGTGTTCTTAAAGCTCTACCCATTTAAATTCCCATCTGGCCCTATAGGTAACGGGATATTCATTTATAGCCCAATTAATATCTAACTATGCCCTGAGCAGTATTACAGTGAGCTTATACCTAGGCCAAAATACAGCTGTCAAGAGTGACCCCATTGATAGCTAATGACTACACTAGATCAAAAAAATGGCTGATTCTTTTGGACCTTCGCCACCATATTTTTTCCAAGCATGTAATGGGGCACAGATGTTAAGCACATGGTAAACTTATTGTGCAGTAATATTTCTGGCATGCACCTAATTAGCTTTTTGTCATTGAGAAGGGGCTGGGAAAAACCCGGCGGTCTTGGTACACTAAGGTACCAATGACAAAGTTAGAGGAGGTGGTGAAGTCAGCAAGAACAATTTCAAAAAACTAGGTGTAAAGTTGCGGGAGAGGATTTCCAAGGTAATTTTCTCAGAGATATTAACAAGCAACGTTAAGAAGACAATGGGAGTTTATGGAGATTAATGCGTGACTGAGGGATTGGTGTAGGGAGGCGGGTTTTGGGTTTTTGGAGAACTGGGCTGATTTCTCAGTCAGCTACAGGCTACAGACTATAATGAACCTGTGTATAGCTGTGCAACTACATTCATTATTGAATCTAATAGGTACAGGTTGCCTGTGGGTTTTGCCTACAACCACATTTACCCATACAGTTTCTTGTCCTGCTGATCCATTGTATCCACCACCTATCCATGGCATCACTCGATTCACTCTCCTCTTTTACCCTTTCCCTTCTCATTTTGCTGAGTTACCCACACTCACCTCTCTGTCTCTAATAACCCTCTGCCTCACTCTATACTGCTTATCTGTATATATAGAAATATTTATAATATTATAAATGTTTGCACCTCACCCCTCTCCTGCTCCTGTCCTGTATCCACCTCATTGTTTGTTTTTGGGTGCCTCTTATCTTTTAACCCTTCTGCCACTGTGGGAACAAAGCAGATTTCCCCTAGATTGAAATAGAATGTATAAACATAGATTCCATACTAGCGACATTTTGTTGCACAACCTCTTCCTGCTGCTGTTACTCTACTTTATCTACAGTAGAACCCCCATTTTACAATTTAGATGAGACCCGCAACCCACAGACCCGCGACCCGCATCTACACTGCACCTGAAAATCCTACCCTCATTCTGCAGGGTACCCTCTTTTTTTGCCGGTAACCCATGGGTACCCGACCCTCTAGTACAAGGGGCCATATATGGTATAGGTATGGGATCAGTTATCCAGAAACCCATTATCCAGAAAGTTCCGAATTATGGAAAGGCCGTCTCCCATAGACTCCATTTTATCCAAATAATCCAAATTTTTAAAAATGATATCCTTTTATCCGTAATAATAAAACAGTATCTTGTACTCGGTCCAAAGATATAATTAATACTTATTGGAAGCAAAACTGCCTTTTTGGTTTATTTAATGTTTACACGATTTTCTTATAGACTAAGGTATAAAGTTACAGAAATATCCATTATCTGGAAAACCCCAGGTCTCGAGCATTCTGGATAAAAGGTCCCATACCTGTATAGCCATCTTTCCATTGCTCCGATTAGGTTATTGGCTGCAGTTCCTCTTCACTTTTTCCAAGCCTGCTAGATCAATCAACCGACCCAAAATCATATAATGCAGCGCCCACTGCTTCATTCACTGTGCAGTGTGCTGAGCTAACGTGGGATTAATAATCATTTTTCTACCCTACTGATGATTATATTTCAAATATCCCACATAATTTAAGATCTTCCAACTGATAGCTCAGTAATTTGTAATAAAATCACATGCATATGAAGGTGTGAAAACAGTTAGGCATTTCTTTTTTCAGAAGAAATTTGTTATTTTGTGAATAAGACAAAAACATAAAATGACACAATTAAACACTAAAATTACAGTTCAGGTTCCAGGTATCTTAGGTGCATTATTACATTAACCAGAACAAATAAAATGCAACAATTGACACTAAAAACAGAAATCTGCTGGGACTCAGTAAAAAATCTTAATCCACAAAACACATATATAGATATATATGTTTATCCACACTCTCTGTATATAGATAGAGTGGGTGTGCGTGTAGGATGCAAAAAGTCCAGTAACAAAGCTGAGAACAAAAATTGCAGCTTACATCAAAGATTCAGCAATACTGCTCTTACTCTCTATAATGACTTAATTAGGATTGTGGGTACTTTCCACTGTTCTCCGAACTACTAGGCTCACACATCAAACACTAGGTGGTGCTCCCCTGCTGACTTGGCAGCCCTTTGAGGAATCTGGCAATAGTACGAAGAGAGACTTGATTTAATTTCATTAATCCATTCCAGGCAGACCTTACTGGCTGAAGTGGCTCCATCTGGAGAATACCAGTTATCCCTACATATCACACTGGTCTGACTAGGCTGTCAAAATACTCCAACTCTTAAATAATTAATATCTCAAGACCTCACGTACATTTTGTATCTTGGATACTGTACAAATTTAATAATATTTCACCTTTGGACTTTAGTTTATATAGTAGGATACATACAAATGTGTTTTTGTAAATGATTTCAATTAATAATTTGCATGGTTTGAAAAATGACTTCATGGTATGTTCCAGCTGAGCCTCACATACGTACATATCCCTCTGTGTCCTAGGCTACTTCAACAAGAATCTTTCTTCCTAGGGCAAATAATGCAGACCCTACCACCACCACCCAAGGAGGCACTAGCTCTGCCATTTTTAGTGAGTGCTGCTAATAGGTAATTGTGCTTATGTGGGGCTGCTGTGGGTATGCAGGCACCTGGGACTTTTCATTGTAAAATTAATACTATTTAGAGCTGGGGGAATTTACATACAATAATGTGCTAACTGCCAAATGCAGATTGCCAATTCAAGTGAATTTTTGACTTTCTTCTCTGTTAGTGGGTGGCAAAATGCTCCACACCGCACCCCCTCCATTTACAGGAATGATAATCACCTAGACCTGCATGGTACAACTGCAAGTCACGTGATTATCACTTGGCATGTTTCCAAATGATAATCATGTGCAGTTTGAGCCAAATGCCGTGTAAATGTAGGGGTAATTCAGAGATGAGTTTTGCTGGAAATCACACAGGCTGCTAAATGCTCTCTATTCTACCGAGTGACAATGCCCTTAATTTTTTCTCTCTATCTTCTGTTAAGCTCATACTGACACAATATTCAACTGCTGTCTGGTAACAACACTCTTTAGCTCTCTGTAGTGCTATCTCCTTACTAAAAGGAAAAACTCGTCCTACACCTGCCCCAACCCCTGGGGCGGATTGATGACGTATGGGGCCCTAGACTACATGCAAACAGGGCCCCCTTCCAAGTTACTGCTGAGTCCGGACGTGTTCAGATCCAGGCATGCGTGAATTTGAGCTTTCTATGCTGGGTATGCTCACATTTGGCTGCACTGACTGGACCCAGCGGCGCAAAATCATCATCATCATTTATTTATATAGCGCTGTCAAGATACGCAGTGCTTTACTGCAGTTATAGCAAACAGGGAATAAATGGTGGATAACAGACAAGGATTACAGAGTACAATAGGGTTAGAAGGACCTAGAGATTAGAGTTTACAAACTAAAAGGTTAGGGTACAATTGAGACATTAGGATTGTATAAACACTTTGTCATTTTTGATACAGCAATGATTAATTAAGGTACATCGAATAGGCCTCTTTAAACAGATGGGTCTTTAAGGAGCGCTTGAAAGTTTGGAAAGAAGGAGAAAGTCTGACAGCTTGTAAGAAAGAAAGCTGACAGCTTGTAAGAAGAAAGCTGACAGCAAAATAAAATTTAATATCAAAAGAACATTGAAATGGGCCCCCTGATTGCACTTGACCCCTAGGCCAGGAGTGTCCATACATTACTAATACAAGGTCTACTTTTAGTGATGTTGTCCCATTATGATCTACATCCATAATAGCATTGTTAGCATTCTGTTGTGTGGAAAACATTATTTAAATATTTTATTGATTTATGAGAGAATTCATATTGCTATGTTTAATAACTATTTCTTATGTAACCTTAACTTAAAAAATATCTGAATGAAAAGCATGAAAAAGGAGGGTTATTAAGTCAAGCTGTTTGTTGACAGTGTCTTAAGATCTACTGATCACCAACTAAATATCTACTGGTAGATCCCAATCTACCTTTTGGGCACCCCTTCCCTAAGCTATAGCCTAGCATAGCCTGTGCATTAATCCACACTGCCCAACCTGCAAAACTTTAGCCCACAATGACCCCAACCAGCAAAAAGTTATAATTTTAGGACTCATGCCAGACCCACACCCCCTGTCTTCCTGCTCCATATGCTGCTTCTGCAACTCTGATTCCAAGAAGGGGAAGGAGCATAGGAGGAGTTCAGTGGTCGGCGGAAACTCTTTGTGCATTTCCCGAGTGTAACCCACACCCAAACCCACCTTAGTCACCCAAAATTCAGTTTATGTTTCAGGTCAGCCTGTACATCACTAACAGGTATGGACTGAGACTCAAACTAGGTCCTGGCATTTCAAGTACACTGAGACCCAAACAGCCCCCATCAGCCCTCTAAATAGTGACTTTCTTCGTGATTTTACAGCAGCCCCTCTGGCATTTGCCAGAACCCACAGATGTCATTCTGGGCCATATCACTAATGGACACTTTTCAGCTGATATATTTGCCCTTGTGTCATATTCCTAAATTAAGATACATCTCTTTAACCTTTCTCCACACCTTCCTTTGCCAAAGCAAAATTGTTAAGCTTGAGAAAGCTAGCATTAGTCACCTACTTAATTCTGTATCAAGGTTTTTAAACTCAGCCCGTTTTTTGACTACTTTTTTTGACTACTATTTGACTTAGCTTTTGTTATACCAATTTTGGCTTATAATTGTCAGTTTGGTTTCTAGTTTCAGTCCATACAAGTGCACAGCCTATATATTTATTTTTATTTTTATACTGAACAATTCCTTTAAGGCACTGGCCAATACAGTGCTATCCACTGTCAAGTCTATTGCAGTTCAGTACTAATTCCAGCCCTAATATCGCAAAGGCTCTGCTGTTGATATCAGTGCAAAGTGCAGTTTGTGCATACTACAGGATAGGCGCAGGGCCTGCCAACAGCGGGCACTGACTTCCTTACTTGTGGAAACATTTTAAGGTAGAAAACATTTTACAATATTTACTATAATCATCGTTACATCTGTCTCACTGGCGACCAGAGGCAATTTCACAGAAAAATTGTAATTTTGGCATTTCTGGTGCTCAGTAGCGAAATGACATCTGCTCCTAATTCTTCCTGATTTCTCTGCATGTTGTGACACTGGCTGCAGTGGGAACTGCCATCTTCAAGGGGGAGATAGCAACTGGGTCAGTTGGCACATTATGCCCGATTCATGAACAGATTAGTGGGTGCATTTGTGCCTGCTGCCAAAACACAAATGCAACAAATCGTTCGGACACAAGTACATTTTATGAATGACATCATTCATCATCTTTAATTCTATTTGAGAATCCCATTCTGTTTAATTTTCTTACATTTTCATTCCACATGGACTGCTGGCAGTAGACAAATGTTTTTCATAATCTGGGGAAGTTCTTCAGTCCAGCACGAGTGGATGGACATATTTCCATATGGTTTTAATCATGATTTCAAAAACATGGAGAAAAATCGAAATTAAAACTCACCAATCTTAAAATGTCTTTATAGTAGCAACATGCTCCTTTTTTACTATCACATACTCCTGTCATAACAATACAATGAAAAAACATATATTGAGGTTTCTTACAATGGGAACCAATTTGGCCAATTTGGGGTGGGCATGCCTAGTGAAAGCATGCAGATTTTTGCATCCATCAAAGGTTTTTTTTATTTTATGCCAAACACTGTGGTTCCTCAGGGCATCAATAGGGAATGGGGACGTAACTGTTGACTGAATTTTTATTTCTAGGATGGTCTTGTGATCCTACTTTTTTGTATGATTTTTATTCTACTTAACCTCCACATTTTAACAGTACTGTGCTTCATTCTTCAGAGTTTTCATTTGTGCTGCCCAGACTTCTGCCTGTTCTTAGGAATTTCATTAATCTGCTGCATATCTGACTCACTTTCTACCTACTCACTATTAACTCTGTGCTAACACAAAGCTAACAGCTTTGCTTCTATGTCTATCCAGTAAACAGCCTAGGGTCTTGCAGCTAATGGCAAGGTTTATGGTTTAGCACAAAGACAACTGTCAGCACTCAACCAATGGAAGAGCAAGAGTAGGCTGCACACCCTTAGGAATGACAGTTTAGAAGAAAGCAAAATAAATAAAGAAGCAAAGGTGGACATACAAGATTACAAATCTACAAATTAATGGAGACCATCCTTTACCAATTACCTTAACATTTAACCTTGTTTTGTAGACTAAGAAAATATAACATTTGTTCCTTAAAGTCTGTTAGCACCAAAACTGTTAGGGTTCCATATACATTTTTAGAAACATGTTTAGCAACATGTTTGTTGACATGGCTCAAGGTTTAAGTTCAGGAGTTATTCCTGCTGTGGGTTTTAGTAGAGGCAAAATACCTAAAATCGCCTTCTATTGACCCCTATGAGAATGGCCTGAAACCACTAGCAAAAGTTATTGTCAGGTGATTCTCAAAACAGCACTGACAGTTTTCAGATGAGAATCACTTAACAAGCAGTGGTGCTAGGATTTTCAGGAGACAATGGAGTGAGATTACATTTGCCCCCCCCCACTATAGGAATGTAGAATTCAATAGAAATTATATTCTACAGTATTGAGAACACTCTCCTAGATGCTCACTCTTGGCAAGCTATAACCAATGTAACTGATGCATGTGGCCAGAAACATTGACTAAAGTCAGTAAGGCAGGAGAGGAAGAGACATACAGAGGAAATGTAAAAAACAAAAAAACACATGAGCAAATGAGACAGAATCTGAAATGTGAGTTGGAGCAGAATATTGAAAAAAACCTTTTTTAAGAAGTACAAGGAAAGGACAGAGAGGTTAAACTAGAACTGTATAGTGATGCTAGGGCAAAAAAGAAAGAGTATTATAAAACTGAAAGAAAGTTACAATAAAACAGCATTTAGCATATATTGTGCACTCATTATGGAGAAATACATACATGTTCGGCATTATACCCCCAGAAATAATGTTTTATTGAGAAAAAAAACTTTCCTTATTTTTTTTTTATGCATTAAAAAAGCATACGGAATGGTATACTCCCTACCCACAGTATTAGGGGTTAAAGAAATAAATGTTTCCATGATTATACAATAGCACAAGTCCAAAGGCAAAGCCCATGCTAGCCATGCAACATCATTAAAAGTAGCTATGTTCTTGCTTTTATAATGAACGGGTAATTTGCAGTAAACCTGAGTAATATACATAAGACTTCTATATATTATCACAGCTAGCAGCCCAGTAAAAGTTCCCTAAGTACCCTTACCCGTGCTTTGCATGCATGGATATTTCAACCCTGTGTTGGTACTGAAGAGTGGAACATGAATTCCATCATTAGAAATGGGAGAAGCCACATAAATAAGGCACATGTTCAGAGAGTGATTTATAGATTGCTTTGGTAGCTGACATGTGGACATATTGTATTGATATATGCTATACAAACATACATTTTTACTTTTTAGTCATGAAAATAAATATATGTTTAACTGTAAAGCTGTAGGAAAGTAGCAGTGACAAATGGTGTGGAGTGGCTGGAGGTTTGTTTTAGCTGTTAAAAAGTAGATGTTTTCAGGGACATACAGTATATGCAATATGGATCAAATACTTGGTATTGCATCACCCAAATGTCATTATTGACAGTTATTTATGTTTTCCGAATCTACAAAATATAGAACAATATCTAAGGAAATTACTTGCCTCCTTGACATAGCACTGGATTTATATTACATAGACATCACCCCACCCAACTGAACCCTTCTTTTACCCCTCCTTAACCCTCTTTTGTGGCAGCCAGTGCTAAATGTAATAACACAGTAATGGTAACTTAGGTTAAAAAAAGACACATGTCCTTCGAATTCAACCTTCTGGGTTTAAATTAAACCTACCTAGGAGTCATATCCAACTATAATGGAAATAAGGAAGGAGTGGAAATTGTCCTTGGCATGGACCCACCAATTTATTCTCTGGTACTCTGGCAATCCATGTCAAAATGAAGTGGAGATCAACAGATAAGTCTCTGTGGGTGACCAAATTTAGCTATATGGCAGTCTATTTTTAGTATACGTATGTATTACTTCACAATCTACCACCTCAAGACAAAGCTGGAATTCTGCAAGCTCAATATCTACTTGTTGATCACAATCTACCTTTTGGACACCTGTAATTCAAAGGAACAACAGCAGACTTTTAGAATTAATGTCTTGATATAACATTCAGCAAGGGACAAATATTGCCAACATGAAATCCATGAACCAGCAAAATAGAAAAATCTAATTAATTCCAAATCACTATTTTTATTATGCCACATTACAGTGAATTATTTAGTGGGTTTACTTGAATACAGATGAGATTTAATAAGTATCTCTTATTGGTTTTGTGTATGTGACATTAAGTCAAGTAAACAGAAGTAACAATTATAATAAAAATAATAAATAGAGAGCAAAAAAATATGGGTAAAATGTGTGACTGCTATGGTCATTGAAAGATTGGAGAAATCTAGGTTAGTAAACTACAAATTCATTATGTCAGGTCAGGCCAGGGTTCAAGAATAAACCTTGGGCACATACTGTATAACCCATTTATGATAAGGTCGTTATTTATCTTCTTTATTGATCCAATGAGCTGTCCAATTTAGCATTGTAGCCTGGCTTCAGGGCTGGACACAGAATGTACACTATATTTGTGTGTGTGTTTTTCCTTGCATTTATATTTATAGAGTCTGGAAAAAATCCTGACAAGAAACAGATACTGTAGTTAGTGCTCTTTGTTCACTGAGTACATTACATTTCTCTCTGTACAAACTTTAATCTGATGAATTGAAACACAGATGATATGTAGGATTTTCTTTTTAAATTACAATATAAGATAGGATTCAGTCATAAAATGACAGCAATTAATAATTTGTATCTCAAGGGAATACCAAGGAGAAGAGGTTGCATAGCATTGTCCTAAATAAGTGGGACAGCTTGGGAATGTATTTTGTGATAAATATAACATATAGGACATCTCTTTCCTTAACTATTTATCTATCTTCCTTTTTACTTCCCACACCTTCACCTTGCTTTAATTACTGATTATTGCACTAATCAGCTTGTGCATGTACTGTAGCTTTACAAATTTGTATTTTGATAGATAGGCCTCCCTGGCTTCATATTCGAAAACCATTAAACATTTTTAAATTATTATTTATTGGAAAGTTGTTTAGAATTTTTTTTTCTTTCATTGTGTAAAAAACAGTTTGTAAGGCGCCCCGCCAGGCCAGTGCGCTCTATTACCTTTTTGAGCTCTGGCCAGCGCGTTCTTCCTGGCACAAGCGCAGAAAACTAATTCACGACTTGCACGGTCGCACATTTCGAAATCGAAGACACCATCTTTGTTTTGGGTAATGCTCTATTTTGGATAATGCATTAAAAGAAGAAAATGACGGCACTCACAGATCCCACAGACAGGCTTGTAAAAAAAACTGAGAACTTTATTTTAGGCCACAAAGTAAATTAATACAAAGCCTTGCGCATTTTGTGCCATTCGGCACATAATCATAGGCTAAACGAAAAACAGACAAGTATACCAGATATATACCCCAAACCCACCAATCACCAGAATAAATTAATTAACTTAATAAATTAAGTAAATTAATAGAGTAAAAGAGGGGGGGCATTAAAAGCAATATAGAAAAGTAAAAAAAGGCACCCATAGCAATCAAGAAAGCAAAAAGTATATATATACAGTATTTATACAATAGTATAATATGTTCATAACAAGTCTTTTATAGGTCATTCATGACTTTGGTCTGACCTTTTGACTATGAAACTAGGCCTGTCCAGACCTCTGTTTTTGACTCCTCTTCACTTGACCCTTGTCTGTACCTCCTTTTGGAACTTCTGACCTCTGAAGTTGATAGGATCCCAGCTAGAACCGCAGCAGAAACTTCTGGAGCCCCAAAAGAGCGTCAGTGAAAACCAGGACTAGTTGGGCTCTCCTGCTTTACGGAGTCAGATTGGTACCAGCAACCTAAATCCAGGTTATTGCTTAAATAGTACGTTACACAGTATGTAGATGAAGGGCCCATTTAAAACATGTTTGTGATTAGATTTTGCAAGTGGAGCAATCGGTTCTTTTTTTTTTTTTTTTTTTTTGCCTTCTTGATTTCTCCTTTACAACTTTTCATAGATTCTAAAGGATGCACATGTCCCTTCTGGCTTTTTTTTTCCAAAAAATGATTTATTCTTCCTTTGCATTTAAGATTAGCCATTTATCCTTCTGTAGAACAGTAATTATGATTATCCTTTTTTTTATATAACACTGACATATTATGCAGCTCTTTACAGAAATTATTCATCATTCCCTGCCCCAGAGGACCTTACAGTTGTGACAGTGTGTTTAGAAAACACATCTGGAATGAAAATGTCAAGCATGAAAATGTTCAGTAAAGCATACATATGATATGGGCTGAAGGGGGATGCCAAGTTCAGACAGGGCTAATATTCCCTCTCAGTCAGGTAATTAGATGGCAGCTGAGAGTAGAGCTGATGCTGCAGGTTAGAGGAATGTGCTCCTACACCCATGGGTTCTTCCCTGGATGTCTGAAGGAGACAGGTCTCTCCTGTGTGTTTTGGAGGAGAGACAGGGTCCAGGTTATTCCTAGTGTGTGCAAGGAAGCCTGGGAGAGGACCAAGGGGCCAGTGGAGCCTGCAATTTAGAGAGTGTCTGGCAAAGAGAGACAGACTGCCTGAGCTTAAGAGAGAAAGCTAGTGACAAGGGACCTGTGACTGTGCCTGGAAAGAGGTCTTTTGGAGAAAGTGCAGCAGTAAAGCTGACTTGAAGTAGGCTGTGTGGCCTGACTGATAAAGAGAAGTTATCGCTGAACAATGAGTAACAGGATGTTAACCGTTTGGTGGTCCAGAGTATGGGAGAGGCTTTTGGGTAGTGAGGAAGACTACTATCTCAGGTGTGAGATGCCATATTGTCATATGAAGACAAACACTCTGCCCTTAATTGTTAAACAAAAACATGTCTTATTTTTCTGCATTTTTTTGGTGTCCCTGTCTCTTCTCTGCATTAGAAACTGGCTTGCCTACCATTTACAAAGATAATCTTTCCACACAGTCTAATAATCTTATTACATATACGTTAGGGTCAGTTGCTTCAGATGATTAACATGCCTGTATGTTTTTGGAGGAGACGGGAGTACCTGGGAGGAAACCCATGCAGACAGATGGAGAACATACAAATTCCTTTCAGCTAGTGCCCTGGCTGGAATACAATTCAGGGACCCTGTGTTGCACGGCAGATGTGCCAACCACTGAGACACTGTGCTGCCCTATAATATGTATTATATAATATGATGATGATAATATAATTTTAAAAGACAATCATTTTTGTTTTGTAGTACTGTAAAATGCCACATTTTGCTATAGTTTAGTGTCTTTTTTGACCCACTTTATGTTGTATATGACATAAGAAATAAAGATATACAGGTATGGAACCCATTTTCCAGAATGCTTGGGACCTGGGGTTTTCCAGATAATGGATCTTTCCGTAATTCGGCCTTCATACCTTAAGTCTACTAGAATTAATTATAACTTAGTTTGGATCATGTACAAGGTATTATTTTATTATAACAGAGAAAAAGGAACTATTTGGCTAAAATGGAGTCTATGAGAGATGGGCTTTCTGTAATTCTGAGCTTTTCAGATAACGGTTTTCTAGATAACCAATCCCATATCTGTATATATTGTTGTTTTAAGGGGCAAAACAGGATGTGGCGCATTCAAGGTGTCATTTTTATACTTTGGTCCAGTGGTATTTAAGCAAACTATTTCAAAAATTTCAGAAGGAAACAAAATACAAGAAAACATTTAGAAATACGGTACAGAATAATCAGTCAAATTTGTCAGTACAAATACAATGACACAAGCTCAGCTCGTTTGGATATGAAAAGCTAGGTCAGTGAAAGAGTTAAAGTAATCACAGCAATGGTTTGTGTCATTTTGACAGATCATCTTGTGTCTATAATGGAGAAAATGATTGGCCTGCTGGCTGGTATTTAGAATCCTTGTGCCCACATGATGAAATTCTTGTAACCTGCATGGGCAGAGGCTGCTGGCTCCTGACGGTTGTCTTTGCGAGGCTTTGTTTTCTAAGGTTGCAACCTAATTATTATTTAGAGATGTTTCGGTTATGGTTTTCTCTGCAGCAAGAAAAGGGTTACTTGTTTTGCTAATTAGGATGATCTCCCTGAGAGATCATTACAGCATTGGCTCCAGGCAATCTGTATTGTGCTGACATTTTGAAGCCACCCCTCCCTATGTAACTGTGACTGGCAATGGTTCCCCCGCGCACTCCCTAGTCTCCTATCATCTATGCACTGCCAGCACAGCTACTCAAAATAGAAGCACAGTTTTGCCAGTGACACCTAGTGATAAATGCCCTGTTTAATTCACTCAGGGGTGGCACAAATGACATTGTGCAGAGCTGTAGAGGTGACAGGTGGTCTGCCAGACAGGGATAAATACAAACAAAACTCAACAAATGCACAAGCCTTGTAGTCAGTGTTACAAGTGTCTAACCTTTTACCAAATTTTGTGAAGACGACAAACAAATTTGCAGGGACATGCAATTTAGTTTAGTAAGTGTTAAATATAGTTTTGAGTGCTGTTGGTAGTAATTAAGTCCTCAGTAGGAGGTATAGTGTGAAATACAGCATGTGTTAAATGCAGTATATGTAAATTTTCCCCCATAGGACCTCCTGACAGACCTAAAAATACATTGTTACTGTTGAGGAAGAATGTAAACAACATCATTAAGTAGAGAAAGGGATGTAAACTGTTCTTCAGAGGTTAATTTTATTTGCATTGATATCCACTCTTTAGGGGGGTCCAAGTGATTGCCCCCTTGGAACACTTTTTTCCACAATGTGCCAGATGCAAAATCTGGGGCAGGAGGGGGGATGCCTACATTCCTCCACCTCCTGCCCTCCCCTCTTGAATGGAGTGTTGTAGCATTCCATTCAAAGTGCATTGCGCAGGCCTCTGTACTCTGAAATAGACTGCAGAGGCCTACGGATATTTGTATAATGATGCACCCAGTGGGCACAGTGCAAATAATGGATGATTGCAGCCTGCCTTTTGCAGTTTGCACTCTGCATGCACACTTTCCAACGATCCCAATTTTCAGTGCATAGCCACCGTCCCAGATTGTATTCTAAATTGTCCTGCTTGGCCAGCTCTCAGCTCATTGCTGCTCGGAGATGAAATTCAAGATGGTTGTGCATTCCACTGTGAAATGCACAGCCATCTTGGATTTTTTAACAAGAGTTTAAACCAGGCAGAGAGAGAGAGCCAAGCAGTGTGGAAGCATTAGGAAAGAAGAATTTTGGTGTTGGCATTCTGCTTGTGCAAGTATAAGCAGGGCAATGCTTTCAATTTATGCATTAATCTCACTAGTCTGGAAATAATGGAGTGATCTTTGGCCATTTTGGCTCTGGCAGTGATCTTACTGGCTTGTCTGGGGTTAATATTCCTGTTCTACATTTGTTTTCTTAGTATTTATACTGCGTGTCTGGGGTTAATGATTTAGTGTTCCATTTTATGTAGTGATAACACTGACATGTCTGGGGTTAATATGTCTCTTATGCATTTTCTATATTAATTATACTGGCACTTCGGGGCTTTTTTTTTGGTAAAATTGTTGTGGTATTTAGGGCACATGGGCACATGGGCTACTGTAGAGCAGATCTTTTTGTCTCTCTTTCTATTTGTAAAATGTTGGGAGATATGTACATAGGAAATTGTAAATAGTTCCTTTTGGGAATTCTTCCCCATCTTGCTTATGATAGTACCAACTGATTTGTGTAATATGTCAAAATATTGCAAATGAGGGTATGGCACATATAGCAGCTTGCAGCATTTTGACCACCTATCTATATACACTGTTTAAACCTCACGTCCCACTGTGGTCATGTAATCTTTCAATCAATCAAACAATCCATCAGTCAGGCAGTCATTTACAAGAATGTCTCTAGGCAACATCTGCATTAAAATCAGATGTTTCACACTTTGCTTCAGTGTGTGAGGAGGTGGAAGGCAGCATGTGGTGCTTTGTGCATGGGAATAAACATGATGGTCAAAATGCCGCAACCTACTATATGTGCCAGAGTATAAAAGCAAACCAAATGATCTCAGTATGAAGCCTTTCGTTTGTTGTGTGAGTACCATGTGCTTGCTCTTTAGTAGCATGCACCCTCTCTTTAACAGGTTCCGTATCTTTATACAAATAACCCACTCATTTTCCTGTTTATACAAATTACACCTCCTCCCAATTCATAATGATAACAACTTACATCTGCTTTCTGAGCATTTCCAAGGAGCCTGATATCAAGACTTTGTAAATGGCTAATGGAATAGATTGAAACACTAATATTGATTTGCTATACGCTACCAAGAGCATTTGAGTTAATAAAATAATGTTAATTTAATTAAGGAAACCACATCCAGGCTGAAATGTTCTAGTTCATATTACAATCTCTTTAAGAGCAGCAATCCATTAAGCTTTAGCTGGAGTAGTTATACTTTACATCTTGTTAATTAAATATATAAAGGTGCATAAACAATTGGAACATCAAGAAATTATAATAGTGGGTGGGGTGTTATTACACTGTGAGCCTACGGGGGCTGGCAAACTGGTTCCTGTCAGAGACAGTCTTTCAGTCTGTGGAATTAAGTGAATCTGTGTAAAAAAATAAAAAAGTGCAAAATGTTCTGGACATCCTCTTTTAATGATGACATATATTATTTAGGGGTGGGGTAACCTAGAGAGACCTGCCAGTCTCTGACACTAAACAGAAAAGACTCGGCTGCATGTATTGATTTTTGTAGTTAATGGGAAGCTTCTCTCTTATTGAAAACCTATTTGCAATAAAGACAATAAGGGTAATTTAAGTGTGGTTGTACTAAAACACCCAGATACAGTGACTTGTAGTGACTAATAAGATTTGCTTTATAAAAGTTAACAGTAAATGCTATCTGCCGATTAGTTATAAGTACTGTATGTGCCATGAGCCAACGTATCCTATTCCCATATTTATGTCACATAACTTGTTTTAAACTAACTAACTAAAGCTTAAAAGCTCCAGGGGTTCCAAATTGTTGGACACCTCCTGGTAATTAATCTTTTACCTGATACCCTGGGCCAGTGCTTATGTTTGCTAAAAACTGCCCCGGCCCAGGTTATTTCTGCAGAAGATCCTTGTCGCCATCATCAGATTCTTCCATCTTTTTTTCGTTCTGGTTCGGGCAGGTCCATGCCCAAAGAAAAGAAGAAATAAGAGGTAGAACATCTGCTGAAATATCCTGGGTTGGCTCAGTTTTCTGCTAACAGGGGCACTTGCCAGGGGTATCAGGTAAACCGTTACAATCGCTGGGGGGTGCCTAACATTAGGCAGTGATTGTGACTTTAGTTCTCCTTTAAACTTGGGTATTATAAGAAATAACTTACACATGCTTTAAAAATACAAGTAATTTTAAGTCCCATCCCATGTATATGTATGTTTTTACTGTAATATGGTCATGAAATGCCATGGGCACTTTTAATATCCTGTTTACTGCATTTTGTAGGCAGCAGAGATCAGCCCGAAAAGTATGAAAGCAGCCTAAGGGTCGAGAATCAGCCCCTATACTGGCATTAACCTCCCATCTTGCCTGAACTCACTAAAACAATTGTTCTGGATGCGGGTAGGACAGGAGAATGTCTCGGCCTGTGTATTTCAGCATGTCGATTTTCAGCCCGTGTGGATGTACAAATAAACATGTTTTAGCCACTTTTGACATTTCAGTGAGCTCTCATTTTTGGAACGCACATAAAAGCCCCCACACGAAAATGCAGTTACACAATTTCTTGTGTAAGGAAAACCAGCCTGACAACAAATATAGGAGCACATTTAGCACTGTCAGTCATTCTGTTTCCAATATTTTGACCAATATATCATCATTACCATTAGAAATCTAGCACACACAAGCATTTGGAAGTGTGAAGGCTTTCAAATTAAAGATGCTAATTTAAATGTTGCCAGTTATAGATCTTTTTTCTGGCATATTGTCAGTGTATATGTCACTCTATAGCGTGATCAAGGACATAGTTTAGTAAGCAGACGTATTACAAATCCCATGTGGAATTAGGAAGAAGACAAATACAGTTGCTATGATGACTCACATGTATCATGATGTCAGATACAATTAACACACTTTCCTACAGATAACATTGACACAAGTCACAGCAAATAACTGGCTTTACACTTCACACTGTACAGTGTGTGGTCATGTGATGGGATCTGTTATCCCCCTCAGGACCTGGGGTATTCTGGATAAAGGATTGTTTCATAATTTGGATCATCATTCCTTAAGTCTGCTAAAAAAAAAAAAATCAAATAAACATTAAATACATTTTTTTTTGTTTTGCTTCCAATAAGGATTAATTCATTATATTTTAGAAAAACATTTGAATTATTTGATTAAAATGGAGGCTTTGGGAGACGGGTTTCCCGAGCTTTCTGGATAACGGATGTCCGGATAACAGTTCCCATACCTGTATTAGATCTGCAATGGGAAGACTGCTGCAGTGCAGCCACCTAAAACCATGGAGATTCCTGTTCTGTAAGAGGAAATCTGCACTATATACGGACATACTTACTGAACAGCAATACAAATTTGTGCCTTCTGTATTATATATAATTTGTATTCTACATACAACCCGGCATGTGGATTTAAAAGAGAATGTAGGTGGGAATTAAAGTTTAACATGTTATAAAGTGGACAGTTCTATGCAACTTTTCAATTGGCCTTCATATTGGTTCTTTTTTATTTATTTATTTTATTACTTACTTCTTCTATTTCCAGCTTTCAAATGGTCTGTAAGGCTACAAATGTATTGTTATTGCTACTTTTTGTTACTTGCCCTCTCATTCATTTTCCAGTATCTTATTCAAAACAATGCAGATTCCTGAAATTGTAAATTGGAGAGCTGCTGAATAAAAAGCTAAATAACGCAAACAATAAAACATGAAAACTAATTGCAAATTATCTCAGAATATCACCCTACATCATACTAAAAGTTAACTCAAAGGTGAACAACCCCTTTAAAAATCTATAAAGTTACCCAAATTGACACCATGCGGTTGGTGTTATTGGAAATTGCCCAAATGGCTACAAAAATCACTTGGTAAATCGGATAAGGTCATGTCAATAATATTTCTTGCCAAACAGTTTTTCCTTTTCCCCCCAGTTTCGAAATGCCCCGTGTTGGTTGGAGGGGTGGGCACCTCTCCCAATTTACTATGGAAATAAGGGTACCAAACACTAAAGGCAGGTGTAGCAGGGACTGCATCAAGTGACTAAATAAACGTGCAGGGGATCTCCCCGCTACACCTGCCTTTAGTGTTTGGTACCCTTATTTCAATAATATTTCTTGCCAGTGGCTTTCAAATGAGGACTCAAAAGCACCAATGGGTGACTGATGCAGACTCAGTTTATCTATGCAGAAGATTGTTGTTAAATAGAGGTTAGTGTCTAAGGCGGTTTTCTGCATCCTACTGACTCCTGCAGAGATGGCACACAGAAAGCTTGCTGGGCATGTGAAATATCTGCAGGACACTGAGCCAAATGTCACCTCCAAGCTATCACTTTAATTAGGTCTTACTTTTTTTTTTTATCAGTTTGATATGGCCTTCTTCATCAAGAGACAATTGTTCCACCACTTCTGTTTCAAGCAGAGAGCACATTTAATGGTGCTGAATGACACAAAGGTCAAGCTGTCAAATAAGTGTTGAAAGACATGGGGGAGGTGACTAAAGACAGTGAAATAAAATACTACAGTCTTATACAGACAGAAACCAATTGCATATTGGTCAGAAATAGACAAATATTTGTTATTACTCATACTTACCAGTGTCTTCTCACTTTATATTCTGTGAATATATATATAGATATACATAGTAGACAGTGTACATTGGCTGGCATTTCCAGTACACCATCAGAATGGATAACACTTCGATGTAACTATTCCTAGAACTATTATATAGGCTCAGTAAGATAGAATTAAAGAAAGAATACAATTTCATACTCAAAATCATAGGTTATGTCGTCTTCTGAGCATGCAAATACCAGTCCTTGTAGAAACACATTAAGGGCCCTTACACACAGGTGTTTGCTCCTGCCACCCTCTGTGGTTCCACTGCTGGGGACCACGTGAAGGATTAACCATAGGGGGACTCAGGAACAACAAACGCCCATGCACCAAGGTTAGAATCCTTGTAGAATGCAGTGTTCACAGCTGCAGCAGAATCAGTTGTATCTCATTCTGTAGTACAGAGATTATACACCATTCACATTAGTGCCTTACATTGTTGATTTTATCAGGAACCAATGAGCCTGTCTACCTACCTTGCAGGTAGTGCCCTGGCTGGACTTCAACTTGGGGCTTCAAAGTTACCCATCCTGTGCAGTTTTCTGCCGATCACCGGAGCACCAGCCGGGGGTTTCAGGTAAGTATATAATCACTTGGGGTGCCTAACATTTGGCACCAAGTGCAAGACCACGTTCCCTCTCCTTTAAAAGCAAACCACCGCTTTAACAATCAAATGTGTTAGGACAGGCCACAACTAAGTAGTTGTAAGCTTTTTGCCATTAACACAATTTCACCAGCATTAACAACATCAAATGGAGACATTTCCCCCCCGAGTCTGTACTGTTCAGGTCACTGGTAACAAGGTACAGCTACAGTGATTAGTGAGCAGCCCCAGCATTCAGAAAGGGATTGATCCAACTTTGAACTGGAGATCTGCTCTGCCAATTAAAATGCCTTCGCAAGAGAATGATTTTAACCCATGTAAATCTGAATCATATCCCAGCTAGACATGTGATATCTGCTTACATTATAACAGATCTGACAACCCACCAGAAAAAACATTTCTAGACTCCTACTTGAAATTCTTACTAGTCTTCAGGGCAGCAGTTGCTCATGGTGCCCTACTTTTGGTTTCCCAGGAAACTGATAATTTATTGGACTTAGCTGCCATTAAAATAGTCATATAAAACGAATAAATCCCAGGATACCTTGTTTTGGCGCAAGCTTATATAGAAATATTAGAGTAGTACAGCAGGTATAATACACCAGACTGATTAATATCCTTAAAGGAACAGTTCAAAATAAAAACAAAATAGAGATTGTGCAAAATAAAAAAAGGTTTAATATACAGTATTTAGCCAAAAATGTAATGTATAAAGGCTGGAGTGACTGGATGTGTAACATAATAGCCAGAACATTACTTCCTGCTTTTCAGCTATAACAAAGTTAGTCAGCGACTTAAAGGGGGGCCACATGGTACAGAACTGTTCAATGAGTTTGCAATTGATCCTCAGCATTTAGCTCAGATTCAAAAGCACCCATGTGGTCCCCACTCAAGTCGTTGATTGGTTACTGCCTGGTAACCAGTCAGTGTAAACCAAGAAGTAGTGTTCTGGCTCTTATGTTACACACCCAGTCACTCCAGCCTTTATACATTACATATTTAAGTATATTATAAACTTTTATTTTGCACAGCCTATTTACCCAGTTTTTCTTTTTACACTTTACAATTCCTTTAAATATATACTTCTAACGTTTTTAGTGACACAGGGAAACGTCTGCATTATAAAAAACTATTTAGTTTAGAGTTGGACAGTCCTGTCCTATGTTAAAACCTATTATCTTAATTAACCTAGTATTTTTTTTACTCAGAATTAAGCTCTACTCCTGGACAATACTACATCAGAGAGTGCAAAGGCACTATTAATAACATTGGGATCAACCATACTTGCCAGGTGGCAACTGTAGCTACTGTCCAGGGGCGAGTAGATAACCCATAAAAATGTGGGTAACCCGTGAATAGGATTTTTGGATGCAGGTCATGGATTGGGTTGTGGGACTTATAAGCTATAGATATTTTACTAAATTATATCATTCTTATATCCGTTTGCAGCAACAGAACCTGTTTACTGGTGGTCAGCTGGCTGCAATACCACTGGGATAGAGAAAGCCCACAGCATAAAGCTTATGCAAATACATTTTCCAGTCCCTATTAACCTCACGGAGCTAGCAGCAGCATGCAAAGTTACACCCCCCCCCCGCCATTTTAATATACTTTTGTTTTTCAATGCCCTATTTTACAGTATTTCTATAGAGGAGCATATCAAGACAAAACTGCCTTCTTGTGGTTCTCTGAGCTTTAAGTTCCCTTACAACTGCGGGGCTAACATTACTTTTTTTTTTAAAGGTAAGTTTTATTTCTCATTTTTAAACACACACAACAATCATACATACAACGAATAAGTACACTCGCAGATTAAACTGTACAAGTTAGGCAGGAAGAAAATATGGCACAGGCTATCACCAAGCATAACACAATGCAGTCATTGAGCAGTTGAGATGGACACTATCAAACTCAGGTGAACTTTACATCTGAAGGCTAGGTTGGGACCCTCGAGGATATGTAGGATAGCAAATCATGAAGGATTTCATAGGAGGAGATGGACTCTGCTAATACTTGCTATAGAGGGATCGGGTCAATGTCATTCCACAAGCCCCAAATTTTATCAAATTTTGTTGGTGTTCCCCTAAACTTCGTAGGTGAGCTTATATAGGGGTACTGCTTTGTTAACCAGTTGTATCCACGCATTGAGAGGGTGAGAGGTTACCCATCCAATGAAGGGCTACAGTTTTTTTTGCATAAAAGAGTAGGATACGAAAAAGAGATTCGAGTATATTTAGCTGGGATTAGGTCTTCTAGGACCCCCAAAAGGCAAACTGTAGGTGAAATTATTCTCGGGAAGTCAAGATTATCTGATAGATAGTTTATGACTTGTGTCCAAAAGCTCAATATGTAGTGGCAGTCCCAGATTAGATGGAAGAAATCTGCAGCTTGTTGGTGACACCTGGGACAGGAGTCGCAGGGGATCTGGCCCATCAGTTTGAGTCATGTGGGAGTTATGTAAATATGATGCATAATTTTATATTGTATTAGTTTGTCTTTCAACGATATCAGGCCAGTGTATATATGTTCTGTTGCTTCCTCCCAGTTATCTTGCTGGGGCCAACATTACTTTTAGTTTAAAATGTTCTTAATTTGCCATTAGGAGTTTACGTTGTGTGCACAAATGCAGGGTGGGATTAGAATTCTTATGTTAGAGAAGCAGTACAGTGCCATTGGATCTTTTAGAATAAATGATTTGTTATATATACTGTAAATAATGTTTGGTGTTTTAAGAATGGGATTGTGTGGTCAGCCATTTGTTACTTCATTGAGAGCGATTTTCTGTATGCCAATACACCAAGAAAACCTCAAACAGGGAATGTGTTACACCTTTTACATGAACCCAAATCACTGCCTGGACCACACACTTGGCAAACTGTAGAGTTTCCAATTCAACTGAACAGCAAATAGCAATTCTGGCAGGATTCTGTTGGCTGATCAACACAGTATTTGCTATTAGCCTAAAGGACTTTGATGCACTTTTTGAATGGATAAGCTATGTTTAACTGTAACTCACTGGTGAAGCACCCCTTCTACACTAAAGCTTCAAAATAAGTTACACAAGAAGCGATTGCTACTGGTGAAAGTTAATTTCTAGTGTTTCAGCATTGACACAATAAAAACATTGTGTAATTGATGCCACCATTCATTCTTTAGCATAGGTATAAAGCCACCATATAAATCACTGACTAAAAGCACACAAGATATTTTAGGAAAAAAAAAAAAAAAGTTTATTTGAATCAAACATCTCAAACAATAGTACATAAATACTTTAAACTGATCTTTAAGTAATTTTTTTTTTAAAAAAAAACATTAACTGATCTCTAAACATTTTTATAATCCCAATAGACATTTGCAGAACTCCAAGGTATAGATTTAATATTAATACATTGACTGTGGGACTAGATCTGCAATATTAACCCCATCAACCCCCTCCCCCCTAACAATATAGCCGCCTTCTAATATATACAGTCGCAACAAAGTCAAACCAATCCAAAAAAAAAATCTCCAGGACAAGGACCTATAAATACAACCAAACATCACTATGGAATCTGTGGAAAATATACTCTATGGCTTAACCTAGCAGATGCTTTAATGACATCTGAAATATCAGTAGACAAGTAAAATGAGGTTTAATAAGCCAACAAGTGGACTGCGTCTAGAACAGCAGTACCACAAGCATGGAAAAAAAACAGACTGAAGGCCGAGTGCTAGCAACATACAGTGGATGAAAGTGAAGCACTGGGAACATGGCAACGGAGGGAAGGAGAAGAGAAAAAAAAAAAAAATCTTTTGAGCACATGAACTAGTTCAGGCTTTTCTTCTACAAATACCTGTAAAAAAAAAAAAAAATTAGATTCTACATTGCAGAACAAATTGTGCAAAAACAAATGTACACATCTTTAAATACTGTATCCAATTTAAGCTACTACAGTCCTGAAATGTAAAGTACCCATTTGACCCAAGCAAGGTGCATGCAATCGGTAATGGCTAATTGGTAGCCTGCATTAGAGAGGTGTCCACATTTACTTTACATTGACATATTTACCCACACCAATATGGGACTTAGCCTCTAAATGCGAATAAACAATACTAGATAACCAAGGCCATACATATGATATTAAAAAGCAATATTTATTATCACCATGCCAAAATTACTAAAACCATTTAAAATATGCAGCGCTGCTTGGGGGTGAGAATCCCATTATCCCTGTGTAGTTACTAATAGATACAATGCAGTGAGAGAGGCTGCGTGCACGCTGTTAATGGAGGCCTCCAATTGTTTCAGTTGTAACAAACTTTTGATCAGGTGCACGGAACATCAATCTGGAAAGATCCAATGTTCATCAGAAGAGAAAAGCGATACATCATCGCATCCGTAGTATAAATCACCAATAGAGTACTCAGTTTAGTGGCAGAAGAGATAATTGATCCAGTGAAAGTAATAGGTGGTATAATGTGTAACGGTATGTGAGGGCGGAGCCGGTGTGGGGTTAAACATTTATTGCCCAAAATAGTTTAGGCTATATGATAGAAAAATGAAGCACTGAAAAGGAGGGGATCACTTGTGTGTCCAATGGGCATCCGGATCCCAAAACTTTGGTGGTGTAGCAATCGCTATGCTGTCAATCGTCCAACCACACTGCAGCAGACCGCTGATCAAAGACAGAAAAATTATTGACCGTAGTGTAGTGGATTACCTCCTACACCGAATGCTCAACGCTCCATACTCACATCCGAAGTTCACAGTCACTTGTTCCTCTATTGTGCATTATCCTCGAGAGGAGAGAAGGGAAGCGGGACTCCAAGGTTCCCCTTGCGGCGCTGTGCCTCGACAGCTGTTTCGCCGCTACCTGCGGCTTTGTCAAGAGACCGCCAAACCGGAAATAACGTCCCCGAAACGTTGTATTGTTGGATTGACATTAAACACGGGAGCAATCCCTTGAGCATGTTACGTGTGCTGGAGTTACTTTGTATGCTATATTTTTATTTAACATAGGACGAATTGACTTGTCTCCCTTTGTTTAAAGGCTGCTTTCAGATTATGCATTATGTTACCACTGTCATCGTATGGATACTAGTGACATTTAAGGCTATACGCAACAGTGTTGCGATAAATACGATCACTGAAGTCATGTGACCTTACCTTTAAAAGGACGTTATTTCAGGTTTGGCGGTCTTGACAAAGCCGCAGGTAGCGGCGAAACAGCTGTCGAGGCACAGCGCCGCAAGTGGAACCTTGGAGTCCCGCTTCCCTTCTCTCCTCAAGGATAATGCACAATAGAGGAACAAGTGACTGAACTTCGGATGTGAGTATGGAGCGTTGAGCATTCAGTGTAGGAGGTAATCCACTACGGTCAGTAATTTTTCTGTCTTTGATCAGCGGTCTGCTGCAGTGTGGTTGGACGATTATGACAGCATAGCGATTGCTACACCACCAAAGTTTTGGGATCCGGATGCCCATTGGACACATAAAAGTGATCCCCTCCTTTTCAGTGCTTCATTTTTCTATCATATAGCCTAAACTATTTTGGGCAATAAATGTTTAACCCCACACCGGCTCCGCCCTCACATACCGTTACACATTATACCACCTATTAATTTCACTGGATCAATTATCTCTTCTGCCACTAAACTGAGTACTCTATTGGTGATTTATACTACGGATGCGATGATGTATCGCTTTTCTCTTCTGATGAACATTGGATCTTTCCAGATTGATGTTCCGTGCACCTGATCAAAAGTTTGTTACAACTGAAACAATTGGAGGCCTCCATTAACAGCGTGCACGCAGCCTCTCTCACTGCATTGTATCTATTAGTAACTACACAGGGATAATGGGATTCTCACCCCCAAGCAGCGCTGCATATTTTAAATGGTTTTAGTAATTTTGGCATGGTGATAATAAATATTGCTTTTTAATATCATATGTATGGCCTTGGTTATCTAGTATTGTTTATTCGCATTTAGAGGCTAAGTCCCATATTGGTGTGGGTAAATAAGTCCTGAAATGTAGTTACTGGAGGTTAAAATGTGTATTAAACATGGGTTGCTAACCTTTTTAGATAGTTCATCAGAAAGATTTTTCAGCTGTTACTCTAATTTTGAACACGTTTAAAAAAAAAAATAAATAAATCACATTTTTCACCTTCTTATGACTTTATGAAGCAGCTCTGGGAGGAGAGGGGGGCACAGACTACAAAACTCTTAAGTGGATACATTTCTTATCATTGGCCCTGCTGAGCAGAATCTCCGAGTTTCATTATGATAGCTGTTAGAATTGATACAATAGTTGTCATTATGCAGGAGCTGCTGATAAAAGTATCAACTAGTTGTGCTTTCATTACCAAGCTGCCAGACTGAAAGACACAATTTTTTGAAAGTTTTCCCCAAAATACAATATGGAAAGTAACTGAAAAAGGTCTTGTATCTGGTGAACACTGAAGACAACTGAATAGGGGGTGGAGGGTTTAGTTTGGAAGGTGAACACCACCTTTGTAAGAGTGTAGTGATAGTTGGCTTGGTCTCAAGACTGTCCCTACATAAGGGATGGTGACAATTTCCTACTCTACAGTAGATGCAGCTGGGGAATCCAATCCCCAATTCTACATTTAGCCAACCATTAATTTTCAAGGATGTCTTTTGTTAAACTGTCAACGTGAAAACAAATAGGATTCTGCCAGCTGGACAGCTCTCTATATGGTCTATTTTTTTTTTTTTTTTTTTTTTTTTTAGGGAGACACCAGTTTTAAAAAAAACAACAAAAAAAAAAACAAAAACGGTATGGCAGCTGGCACAATAAGCGTTTCTTCCAAAAGCATCATTTTATACCTAAGATTCTCAAAGTCTGCATTGTAAAGAATAAAAATGCTTTTGGAAGAAACTTACTGTGCCGGTTGCCATATATCTTCCTATATTTATTAACCAGCATCTCCTTAGGTACTCTGCTCCCACTGCTTTGCCAGATTCTGAAATTCCTACATGTATCAGGTGGGTGAGGCTTTAGGACATTTTTCAGAATTCTCTTTTGTATACAATGTACAGTGTATACACCTATTTATTGTACAATGTTGTGGAATATGCTTGCACCTTACAAGTGTTAATATAGGTTTCAAAATGTATAAGAAAAATACTGCATTTACAGGTGGTTATTTTGGCACTATGATAGGAATGGGTAAAATTCCCATTTCCAATAAATTGTGACAAGTGTTCTCCAACCAAATTTTTTTTTTACTGTGAAACTAATTGTAATTGTAAGCAGCATTTCCATTTAACCACTACAAATTAGAAAATATTTGTAAATTTAAAAAAAAAAAAAAAATCCTGTTTCAGATTCCTGATATTATGCAGCAGAAATCCTCAAATTAAGTGTATATGCATTTTTTTAATTCAGCAGAGGCTAGTGTCATTGTCTTTTTCAGTTCGGTGTGTGTGTGTGGGGGGGGTGTATTGTATTTACAATGTGATGGCTAAATATTACACCAAATTCTGCCAAGCATTTCAAGCCTACATTACACCTTATTCATATCGGATATATGGTATACAGGCAGTCCCTGGGTTATGAGATAGGATCTGTAGGTTTGTTCTTAAGTTGAATTTGTATTTAAGTTGAAACCTATACATTTACCTGTCTTTACATAGTATTTATTTTGCTCTGCAGTAGACACACCAGAGGGGGGATTGCGGCAGGTGGTTTATTAAATCTAAATGCCAATTAAAGTCAAGCAAACTGTAGTATGTTACAGCCCCCATCTGTAAGTGAGTTGTATGTAAGTTGGGTGTATAACTCAAGGACTCTGTACAGGGCATTTTGACCTCTAATTAAAACAGCAGCCACGATCCACATAGAGTATTTAGCCTTAAAGGAATTGTTCAGTGTAAAAATAAAAACTGGGTAAATGGTTAGGCTGTGCAAAATAAGATTTTTTTCTAATATAGTTAGTTAGTCAAAAATGTAACGTATAAAGGCTGGAGTGACTGGATGTCTAACATCAGTCAGAACACTACTTCCTGCTTTTCAGCTCTTGGTTTACACTGACTGGTTACCCTGGTTACCAGGCAGTAACCAGAGACTTGAAGGGGGCCACATGGGTCATATCTGTTGCTTTTGAATCTGAGCTGAATGCTGAGGATCAATTGCAAACTCACAGAACAGATATGTACCATGTGGCCCCCCTTCAAGTCGCTGACTAGCTCAGAGTTATAGAACTGAAAAGCAGGAAGTAGAGTTCTGGCCATTATGTTACACATCTCCACACTCCAGCCCAGGACCGCCATCAGAAATCGCAGGGCCCCATACGACAATTTCCCGGGCTGCACCCACCGCAAGCCCCACCTACAGGTCCGCCCTCCCCACAGAAAAAAAAAATATTGGTGGTCAGGGCACCACATGAGAAAAAAAATTGGTGGCCAGGCCCCCCACATATGAAAATTGGTGGCCAGGGCCCCTTAAACGTCCGTGCCTTCCTGAAGTCCGCAGCTCTCGGAAAGATGGGAGGCCCGGCTAAAGGAGTAAGCGTGGCTGGGCCCCCTTACCCTCGGGGCCCCCTACAACTCTCCCCCCCTGTCGGCTGCCCTGCTCCAGCTTTTATACATTACATTTTTGTCTAAGTAACTATATTAGAAACATTTTTTTTTATTTTGCACAGCCTATTTACCCAGTTTTTATTTCAACACTGAACTGTTCCTTTAAGGATATTGTGCGTGTTATGGACCCAATGAATCAGCAAGAAATTAGGCTTATGGCATAGGTCATGTCCCATACCAGTTGCTCACCATCTGTGTTGCACCCAGTGACCTCAAGGAAGGTGCTTATTTTTCAATTCCTGGCATGAAGGCAAGCTTTAGTTGCATAAAAGCCATGTATACTGCCCAACAAAATCTTCTGCAGGCTGCCAGTAGAAATAGGGGCCACCAATAGCCAATCACAGCACACATTTGGCACCCCCAGGAACTTTTTGAAAGCCACCACTTACCTTTAGGACCTCAGTTTGAATTCCTCTGGCGCAGGTTGTCATTGTTTGCACCGGAATTACTTTTCCTGTTAAGCAAAGCAGTTAAGGTAAATAAAAAAGCCCAAGTTAACTACGTCAGTGCACTTACATAACAGGATAAAAACAGAGTAAAAGTCATGAAAACACTGGAACACAAATTACGTTTAAATAGACAGTTTACCATGTTACAATCAAAATCCAAACTTAAGAAAATATTTGAGGGCCTAAGGCAGTATACTAGTTTGACCGAACAGGTCTTAGAGGGGGTAGGTGTAGTATGTATAGATGTATACTTACAGAGCACCTGTTGCAGAATCTTCATCTGAAAAAAAATAAAGATACATTTAGAGCATGTCTGCTAGAAGTTTGTAGCCAGGAATGCAAAACTGCAGACTAAACAGTACTACCCATTACCTATGCATGTCTTTTCTGGTGCCTATGCACTGCTTACTTCACCAATTTAAGTCTTATGCTTGCCAAAGTAGGAATTCACACTTCCTGTTGCATTAAACTAAACACTTCTGTAGAGAGTTATATTAATTTAACTATATTTAAGGCATACAAGCAAAACACATACAGGATAAAGGACACTGGTGTTACTGACCAATAAGCTATGGGGGGGGATACTGAACCCTGAAACTAGAAAGGAAACCTTAACTGGAGGCACTTACCTTCACACACCTCATCAGGCTTTCTCCTCTTCTCATAAATAAAGATTATTGTGACTAGTACCAATACTTCTCCAACAATGCCCAAGAAGGGCCAAAGAGCAGCCAGACGACTTCGCACGTGGAAATGTATTATATCTCCACCACTGCCCAGCTCATTTGTGGCATTGCACGTGTAGTCTTTTTGGTCCTTCTCAATATCCACATTACTTATCCTCAACACAGTCTGATTGCCTGTGGACTTTATAACATAACGATCTGAGCTTCCATTTCCTATGACCTAGGGAGAAGGAAAAAAAAATCCATGTTATCCATATAGTTAAAGTTTAATATCAGCTTGAAAGAGCTTATAAAATCATATTCCGCTGGTACTATACTCCAACACGCATTAGTAAATTAAGTGGCAACCCGGATCACTCCAACTTCTTTAGAGGAAACCAGTTTTCATGCAAGCACCGATATAAACAGCTGCCAGTTAAACAGCATTTGTTCCAGTATAACTGCATAAAAGTTCTGGGGTAATGCAAAACACAAGAATATGGTTTAACTGGTCAACTGACAGCAACATTGTGTAGCTATGTTTCAACAGCTACAAAGGTTATGATGGGGGGGGCACCACAATAGTCTACTAGACTGGAGGACTATATATTTTAAATGTTGTCAGACAAACCAAAAACTTCAAAAGGGAATTTCACTTTCTAAATGTTATCCCAAACCAAAGGTGCGGGCTAATAGAGCCTGAACTCTGGTTGGGGGGGGGGTAAACAGCTTTTCTCTTAAAGATTGCCCCCACCAGCACTAGGCCACCCGCACCAGGAGTGAGCGCCTGGTACTAGTGGCCATGTGGGGACACAAGCATGAAAAGCCACAACTTGCTCAACATGCACTTGATGTCAGAAGTGTATTACGCACATGAGCTGTGTGACAAGGCAGCTCGCACTGGGAGCTTCCCCCCCCCCCCCCAAGTGCTACTGGCAGGGGCAATTTAAAATAAAAAAAAAAAATCACTGTTTCACATCAAAGCTGTAATCTTGCTAATTGTTGTGGATTATGATAAACTGATTATGACAAAATGATTATGATGATTGGAGCAACATTCCAGAAGATATATTCTCAAAGGAAGATCCTATTTACAAGTTATTCTAAATTGAGAAAGCCAGTTGGATGACTGGTGAAACATCAAGGAAAAAAAAAAAAAAAACACAGCAAGTTCTGTTGATTTGACTTATTTCTACAGATATACCATGACCTGGATGAATGAGAATCTTCACAAAAATACAATTAAATTGGATTGCTGGTCAAATGAAAGGGATTCGGTCATGATTTTTATGGTGTCGTTTTTATTTCCACTGCAAATAATTCACTCTACCATGTAAAATTTCATTCTTGAACAAAGTATATATATTTTTTTAGTTGTAATATTTGTGTGTAGGCAGCTATCGCAGGTCATTTTGCCTGGTCATGTGCTTTCAGAAAGAGCCAGTGCTGCACCATGGAACCGATTTCTGACAGGCTATTGTTTCTCCTACTCAATATAACTGAATGTGTCACAGTAGGACCTGGATTTTTACTACTAAATGCGGTTCTTATATTGCCCTGGATTTTTACTATTAAGTGCTGTTCTTATATTTACCAGGGAGCTGTTATCTGGTTACCTTCCCATTGTTCTGCTGGTGGGCTGCTGGGGGGGGCGGGGGGAGTTGGGGTTATATCACCCCCAATTTGCAGTAAAGAGTGACTGAAGTTTATCAGAGCACAAGTCACATGACTGGGGAAGCTTGGAAACTGCCAATATGTCTAGCCCGGTCACATTTCAAAATTAAAAAAAGAAATCTGTTTGCCCTTTTGGAAAAAAAAAAATGGATTTTAGAGCAGAAATCTGCGAAGCAGCACTATTAATGAATGAGTTTTGATTTTGTGGGACCAAATCAGCCCCTTAAAAACGGAATATTGAACACAAACCTCTACTCCATTAGGAGAAATAATGTACCAGGCCCAGTCAGTCACAGGTGGGAAGGAATTGCTTTGACAGGTCAGCACACCTGTATCACCCTCATTGCCATGCTCACTTGCTTTTAGGTGCAGCACTTGGGGTGAAACTGAATAGGGGGAAAATAAAACAAAATTAGTACAAAGCCACTTGCTCACACACTGGGCAAAGCTTTTAAGAGTCAGAATTGGGGGGGGGGGGGGGAGGATATCAAACATTACCTGACACATTAATAACCTGTTTCACATCAGGTGTAGTCAAGAATTCACACGTGTACTGTCCTGAGCCATCACCAGGCAACCCTGTAACACTACAAAGAAGTTGCAAGAAACAGATTAACAAGACCTTTTATAATACACACAAGTACCATCAGACATGACTGCTAAATTCCTTATTTTGCACAGAGACTATTCTTAGTCTCATGGTCAGGAGAAAGACTTTACGCTCGCCAAGTCAGATAAAAGCAGAAAGTTTCCAACCCACTGGTCTGTAATTGCCAACAGAATAAAAAAAACTTTCGAAGTCATGCAGATACAGCCACAAGGTTGGAATGGAAGACTAAAAATCACATTCCACACCAATTAAATCTACCAACACTTCTGTAGGAGCCCTATTATAAAGGATCCAAGACTTTAATTTGACAAAAGTACCTACTTGTAAGTCATGGTATTAGAAGAGTCCTTATCTTCCTTAAGGACCTTACTGCCCTTCAGCCAACGGTGGCCGGAGACCGTAAGAGAATTAGCAGACAGGTTACAACTCAGAATCACGGTTTTCTCTGACAAATACAGGGTGTCTGTTGTAATATCTGGATCTGTTTAGGTAAAAAATAAAAATGCTGTTATTGCAGTATAATTAACTACAAGTGCACCTCCTGCAATGGTCTACCACTATTTCACTTGAAGTGTTCTTACCATCTTGTTGCCATTAAGAAATAAAGGCAAGCTACTGGGGTGCTATCCAATTTGGGAATATTACAGTGCTACAATACCATGTTTGTTGGAACCAAAAAGGTTACCCTTTTAGATTAATTACACCACAAAATTAAAAAAATATTTTCTGCCCTTGTTTTTAATTCAAATAAATCAGGTAATTACTATTCAGAGGGAACTTGTTACATAATGTAAAAAGACTGTCACATGCCTCCTACAAAATCCATATTCCCTGTGGTGTCAAATGGTAAAAAGCACCTGACATACATAACTTACAGGGGAGATCCCTTTTACCCCCATCTTTAGCAAGTTAATCAAATCAAAGTGACAGATGTGTGAGAAAAAGGTTGAAAGGAGAAAGAGGTCTAATGGAAGCCATAGGAGCAAAGGTACAAAGATGTTTCGAAGTTATGCCAGTTTGGATACTGCAAGGTAAGATAACCGGACTCAAGACTACAAGGCAGGAAGATCATCTTCTAGGGTCTGTGTGAAGGACAGAATTCGTACTTCAGGAATTGAGCAGGAAACATACGGCAGAAACATTTACAGGAAGGAGCCACAAAAAAAGGTTCTACATAGGTATGCTGTGGTTTGTGGTTGGGGATCTAATCTTCAGGCAGCTGGAGGACAAAGGAATCTAAGCAACAGGCGAAGGGTTCCAGGTTAAATGGGCAAGAGGTTTGCCTAAACAGTAGAAGTCTGGGGAAGGAGTACTGGGGTAATGGGAAGAGTTCAGATATTCCCACTCACGGTCAATGACCATCACATTGGCTTGGGAGCGGATCCATTTGATGCGTGGGATCTTTGTTAGATGGTTGCGGTCAGGGTCATTGCTAGCCCGACATTCGTAGGTCCCAGAGTCCTCAGGAATCAAGCTTATGACATAGAGAGTACTAGTGGCATGAGAGATATAGGTGGCATTAATTTGCACACGTTCTTCACGAGCACCATCCCATAGCTGGGAGAAGCTTTCATTGTTGCTGTAGTCTGCCTCAAACCACCACTGAATCTCTGGTATGGGGCGGCCGATCGCTTCACAGTGTAGCTCCACAGCTTCCCCTGTCAACCCGACTTCTGAAATCGGAGATTTAATGAAGCCAGCTGTAAGGAGCATGGGGAGGACAGTGGAAGAAAAGAAAATGGCTCAACTCTGGTTTTTGTCAGGAAGGCAAAAGAAAGAATGGAAAAAAAAAGCAGGCTAGAAATGTTGTAAATTATGTTTTGAGTTTCTGTAACAGCCCTTTAGCAGTGAAGATCTGTGCCTCCAAAGTTACCCTAGCAGCTCCCCATCTGCTTTTCTGATGATTCACTGCACATGCTCTGTGCTGCTGTCACTTACTGAACTTGGGGAGTGACTGAAAATAGTGTAGAAAAGATTTTCACTGGCACACAGGATTTTTAGCTGCAGGGAAAATAGTGTACACAGAGAATATAAATGTCACAATATAAGGCTGATTAGGAATTAGATAATTACTACATGGCAGCACAGACACCAGTACAATTAGCATAAGAATTTAATAATCAGCCCTGTAGCATCAGCTTATATTACAGACAAAACTAATTTTCTACTTGATAATTTTAGACAACCCTAAGCTTAGCTTCTCAACAGATGCCCACTTAACATGAAAATGACGCAGACACTTTCCTAGATGGTGACCCCCCATGACAAGTTTGAAGTCCTGGATCATTGCTGCTATCGAGAAGCTGAAACTTTAGGCTGGTGCAATAAGTTCAGTATATAAAATTAAATTTTTTAGACTTTTTTAGGTTTTAGTTCTTTAAATAAGGTGGCTCTCTGGTACCCTTTAGTAGGAGAAAAAATGGGCAACAGACAGGACTGGTCTGAAAGACCTTTTATTCAAAAAACATGCATTAAAAAAAGCGCACATAAAAGGGTCAGAAGAATTTTTGCTAGCTGGACAAAGCAAGTAGAGATCCTACACCAAAAACGAGTATATATAGTATGTAGAGAGTTAACAGGCCAGTTTGCACAACTACAGATCATGTTACTATCTGGTCATACTGACCATTTAAAAAGGCCAATTTAAACGATTGTTGAAATCTAACCAAAATCAAAGACATTGCTGTTTGGCATCTCCTGTTTAATGTAATTTTTTTGCTAGGTGGTGCTGAACTCCTGAGGAGTCCAATAGTTGTTTTTCCTCTAGATCAGGGGTCCCCAACCTGTTCTTGGGTGGTGCCAAATAAGGGTTGTGATTGGCTATTAGTAGCCCCCATGTGGACTGCCAGCTTACAGGTAATAAGGGTTGTGATTAGCTATTAGTAGCCCCCATGTGGACTGCCAGCTTACAGGTGTGTATTGGACAGTACATGTGGTTTTAATGGAAACAAAAACTTGCCTGGAATTAAAATATAAACAGCTGCTTTGAGGCCACCGAGTGCAAAATCCAAGGGGTTGGGAAGCAACATGTTGCTCACGAGCTACTGGTTGGGAGGGGATGACTGCTCTAGATCACCAACTCACCTAAGAAGCTGCTGTGAGGTGCTCAGAGTGGTCTAAAGGGCATGAACTCAGCTGCTGACCTTTGTCAGTAACACAAGATCTGACACCGCCTCAGAACCAAATGTTAAATTCTTGGATGCAGGGCACGACAGAACATTTTTTCCCTCATTCAATGAGCTATACATCAGACTGCTCCTTTAAGTCAGGTCTGCACTGACAACAAGCTCCATGCTGCCTCACAGGTCATGTGACTACCTCAATGTCACCTTCACACTGTGTAACCACCCCCACCAAGCTAATCTTTACAAGGCAGTGTTTGCTATAGCTAGCCAAAGAAACCTTTATTTAACCTGACTATTGCTGCAGGAATTAAGTCTGCGTACAGAGTTCATCCTATTTAACTGGCAGCCTGGTTTATTCAAACCTACTGGCAATTCCTCACAGCACTATTTTGTGCAAAAGGAATACATAATAAACGACTTGTATATACTATTAAACATGTGATCCAAATAACTTTCTATCAGAAAAATTGTAACAGTTTTTGCAGAGGATACACGACTGAATAGAAGATTATAAAAAGGATGCTTCTGGTTTGGCTGTTGTAGGTTTATTCAGTTCACACAAACAGCTGTGAGAAACGGAGCGAGCCAGATTGCATGGAGTAAATCAGAAAAGCTAGCAGAACAAAGTGTACAAACTCGCACAAAAGCCACCCTGAGAAGTTTCACTCTGACCTCAGATCAGTCAACCAAAAAGTTTGACTGGCTCAGGTTTAATTAAGCTGGCTTGTCACATTTTACACTCTAAATCAGGATTGCACTGGAACTGGTCATACCCCAGCAGAACATTACAACAAATTAACCATCAACTGTACAGTATGGCTTTCATTCAGTTGGTTTCAGATAGTTCATCAGAAATAAGACTTCCCCCCCCAATTACTTTCTATATGTGACCATTCTTCTAATATTGAAGTGTCAAGTCTAGTTTTTCTCCTTCTAAAGCAGCTCTGGGAGGGGAGGTCGCCGACTCTTAAACAGTTCTATATTAACACTTTTTTTTTTTTAATTCGGGTAGTTTATCGAGTGTATAAAAATAGCAGTTTACAAAATAGTCAAAACAAGGAAGAACAATGTATCACAAGTTACATGTCATAGATAAAAAACATTGCAGAAAATATAACATCACTACTAGGCACAACAGTTCACATCTGTATTATTACATAGGTCACCTTCCCTGAAACCTGACAGATTAAACTGCTAGAAGTTGTCTTGGGGGTAAAGGTCGGTCCAGGGCCCCCAGATTTTTTGAAATTTGATGGGGACTCCCCTTTTTAAGTACATTAAGCATTCAGTGTTACAGGTATCCTGCATTATTGCTTTCCAAGAAGAGAAGGTAGGAGGAGCCACCGCTCTCCAATTCTGAGTAATTAACCTTTTAGCTAGTAGTAAGGCCTCAAGAAGGAAAAACGACTGATGATGAGTCAGCTTTAAGTCTTGAATAATGGCCAGGATGCACACTTTTGGCGACCTGGTAATGGTCACCTGGAGCACCGCATTTAATGTGTCGAGAATTTTCCTCCAGTATGTAGAGAGCTTAGTACAGCTCCACAGCATGTGCAACAAAGTCCCCTTTTCCAAAGCACATCTAGTGCAAACATCCGGGGTGCTGGCACTAATATAATGAAGTCTGACAGGGGTGTAGTAAGCCCTATGGAGAATATACAGTTGAATTAGCCGTAATCTATGGTTGGGGGGATACTAACTGAGGGGATTCCTGCGCTTCCTGCCACTCCTCATCCATAATGGTGCCCACATCTACCTCCCATTTTGAACGTAGCCCATCTAGGTTGTTTTTGTGTACTTGTAGCAACTTCTATATTAACACATTTAGTTGACATTTAATGGATATAATTTCTTATATCTGTCCCTGTTGAGCAGAATCCTGGAGATAATGGATACAATAGCTGCCAATAATCCAGAGAAGCTCTTGAGAAATGTATCAACTGAATGTTGCAAAATTGCAACAGTTTAGTCTGCACATGGATTACTGAGCAGCCAGACTAAAACACCAGATATAGGAACATTAAACTTAGATTTTAGAAAACCGGTAAAAAATAAAAAGTGCAAAGCAATTGAAAAAAAGTCTATTTCTTGGGAATAATTTGACCACACAGCACGACCATCTAAACCATACAGCACCTGGGACAAGACATTCTGTGATCGGTCACATCTAAAAATCTTATCTGCAAATATCCAGTTTGGCAAATTGATTGGGCCTCAGCAGATGTGGAAGCGAGAAGAGCAACTCTACATGTCCGGTTAAAATAAGATCCTGAACAAATGTAAAAGCACTGTTTAAACAACAATTTGGGCCCTTCTATAAAACATACACAGACTTTACTGGCACCAAGAAAAAATGGGACGTTCCCATGTTGTGGTTGCAGCCATTGTAATAATGTCCTAAAGGGAGAATGGATCTACCATCCACTGAGAGGTACACGTATTCCCATTAGGGGTTTCTTTACCTGTGCATCCACGTATGTGGTGTACGGTATTAAGTGCCCCTGTGGGAAAATTTACGTGGGTAAAACCATTCGTTGTATACGTGATAGGCTAACTGAACACAAATCTGCAATTAGAAATGGACTGAACCAGCCATTAGCTAAGCACTTTAATGAAAGTGGTCACACTATAAGTCAACTGCGATTTCAAATATTAGATACAGTCTCAAGAAAGACGTGGGGGAGACCGTGATAAAGAATTATTACAAAGGGAGGCTCAGTGGATCAGAAGGTTGGGTACACTAGCCCCTAACGGTCTGAACCATGAATATGACCTACATCCATTTTTATTGAAATGATTTTAACCTGAAGTTGATTTTATTTTTATAGGTCGTTATGTGGACATTTTAAATTTCCTTACCCTGGTTGGGTTGCAATCTGTATTGGACATGCTACAGATAAATTGGTCTATTTTCAACTAAGATAAATGAATCTGCAATAGAACAGGAAATTATATATACATGTTTATTGATACTTTGTAACTATGATTGAAGAGATATATATTTTTTGTAACAATTATGGTGTCGACATATGTTTGCTATAATGTGTGATGACACCAGGGGGCACTGTGCCCCAGGGTATTTAAGTCCAGGTGTTAACATTGTGATTTATGCTTGATAAAGAGTGGAGTGCCACTCGAAACGTTGCATGTTGCTGTCCTAAGAAAAATAAAGACGGTTTTATGGAAAAAGGAGTGCTGTCCATTGGATGGAATTTGTAAACACAACAATTTGGCCTATAGCGCATATCCAGTTCACCAAACTTCTCCGAAAATTGCAAATTTTATGCTAAACCATAAACACACACCTTTCAATGTTAACAGTCTTGATGGACATCCCACCGGGTAATGAAGTTTGGATAAATAGAAAGGCACTAAAAAGCTTTGCAGCAAGTCCTCAGTTTGCATTTCTTGTTTAATTTGTGCCCAGCTATAACCAAGTTGCATCATCCAAGCCATTAACAGGCTGTTACAGGAAAAAAAAACAAAAAAAAAAAAAACTAGCACCACTAAAGATTTAATTCAGAGCTCCAAATATACTTAATTTATTCAAGTCAAATCTAGAGGGGAAAGAAATGGAGATACGTTCGAATTACTTGATACTACAGTTTAAAGGGAAACCTATTATTTTAAGCAGTTCTGGTGATAAGAAACTGAACGGATAAAAAAACAATTAGAAGGACAGATTGCAAAAATGTTCTGGTTCCCAAACATGTCATTTTAAGGTGAACAAGCCTTTGGATCTAGACACAGACAATGCAAGTGCTAGTCACAGCCTGCATGGTGCAGTCATCATTGAGTTAAGTATGCCATCAGATTTATGGAAAGAATCTAGGGCATATAAAGAGGTCAGACAGAGCCAGTACACACCCCATAAAATCATAAGGGAACACACTAATAAGGATTATGGCCAAAAAGCATAATTTACAGTAAATTTCTCAAACTTTCATATACCATGTAAAAATTATATTAATATGACATGTAAATTTCAGATTTGCAATTATGTATCTTAATACCACAAGGCAGAGTTAAAGAACTCCGTAAAGCACCAATACAGATTACAGTACTGCCAATCAAGAATTGTGAATGAACTTCAGATTTAAAGAGATATGTAGCAACTCTACCCCCCCAAAATAAATAGTAACAGAACCATCAACTCATACATGTTTAGTAATGAAGACAACAAACCCTATAAAACAAATTAAACTCAAGTGACTTCAGGTATTTAGACATGTTTTGGCTCAGGGGCCTCCTTATTAAATAGGAATGCCATATAAATAGTGCCCAGGTCACCTAATAACCTTTCATTCACATTTTACCTAGAAAGTGACAATCCAATCTCAACAAAGAATAAGTATTAGGAAACACATTTTAACAAATAAGTATATTGTTACTTGAGCTGAATAGGGAAATTGAAGCAACACACATAAGACACTATTGAATCGTACAAAGTAGGTCTCTATGGCAGGAATCATAAGCAACAGTGCGCACGTATAAAACGGTGAGTGATGTGCCTTTATTAGGCAGACACCTAGTAGTTATCATGGCGCAGAAACCACTGGCGCTGGACTAGGCCAAGTATTCCCGGCAATGGTTAACCCATGGTTTAACATTCAGGCAGACGCACGCTTTTGCGAATGGAGGCCAATCACACGAATATGAATCACAGGAATAAAAATCGGGGACCCTCTCCGAAGTAATTAGCAATATAAAACCGATTTTAAGGATGACCTATTGTACCACGCTTCTTCCCCATTCCACCCTTATTACCTGTACATTCAGCTCTCCACCCACATAACAGCAACAGCACAGCGGGCAGCGTAAGCAACCCGAGACCCATCGTTCTGCCGTCTATCACCAGACCTTCAATCGCCTCGCTACTACGTTTCTTAACTAATGACGCCCAGAATCACACGATCATTTATTGCCGCCTGGGAGGCGTGGCTTCTTGTTATCCACGCCTCGCTTTCGTTCTTACCTATGACAAATAACAACTAAAGTGGTTGTTTACCTTAAAACACTTTTTTTTCCAGTTCAGTTGTTTTCATATAGCTCACCAGAAATAAAGACTTTTTCCAGTTACTTTCTATTTTATGTTTGCGACTGTTTTTCTAATATTGAAATATAAGTTTCCTTTTTCACATTCTTATGTATTTCTAATGTAGCTCTGGGAGGGTGGCCAACAACTATGTAAACTGTTCTAAATCGATACCTAAATTGATACCTTTGTCCCTGTGGAGCAGAATTCCTTAGTTTCATTAAAAGCAGCTGATGTAATTGATGCAATTGTTCCTAATATTCCATAGATGCTGCTGCTGAGAAATGAATCAACTAAATGTTGCAAAATTGTAACAGTTCCAAATCTGCGCCTGGATTACCGAGCTACCAGATTTAATGGGCACCTGTTGAGTAAAAATTGTATCCCCAACCAAAGCTAGGGTTGCCACCTTTTCTGGAAAATAATACCGGCCTTCCAATATATTTCGCTTTTTTCCCTCTTAATAACATTGGGGTCAACCATCATTTTTAAAAGCCAGGCCAGTAAAATACCGGCCAGGTGGCAACCATAACCAAAGCAGAGCCCGCATTCGGGTTGGGGATAATAATAGTTTTGTTTTTTTTTTTAAAAAAAATGCCGCCCGCCAGCTCTAGGCTACCCGTACCAGAAGGGAGCTCCCGGTGCAAAAAGCCATTTCCTGTCACTCGTATGCGCATAATGAATGGATGCACCGAATTGCTTATTATGCGAATCGCATCACATCACATGCCCATTAAGCACATGCGAGTGACTAGACATGAATGCTCGCACCAGGAGCACCCTCCTGGTGTGGGTAGTCTAGAGCTGGCAGGGGGATTTTAATAAAAAAAAAACAACTACTGTTATCCCAAACTGGAATACGGGCTCTATTAGCCCATACCTTTGTTTGGGGATACTGTTTTTACCCACCAGGTGCCCTTTAAACACCAGAACATTAAACTTTACACTAAAATTTTGGAAAGATTGTAAATTATTAAAGATGGAGAGTCATAGAAATAAACGGGGGAATGTAATAAAAATCGCTAACGGAAAAACTATTCGCAATGCGAAAAGTTATGCCTTTGCGCGAACAAATTTTGCTTTGTGCGAATTTAATATAGCTTTTGCGAGCCCGGAAACTGTTTAGCGACCACTTCCGACAGTGAAAGACCGTTTGCGAATTTTATAGTTTGCGCCAATGCGCAGTCAATGTAATAAAACTTCTTACTGAAAAAGTCGTTATGTTTGCTCCAAAAGATTACGACACCTTCAAGCACTTCTTATGAGTGCGCAATTAAAATTCGCAATGCGCAATTAAAATTCGCAATGCAATAACAGTTTAAGGAACAATATTACATTGCGAGATGTGGATTTTTAGTCTTATTGGTGCGAATTGTTTTGCTCTTTGCGACTTTTATTACATTCCCCTGTATGTCTTTATTTCTAGTGAAAAATCTGAAAACAATTCAACTGAAAAAAGGTTTGGAAGGTGAGCAACCCCTTCAGCACACCTTCAGCAGTGACGGAACTATAATTTGTATTCAGGAATTCTGGGGTATGTAGTCCTTCTTCAGCTGGGGTTCTGTCACTCAGATGTGCTAATGGGATGGTTGGTAAAAGAAATAGTGTTTTGGGTTTGCAGTTATCCAAGTGACTGATTTCAGCTTTATAGCTATTTCTCAGGTTTTAACTGAGATATAGATGATTTATTTGGGTCAACTTACCCTACCTTAATGTCTATGTGTAAAATATCGTTGTGTTTCATTTTTCACTATTATTTTATATTACTTTAATATTCTAGGGTGTGATAGTGTTAATATGATTCTGAGGTACAATGTAATAACAGAGTTGTTCAAGGCTAGCTAGGCATGTACACTTGACACTAAAGTCCTTCCAGAAACGTATTCACCAAAATGGAGGCCAGGCCCTCAGCACTCCAGTCTTTTTATATTCTGTCTAGTGTATCTTGGGCTAAAACCAGGTTCTCTTGTTAGAATCCTTAGTTATCACTTGTATTGTGCACATGTAATGAAAATTTAGTATGCACAGTTTTTTATACAAAGAACAGGTGTACATCACTTCCCCCCCCAGAGCACCATAGGGGGTATGTTGAGACAAATTCAGGCCAGGACTAGAGGGGCTGCTGCAAGTTGCCATAGACAGTAACTATTTATTGGGCTGCTGGGGGGGGGGGGCTGTTTGGGCCTCTGTGTACCTGAAATTCCAGGGCCTGTTTTGATTCTCAGTCCAGACCTGGGCAATTTGATAACATTGGCCTCAATTGTAATTTTAACAGGGTGGCCCAATAAATTACAGCAAAATATTATAAAAACATTATATACTGTATTTGTCAGTGAATTGTCACTTGTGATCAGATCAAATCACAGTTTGGGGTTGTCATTGCAGCAATTAGGCTATAGACTTGGTCAAGGGTGGCAATATTGGCATGCTTGGATAGTAGGATATGCAAAATACTGTAGTTTGCATCCTTTCAATAAGAAATATAGCATATATTGTCTATACAGTGGTAAAACTATCAAAGAGCATTTCCCATACCTTCAGGGGAAATTGTACCTGGTAAATACCACTAGAGGGAATTGGGTCACAATTCACAGATGTTGTTAGAGGGCCGGGTCATTATACCCCGTTATATTATCCTTAAAGCATAATCACATAGGTTGCAAACCCAAAAGCTGACCATGGCTATATTTCTCAGACAATACAAGCTGTTAAATATCATGTTGATCCATGTGAAACAACAGATTCTACATGTTATAGGCCTTTAATTCAATGTAACTCTCTAGTTCAATTCAATGAATTAAATTCAATGTAACTCTCTAGAAATGTTGACAGTTCCCAGGCTACCCAAGGGCACGACTGACTTTTTTTTATATATCATTCTTTTAATATAAACATAGTGGTAAGAGTATAATTGTTCCACTACACAAAAAAGCTTGATATTTTTTTGTCAGTTTCAAATGTTCCAGACACCCCTTCCTCCCTTTTATCTCCTCCTTCACTTTTCTTCTCACTATACCTTCTTAAATGTTTACGTTTAATAAAAATCAGTCTGTAAATCTGAATGATATATATAGATGCTGGGCACATTTCCATGTCTGAGCTACAGTTCGCCTAGTATCTGCAGAAATCGTATTAACCTATCTGTTCTGTTCTTTTGTGCAGTTGTAAATTACTTTAATATTATATTGGTAAATGGTAAATTTTCCATACTTTGAAGGAGAAGGAAAGGTATACTTACAGAAGGGTGTCAAATCTCAGGCACCATCTATCGATAATTGATTACCTGGTATCCCAGGTGCCCCTTTACACTTAAAACTGCACTGACCCAGGGTATTTCTGTAGGAAATATTGCAATCTTCTTCTGCTTGAGTCTTCTTCTGGTATTTAAACCCAGTCAGGCACACACATAGCAGAGTGAAAAGACCATTTTTTTGTTTCTAATTTTGGCTTTTTTAATCGACACCACATGTGCTTGCCTGGACCAGAACAAAGAGAAAATGGAAGAAGCCAAAAAAATATGGTGACAATGAGCTTCTACAAATCTACAGAAATACCCTGGGCTGGTGCCGTTTTTAGAGAAAACAAGCACCGTACAGTGTATTAGGTAAGCAATTATAATCACTGGTGGTGCCTAACATCTTGGCACCAGTGATTATACCTTTAGTTTTTCTTTAATACTTTATTACCCTGGTTATTCATGATCTAAGCAAAAAGTATGCTGCAGCCCTGCTCATTTGCTGTCTTAAACATGAAAAATCTACTGTTCTAGGAAGATTGTTTGTTATGGTTTCCAGGGCACTTATGAGGCAAGCTGAAAATGATAACACAGAAATATTTATCAGAACAGACACATTTCATGAACTGCTGGAAAAAAAAATGTTTAATTTGAAAATAGTAAGTTTGCTGTTGAAACATTCTACAGTGTTGTTGTTTCATCATCTCTGGGACTTGTTACAATACAAACATCTGTGCAAAAGGTTTGTCTTTATACGCAAACAAGCTAATCATAAAGGTACGTGGGTATTTACATCAAATTACCAAATGAATAGTGGGCTGCAAGGAACCCTAGATTTAGTCTAACCACTGTGATGCAAAAGCTGTACTGATCAGTTGTGTTTCTGCCATGAAGCCAGATGAGAACCTTGCCTCAGGTTGTAGTTCCCCACAAATTATCAGAGGCGGAGAAAAGCTGCTCCTGGTAACTTTAAGAGCCGAATTTCCACTAACCCATAAATTTTAGCTCAGGCAGCTATATGGTTAGAAGCCCATGATTGTGATACTAAAATCTATAATTAGTATAGATATCGGTATATATAGTTTATATATGTGAGGGTATAGATCAGTCAGTATAACTATGTGTATATATGTGCACTAGAGTTTATATGGAGGGGTTATTCATGGGCCCTGTGAGGTTCAAAACGTTGTCTATATGCCACTGTAAACCAATAAATCACTTTTGGGCACTTTACAAGTCAAATCCAGTGTGCTACTCATTTATTGCAAAGAGTTTATGGAAGGGTGGAACTTGATGGACTTTCGTCTATGTAACCATGTAATATAGATTGGCTTCTGTACCAGAATGAAAATGCTCAACTTTGCCATTTTTTTTAAAAAAAAAATTTCTGTAAATACTGATCCAAATGACTGTTTTGACTTAGCCCATGGACATTTCAGGCCAAATCTGTTAGATGTGTCAAAGGAATTATTATCACATATTTATAAAGCACCAACATATTATGCAGTGCTGTACAGTAAATTGGTGTATACATGGAACATGCAGGGTTACACACAAAGCAGCCAATAACTGAAGTAAAGAGCGTACTGTTTATTTGAATTTTTCTCGGGGATGGTACAAGGACATCAAGCAGACTGCCTGCTTATGAAATAATGAAATAATGGAATCTATGTTTATCTGCATATGTTTCCCCCATATGCTCAAAATGCAGAGGTTTAAATCATTTATGAGTGAAATTTCTCATTACAGTTTTAATTCAGATCCAAGACCCATACTGATATCTAATCAGTCAGAATTACCTGCCTCTGCCAATTCATCTGTACCATGGCACAGATAACCTGTAAATATATTATGCTCAGCTGAACATGTCCAAGAAAGGAAGTTCTGAATTGTTCTTTGCTAGAAGTGCTCACCATATGCTCTGAGACCCCCAACAGTGAATGTGTTAGCACTTTTGCCTATTGGAGCACAGATGGAGTAGTCAGTGGGTGAGTAGTGGTGACAGATGCACCGCTGCTAATGAATGTGCTCCAAGGCAAGGAGAGGTTATGTAACAATAGATATTATAGCTAGATTTTTACAAAATATGGCTGATGGGGTTGCATGACATTCCCCTGTTTAAGTTATAACGAGCAGGGCTCAGTGCATGTAAAAACATTTATTTTGTTTTGAACCTTTAAAAAAATGGCATAGAGCTTATTTTTAAAAGAGAACTAGGCCTTAAAAAGTAATATGGCCCCCTTTATGCTTTAGAAACTGCGACCAGCAAGAAACCTTCATGCATATCTGGTGGGAATGTCCTAATGCTGTCCGGTTTTGGATTTGCATCTATACACTACTTACAAATGATAGGGGCCTAACTCTAAGAAAAGACCCAGCAAAAGCACTAATCCACTTGAGAATTTTGGGAAGTAATAAATACCTCAGGAAAATGATATTTTTTCAACCTCAAAACAAGTTATAGCAGCCACTTGTAAATCCATAGCGGAGGGTGGGGAGGGTTTGAAAAAAAAAAATAGGCACCCTGTGTGCCGCCCCCAAAAATTAGGGGCCTATATATAAATATGGCCCTGCCCACAATACCCAGTTGTAATTGTTAGTTTTTTACTGTTATTTCTTCAAATGGCTCAGGATTTAAAAATGTTGTACTCTGCGCCTTAATATTCCTGCAAACTGGGGATTTCCAGTATTTGCAGCTCCTGAACTATGTTTATGCTAATTAATATTATCTTACTTTATTTTACCTTATCTATGCAAAATCAAAACGTTAATTAAAAAAAAAAAAGGAATATGGCTAGAAGTGCTGCATTTTATATACAGAACTTAATGCACCAGCCTAAAGGTTCAGCATCTGTATAGAAGTAATGATCCAGGCCTTCAAAGTTGTCACATGAGTTTCCCATCTTGGATTTTGTTGAGAGTGAGCTGCCATGTAACGAGAATTGGATTTAATTACTAATCAGCCATGTATAGTGACTTTTATATTTGATATATACACAGTATATTATGAGTCGGTTCCTAAGCTCAGGTAACTGACAGTAGCACAGAGAAAGGTTGGGGAGCTACAGGGGCATCTTTGGAGGCACAGATCTTCACTGCTAAAGGGCTGTTTTTGCCTTGGGCTGGTACAGAAGTTCAAAACATTATCTGTAACATTTCTACCTTACTTATTTCTAAAGCTTTAGTTCTCCTTTAAGACTATTTGTTAATATTACAAAAGGCATTTTTCAACTTGTCTCAGTTACCCTATCCATTCCTATAAGTATTCCACCTGTTATTGGCAAGACTACATTATTTGCATTGCCAGTATATTGTCACACTATGCACTTATTAAAATCAAATGCCCAGGTTTGGTGACACCCACTCTTAAAGGAGAAATAAACCCTTACTAAAAAACCCTACCCCCCTACTCTTCATAGACCCCCTCCCTCCTCCCCCCCAGCCTAGCTGCTACCCTGGGCAAATGCCCCAAAGTCATTACTTACCCCTCCGTGCTAATTCTGTCCAGCGGAGTTCACGGGCGACATCTTCAGCTACTTCAGTAATCGTTGGAATGAGACCAGCGCTTCAGCAATTTTCGTGAGTTTTGGCGCATGCGCAGTTGTCGCAAGACAAAAATTTGCTCCAGTCTTATTGCAAAGATTACTAAAGAGAAGAAGATGGCACTTGTGAACTCAGCTGGACAGAATCTGCACGGAGGGGTAAGTATAGACTTAAGCTGACGCAAAGATCCAATCGTACGAATAATTGTACGATCGGACTTTCCCATCTCCCGACCTGCCACTAACCATTCAGATCAAAGTCTTACCATTCCGACCAAATAAAGTAGTTAAAGAAAGGATCAGCCGATGTTCTGCCCCTGACAGCAATCGTACGATAGACAAAGCTAGTGACAGTCTCCCACTGAAAATCTTACGATCGGCAATACACGCAGAGATATTACCCGCAGCCGACATAAATTTTTTAACCTGTCTGATCGACCAAACGACCGATCTCCGCCGGACGAAAAATGTCGGGACTCTCCACACACGGTCCAAAAATCGTACGAATCCACAATTCGTACGACCGGATCGTTGCGTCTATGGCCAGCTTTAGGGGCATTTGCACGGGGGCAGCTAGGCTGGGGGGGAGGAGGGAGGGGGGTTTATGTAGGGTTAGGGTGGTAGGTTTGTTTCTCCTTTAAGGCCATAAGTGATTGTAGGACATAGGTGGTTTAGAGACAACTGCTTTGTTGAGTAGGACAAGCAAAGGACTTCTTTACTATTTTCACCACAGCTGGAGTGAGGAATTATCCATTTGAATAAACCACAGTACAACAGTTCTGAGTTTCTCAAAAAATAAAATAGACAATTTTCATTACATATTTTGAAAGCAAGACATAGGGTCACAGGTTCCTGTTGCTGATAACAACTTACATTCTCTGTCCAGTTGTTTGGCTTGTTCTACATAGTTTTGTTGTTCCCCTTATGCATGAGTAGCATAACAGTGCAAAGGTCACCAATCTGGTCTTTCGTGTTGAGTACACCAAACTGTATAGGCTCAGGCACACTCTGACACTACACCTAAAGGCTGTGAAAACACCTGTAAGTATCATAAATAATTTTTTTAAACCAAGTTGATTTGGGAAGGCAATATAGTTCAAAACAGATAAGTGCAAATGTATACAAAGTTTGAAGAAAGTCTTTACCATAAAAGCATGCTATGTATACAGAGATTCTATTATGTGATGTGGTTCAGCAACAGCTAGCAGGCTTTAGATTGGGCATCCCTTTCTGTAATGTTATCAACAAACTGGCCCAACAGATTTACATACACATAACATCCTTAGGCAATAATAAAATGTCCATTGTACCCCCAATTTACATAACAAATGGTTGAAAAGCAAGTCTTTTTGTACTTTTGAAGAAATAGTAAATATTTTTGGAAAATCCCAATGAGACCTGTTTTTTTCCAGATAATCTTTGGCACAGCATATGATACATGGAATTGTCCAAACAGAAACCTAAAGATAACAACGCCCTTGTATGGAGCTTATTGGAATAGCAGAGAGACAAAACCCTAGGCATCAGACATAAAACACAGAAAGCACGTCAAGCATCTGAACAAATAGTCTCACTATGTAAAACAAATAGCAAAAAGGTTGCCTGTTAAACATCTTGTAGGTCTGTACAGCTAATAGCCACCCATCTCCTAAACATCAGGTACACTTTGATTTTGGCCCCCATCATGTACTGTTACACCCATGTGTATGTATATAACAATGCTCTCCAAAATAAACATACAGTATGAAAGAAGAAGTGGTTACAGTAGGGCACTTTAGGGTGTTACTCAATTATGCAATTTCTTAGGCTAAGGGCACACTATGTGGATGATTGTTGTTTTGGAAGGAGGACCCTTATAAGAAAAAGGGCACACTATGTGGATCATTTATTAAAAATCTAATTTAAACTCACAATTTAATATATTATTTTACTTATTATTGGTTGTTTACATATTACAAAATCTGAATATAAAACTCAAAAAACTCAAATTTGTGAATTTACAAGCTCAGAAAACCTCGAAAATCTCGAACTAAAAACAATGTCTTGAATTTTTGCCTAGGACAACTCCCTTTGACTTCTACGTGAACTCTCTTTTCTTTTCAAATTCTTTTTATTGAATTTTACAATAAAGCAAGTTGACTGTTTTACAGCATATACTGTAAATATATGTGCAGTTTCATCTTTCAAATAAATGACATTCAGAGTTTTACAGGAACAATAAACAATTATTGTTAACTGTTTTGACCTGTTTCTCATTTACTGTATCTATTATTCACAATTGCTCAAACACAAGGATTTTAAAATACAGATTGTGTAAATTAATAAATACCCCCTATATGGATGATTGTTTTTAATGTGAAGAACCTTTATAAGGCTACCGGCACAAATTCCAGATGATCCGCATTTCCACGCCAGTGTTTTTTATGCAGGCTGAGAAAAGTGGATCTGCTCCCACCAGCTTCTTCATGTAGCCTCACTGGCATGCATATTGTTGGCCAGTGTGCAGGTACTCTGGAGTGGATTTTGGCCCAAAGACACAAGAGCATGCATTTTCAGGCCAATATCTGCTCAGTGTAGCTGCACACTGGCCAACGCAATGCCTGTCCATGGAGTTACACAAAGAAGGGAATGGAAACAGATGCGCTTTTCTCAGTCTGCAGACAAAACCCTGGAGAAGAACTGCAGATTATCCGCATAGTGTTGTCTTCCCTTTGCCTTAAAGGAATTGTTTAGTGTAAAAATATAAACTGGGTAAATAGATAGGCTGTGCAAAATAAAAAATGTTTCTGATATAGTTAGTTAGCCAAAAATGTAATGTATAAAGGCTGGAGTGATTTGATGTATAACATGTCAGTCAGAACACTACTTCCTGCTTTTCAGCTCTCTTGGTTTACACTGACTGGTTACCCTGGCTACCAGGCAGTAACCAATCAGAGACTTGAGGGTGTGCCACATGGGTCATATCTGTTGCTTTTGAATCTGAGCTGAATGCTGAGGATCAATTGCAAACTCACTGAACAGAAATGTACCATGTGGCCCCCCTTCAAGTCGCTGACTAGCTCAGAGTTATAGAGCTGAAAAGCAGGAAGTTGGATTCTGGCTGTTTTATTAGACATCTGCTCACTCCAACCTTTATTACATTTTTGGCTAACTAACTATATTAGAAACATTTTTTATTTTGCACAGCCTATCTATTTTCACAGTTTTTATTTTCACACTGACCTGCCACACAAAAACAATTTTTTGCATAGTGAAAAAACTATTCTAAATGCAACTTTTCAAAATATAATTATAATAGTTATTTATAAATATACTTGCAATTGGAAGCTGTTTATTTATATTAAACTTCTGTGCAGACCTGACTAACTTCTGAGGCAATGATGCATGCCAGCTAACAGACCTAGAGGAGGCTCCTATTACACACTACACTACACCACTGTTTTTTGGTGGGGGACCCCTTTAAAGGAGAAGGAAAGTCATTCAACACTTGGGGTGCCAAATGTTAGGCACCACCCCCAAGTGAATGTATTTACTTACCTGAAACCCCGGGTCAGTGCTCCTATCAGGAGAAAACGGCACCGGCCTGGGGTTCTTCCAGCGAGTACCAAGGAGAGATCTTCTTCCGGCTTCTTCTTTCTTTAAATGGAACAGGGCGCATGCGCAGTAGAATGAAAAAGCTGACTTTTTAGTTAAAGTTAGGCTTTTCACATGCGCAGCAGCGAAGAAGCCGGAAGAGAATCGATCCGTGGTGCTCGCTGGTATAACCCCGGGCTGGTGCAGTTTTCTGCTGAGGGTTTCAGGTAAGTAAATACATTCACTTGGGGGTGCCTAACATTTGTCCCCCCAAGTGCTAAACGACTTTTCTTCTCTTTTAAGTCCAGAGGAATATGCAATGGTCTATGCAGACGTCAGGTTTAGGCAATAAGAGGAACTTGCATAACAGCATTTCCTTGGCAACCATACAGTCGGAATATTTCTCAATTATATTGCGAAAGCAATGAAAGTAAAACATCAAAAGGCAAAGAAAAAAAAAACAACCAACTCCCCACCCAAACCTGCACATTGGCCTACAGAGCAAGATATGTTACATTCAATGTTACAGTAACACTACAATAAAAAAATAAACACATTTATGGCTTAAATTCTGTCTTTATAGCACAGCTTTCAAACCAGTTTTTTCAGATTCAGACTGAAACATTTTACTTGTATAACAGCTGGATTATGACTTTTTTTCCCAATGGGCCTGATTTCAGCAGGACAACCCCACATAAGGCTTGTGGTGGATTGAGTATTCGAGTGCAGTTTAGCTTTGGGTGCATTCTATATTGTCCTGTTTTGGAAACACAGATGCAGGAAGCTACTATATATTATTAACACTTAAAAGGGAAACTTTACCCCTTAACTTTGCACGTTTATTTAAAAAGGGCAGTGTACTCCCTCAATGAATAGGGTTCAATGAATAAGTTGTGTGATGAATATACTATTTGCCTATTTTTTATCATGAAAGATCATGTTTTGTGTTTTTTTTAAATTCTTGAGCTAAAGAGAGCAAGGTTGTTGCAAGGTAAATAATTAGGTTAACAGTGCACACTGCATAATGCGCTTCTGCTAACAAAACAGTCACAACCTAGGGGGTAGGGGGGCATTGTATACTGGTAATCTAAAATTTTGCCTCATAAGAACCAAAGATAGAGCAGAAGGATTTCCCTGTTTAGCTCAAGAAACAATAAAAATCATAGATTTTTCTGGATTAAAACAATATTAAAAAATTACGTTCCGCACAAGTCCTATTCATTGCATTCATGTTGGACAAAGGGGTATACATTTTTGTAATCAATTTAGTTTTTATGATTTTTCTTTCCAATTTGTGCCATTGGATCGTCCCAAATGGAAACACTACCATTTAATGTACTACAGTTCATCCCTCTGGCCATAAGCCACTGAACTCTTAGGGTAGGACTACATGGACGTTTTTGGCGCGATCCGAGGCGCTGCAACAAAACTCCTGCAACGCGATGCGTCTGCATCCGACAGTCGTGTCGGATCAACGCTGCAGCTTCATCTGACATTTATATCTCTTACCTTATTTCCGTCGCATGCGACTTGTCACAGGCGTTTTGTTGCAGCACGTCGGATCCATCCGAAAATGTCTGTGTTGTCCTACCAATACACAAGGACACATAAATGCTGGGTTACATCAGCCAATAAATAGAAAGCATTGTCATTTTTACTCGCACACTAATTTCTGCTACAGCTAGAACCTCATTACTTTTTTCCGTCAGGTGGTTAGTGAGTGACACAGAATATCACAAAATACATGTGAAACTGAAATATGTATTAATATGTACAATCAATTTGATAAAATAAGGGTATAAATTAAACAGAAGATTGTCCAGCACCAAATAGCACAACCCCCTTTTGCTATTAATTTATACAGGAGCTCTGCTACTTGTTACTAATTGTGAAATGTCAATGCATTTGACACTGCCCTTATAATTAGTTATGATAACGTCACCGTTTTGCTGACACACAAGCCTGTGAATATATTGTCATAACATTGGTACTACACTGTGCTGAGGTCAGTAAACAACACACACTGAAAATGAGCCCAATGTCAAAGGTAAATGCATGTTTACTTATTTGAACCCACACTAAAACCATCTCCCCAAGTTCAAAACCATCTGGACATAATCTGTGTGTTCTTAACACAATTTTGAAAAACTGCAGAAGTGAATAAATTCCCAGCAGGATCCCATAAACTTCTGGGTCTCTTTTATGCCCTTGGCCTATGACATGGAAAGTTTTTAATTTCTTAAATGCTAGTCTTTTTATATGGTGTAGTCAACCAGAACAAATCTGCCCTGTTGCATTCCAGGGTTTAAAAAATCCTGACTAAGCTGATCACGCAGTATAAAACAATCACGCATTGTTCCCTTCCTGAAGCACGAGCAATACTTGTACTGTACTTGATATAACAGAATGAGTTACACTTGATATAACAGAAAGGGTTATAACTCTTGTGATAGTGTTATAATGGTTTAAAGTAAAAATATTAAAAATATTTTTTTTGGGGGGGGTTGTTCCTTGTTACTCTGCTCACATTCTGTGAATACTCGGGTTTATGTACACTCTTGGACTCACTAAGTTTCGAGCAAAGTTTAAGGACTATGTAGTAATACTACATGGGGTAAGGTTACGTCCACAGATGACATCATCACTTAATCTTCTGGTGTTTTTTTTAAATATTACTGTGTTCCTGAAAACGGCTCAAGTTTGGGGCCGAAACGTTGAATAAAATACATTTTTAATTTTATGAGAAAGACCTGTGAGTGGGGTTTACATTTGCTTTATGTACATAATTATAATTAACCTGCACCCAGGCATAATTTTGTGTTTTCTGAGTGCACCAGGTGGGACTTATATATAAATATATATATATATATTGTAGACCAGGAATTTAAACAATATACACCTATATATTGGATAAACGCAAGTCCTCACCAGGGACATTTATCACGATACCTTAATATCTTGATAAAGTTCATGGTGAGGACTGGTGAGGACTATATTAAAGCATGAGGCCGAAGGCTATTTGCTTTTATACAGGTAATGGAACACCCAGAGGTGACTTCTAATATACTCATAATTTGCAATGTGATGTCATTTCTGTCACATGACTCCCTGAAACTTGTGAATTATAATATATAATGTACCCCCTGTTGTAAAACAGTACTGTACGTTAGAAGTCCCCTAGGAGTTCCATGATAATATCTTTATATGTATGGGATCCGTTATCCAGAAACCTTCAACTTACTTAAAGGCCGCCTCCCATAGACTCCATTTTATCCAAATAATCCAAATGTTTAAAATGATTTCCTTTATATCTGTAGTAATAATAAAACAGTACCTTGTACTTGATCCAACGAAGATATAATTAATCCTTATTGGAAGCAAAACCAGTCTTTTGGGTTTATTTAATGTTTACATGATTTTATAATAGACTTGAGGAATGAAGATTCAAATTACCGAAAGATCCATTGTCTGGAAAACCCCAGGTCCCAAGCATTTTGGATAACAGGCCCTATACATGTAATATGAGGAGCAGAATGCAGTTCCTCCACTTAAAAACAACAAGCAGTTTCACTGATCCATCCAGTATGTTTATTACTTGCCAGGCAGTTGAAGATACGCTGATAAAGGTTCTTGGCAAGCAGGATTGTTGGTTCAGGGAGAACAACCCAGATCAAACACTGAACGTAAGCACTTGTTTTGTAAAAAAAAAAAACAGATACCAAACTGGCACACTTGCATTTATAGTACTTATTGCACTCCAGAACTACTTTGGGTAAAAAAATCTTTATTGAAAGAAAAACCAGCCTATTGGGTTTATTTCATATTTACATGATTTTCTAATAATTGTTCTGTTGTTAGGCTGCTGGGGGGGAGGGGTGATATCACTCCAACTTGAAGTACAGCAGTAAAAGGTGACTGAAGTTTATCAGAGCACAAGTCACATGACTGGGGGCAGCTGGGAAACTGACAATATGTCTAGCCCCATGTCAGATTTCAAAATTGAATATAATGGATTTCATCGAAAAATGGATTTCAGTGCAGAATTCTGCTGGAGCAGCACTATTAACTGATGCATTTTGAAAAAAACACGTTTTCCCACAACAGTATCCCTTTAAGGCATCATAATTACACAAAGATCCATTATCCAGAAAACCCCAGGTCCCGAGCATTCTGGATAACAGGTCCTGTACCTGTATTTTGGATGTATTTCCCCATTTTAGAGCCTTCATAATAGAGAAGCAAGAGATAGTGCTGATCTACCCACCCCTGACTACACCCAACATTCCTGGAGCTCTGGGTAAGCAAGTAAACAGTGTGAGGTTTGATAGCTCTGGGTTTTATGAAATGTCCACATCTATAACTAGGCATGTAGGAATGGAAAAGGTACATACATTTCTGCAAAGCAAGGCACCAGCTACTACTTATGGGTTACTTATTTACTCTGAAAATATCTTATTGTGCACTTTACTATGTACCATGGTATTTATTAAACAGACAGGCTAATTGTGCCCTCAGTCACCATTTTTTTTTTTTAACTGCGTTTTATTTACAGGGCAATTAAACCATATTTCATTTTGGGGGCTAAAGGTAAAAACAAACAGTGAAAAGTTTACATGCATATGCTACCCAAAGAGGATAAAGGTGATAAATGAGAGCTTTTAACAGCATTAAAGAAGGCACACATTCATTAGGTAAACTAGGAAGAACTCATGGAGCACCACTACAAATGTACTGTTTTTTTATCAGGCTGCAGTTTATTGTGAGTGCAGGCAATAGTTAATAGTATAGCCAATCTACACTGCTCTTACACATTTTCCTGCCATCTGCAGTAATTGTTAATGGGAAACTGGGTGTCTGTCATCAAAAGCAAATAGCTGCAGTCTTGATCACATGCACATAAGTTCATACCTTCCAACATTTTGGAAACAGAAAGAGGGATAAAAAGTCTTGCCGCACAGAGCAATTTTTATGACCATGCCCATGCGTATATAAATTCTAGTCCAATAGCAGAAAGCACTACAGCAAATAAGTTTGTGCAACAATGTGAAAGCATTATCTGCCTATGAGGAATATATTTTTTGCCACATTGTTGCACAAACTTATTTGCCGTGAGTGCTTTCTGCTATTGAAATACATATATATTTTTTGGGGGGGCCTTTACAATAAAATAAATCAGTGTAAAGTGACACTCTGTTACAAATATATGCTAGGCCCCCTGTGTTAGTCCCAGTCCTGCACAAGCACGGATATTATTTAACTTATTATGGCATTTGTAAAGCTCTGTCTTTGTGTATTCTTATAAATTACCGATATCTAAGCTTACTACCATTCATGTATCACGGTGTCAATAAAGCTCTGAATTATGGAAAGGCTGTCTCCAAAAGACTCCCCATTTCATCCAAAATTTTAAAACCGATTTCCTTGTACTTGTTCTTAACTAAGATGAATCCTTATTGGAAGCAAAACCAGTCTATTGGTTTTAATTAATGTTTATATGATTTTTTAGTAGATTTAAGGTCTGAAGATCCAAATTACAGAAATATCCATTAGCCAGAACTCCAGGTCCCATATCTGTATATAGCAAATGGCACTAGATATAAGAAAAAAAAAAAGCAACATTGCAGTTTCACTTTTTTTAATGCCCGTTTGCAGCACTTATAAGGCATATACTAGGCCTCCTTTTGTTTTGCTATATTCTTGCTTAATGCTACATTCCCCACCCATGTCTGTGTTTAACCAACCGATTATTTGAACTGCAGTTTTTGACAAACAATTTCTATTCCTGGGTGGAAATATACTGCTTGTGTAAATAACACTATCATCTGCACAATGCTACATGGCACTCAAAAGTTTAAGAACAGCAGGGAGACCTTACTTTTTCATATGCTCTCCTTTAAAGAAAGGATATGTAGATTCATGTGAAACCTGTATGTAAAGGGGTTTTGAAATGACTTGATTAGACTGCTCGTTTGTAACAAGAGTGAATGAAAGTGAGAAAGTGGTGGTATAATGATCATATTTTCATGTGACTAGTAGGATATCAAATGAAATTCAATGAACCTAAGAAGTGTGAAAAGCCTTTAAAAACACGTTTTAAATTGTGGCTTCCAGGTAACTTTCCCAATACTGCAGCCTAAAAATTAAGACAAAGGAAAACACACTGCTTTTATTGTAAGATAACTACATCCAACTTATTTTGGGGTTTCTTTTGACTGTTAGCAGCAGTACTTAATTCCAATCCCAACAGTGCAGATATTGTTACAACATTAGAGGTTTATTCTTCCTGGTCCGTGTTCCCTAGAGGATTTCTCAATAACATTTAATGCTGGGGTTGAGAATCGCCCCTGTATGAAGTGAGAACATTTTCCAGTCACATCGCTCTGATTTCATTCACATATTCCAGAGCATATACATGTGACTTTCCTGTAAAGCATTAACCCTTCCTAACAAAAAGTGCAGCATTTTAGAAATAAAGTGCAGCAATTAATCAGCAAATAGACAACTTTGATTGCTTATGTGATATATAAAACTAGAAGGAAGGTATTTACTTTTCAGTATTTATTATTAAATAAACCAAACAAGAAACCCTGCAAAGAAACAAATGAAAAGAAAATGTCACACAATAACCCAGTACCCCTTTTCAACCTCTTCCCACATAAAAAAAAAAATCCAGCCAGTAAATGCAGTGTGAGTGACAAGCTCAGAACAGCAGAAAAAACCTTGCAGCTTAAGCATCCACTCTATCAGCCTTCCAAATATATATCCACCCACCATTGCCTTTCATTTTAGCCCTGCTCTGCAACCAGTAAATCTGAAAACAAGGGCAGTCAGTGCAGCAGGATTTGCTGAAGTCTACTGCCAACCTGTGGCACAAACATGAACTGCAGCAGTTCAGACACCTGTCTACAGCAGCTCTTAGAGATGGTTTTGCAAAAGGGCGGATTAAAAAAAAACAAACAAAAAAAACCAAAAACCTCCCTTTCACTTCAGAACTATGTTCGCACATAAGGTGACTTTATTATGCATTAGCAGTCATTTCCATGGTTTCTTGCAACAGAACCCTGGTAAATTAAAGGTGAAAAAAATGCTGACTGTTGCCATAATGAGCAAGGGGCTCAAAAAGTGGTAGGTGCATGAAGGACACAATGTCAAGATTCCTCATTGCCAGAGTCATCCTGGCCTTCGTAGCAGCTATCCTCATCTTCCTCCATTTCATCGTCCTCATAGTAGTCATCATAGAAGAGGTCAGAACCTTCGTCTGGAGCAGGAGCCTTGGTCTTTACACAATATTCAGCTAGAGTAGTAGGGACCTTCACTCCATCATGTTCAGCATCAGCGTTAGTTGACAGAACCTGCTTCCTACATATACAGAGCAGACAAAATCAGTTACAACTTTAAGAAACAACTGAAGCCAAAAAATAATAAAAGAAATGAGGTACTTTATTCACTGGATTAGTCTATGAGCAGAATCCCCTTGTAACTACTCATCTTGCCTTTTTCGCCACATAATGAGAGCTCTGAGCTGCTGTTCATAATTTATATGTCATTGTAAAGTTAAAGACCTCATTTACGTCATGAAACCCTTCAGTTTTCACCAGTGCTATATACACCGTACAATACATCAATTTCATACACGGCCAGTGAATACAATCGCTAACCTCGCACCCCAGGCTGGTGCTCCTTGTGGCAGAAAAACACACCAGCATGTGTTTGGTTCCTAACAGCATTACTCCACAATCATCTGTCTCTTCCCAACAGCTACTTTGGTTGTCAGGGACTGTACCTGATAGCCAAAGGGACTGCTGGGAAAACAAAAGCGGAGGAGCAAAGCCATTAAAAAGAACTTTTGGCCACATGTAAGTAATATTGAGGGTTGCATAACATTTCCTTTAGAAGCATTTGAGCCAAACTATTATTATTAACGTGTATTTTTAAAGGCGCCAAGATATTGCACAGTGCTGTAAAATAAATGTTTATACAAAGAAATTACATGCATATAACATACATAATGAACATAATGAATGCTACAAAATTTGAGGAAGGCCCTGTGCAAAAGAACTAAAGGGAAAGGGAATGAAAGACAAGGTGTGGGAGTGGGCAAGATCAGAAATAAGCAAGGTGAGAGATGTATAATATGGCTTGCAATTGGTAGCTAAACAGAGTGAGGGTAGGCTTCTCTAAATAAGTGTGTTTTAAGAGATCTTTTGAAAGCAGAAAGGTTGGGAGAAAGTCAGACTGATTGTGGGAGAGAATTCCAGAGGAGTGCAGCACTTGCAAAGTCTTGACTGAAAACATGTGAGGAGGTAATGAGAGAAGAGTTGAGGAGCAGGTCAGTAGAGGAGCGTAGTAATCAGTTGGGGGGGGGGGAAGATCTAAAGGTGAGTTCGGAGATGTAGGATGGGGCAGAGTTATGGAGTACTTTGTCAGGGTCATTAGTTTGAATTTGATTCTGAAAAGTAGCGGAAGCAGGGATTGGCAGAGTGGCATGGCAGAGGAGGAAAGGTTGCTGAGGTGTATAAGCCTGGCTGCAGTGTTCATTATAGACTGTAGAGGTGACAGTCTGTGGTGGGGAAGGCCAATTAATAGAGAGTTACAGTAGTCTAGACGTGATATGATGAGAGAGTGAATAAGAATTTTGGCAGCATCTTGGGTGATAAATGATCGTATTTTGGATATGTTACTTAGGTGAAAGTGACATGATTTACCAAGTGACTGGATGTGAAGAGTGAGGGACAGGGCAGAATCTAGGATAACCTCAAGGTACCAGGCCTAGGGAGATGGGGTGATAGTGGAATTGTTAGCTATGATAGCTACTCCTGGGATGTTATGGGTGTTAATTGGGGGAATGAAAACCATTTCCGTTTTAGAGAGGTTTAATTTAAAGTAGTGTTGTGACATCCAAGTAGAGATAGTGGACAGGCAGGAGAGGAGGGATAGATCTGAGTATCGGCAACATATAGGTGGTATTGAAACCATAAGATTTTATTAGAGTCTATCTATACAGGAAGTACAGAGAGATAATAAGGGGCCCAGGACAGAGCCCTGAGAAACCCCCATCAGAAAGAGATAGGGGAGAAGATGATACTCTATTGTAGGGATACTGAAGGAACGATTAGTGAGGTAAGAAGAGAACCAGGACAGGGCCATGTCACATAGGCCAAGAGAATAGAGGGACTGGAGGAGGAGAGGATGATTCAGTGTCAAATGCAGCCGAGAGATCAAGAAGTATTAGTAGCTGTCGGCTTTTGTGGTTATAAGGTCATTAGTTAGGTGGGTAAGAGCAGTTTCAGCGGAGTGTTGTCTAAAACCCAATTGTAAGAGGTCTAGCAAATTATTGTCAGAGAGGGATGTCGTTAGTCTGTAGTAAACTAGGCGCTCAAGTAGTTTAGGTATACCTCCTTGTCTTCATGGCGTGGCACATTAAAGGAGAAGGAAACCCTGTAGAAAAAAAAAAAAGTACACCCCAACCCCTGGGGAAATGCCCCATACTTTATACATACCCCTCGTCGCAGATTCTGGCACTGGAGGACTTCACGGCATCCATCTTCTGGGTCCTTGGTAAGCTGACTGGGAGATCGGCAATCTCCGTCAAACCAGCAGATTGCTCCAACTGCGCATGCGACGACATACCGATCTCCCAGTCAGGTTACCGAGGACCCGGAAGATGGATGTAGTGAAGTCCGCTGCCAGAATCTGCGACAAGGAGTAAGTATAAGGGTAGAACTCCACGGTGCGGCTCGAGCTGACAGGTCGCCATGCAACGAAACGCATGCAACGTGTCGGATGTTCTGTGGATGCAGGAAGTGGAGAAATTGCAGGTAAGAACTACATTTATCTGACTGTCAGATGAAACGCAGCGCATCGTTTTTCATCCGTCAGGCGGATAAATGTAGTTCTTACCTGTGATTTCTACTTCAATTCCTGCATCTTCAGAACATCCGACACGTCACATGATGACATGTTGGCTCGAGCTGCACCGTGGAGTTCTACCCTGAAGTATGGGGCATGTCGTTGGGGGGGTCAGTCAGCCTCGGGGGGAGGAGGGAGTCTACGTGGGGTGGGGTAAGTGTTTTTTTTTCTTTTTCTACAGGGTTTGCTTCAAATTTCACCACTGCTTACACCTTACACTGCTTTTGGGCACAGAACATGACAGCAAAAGCATTTTGTTCAATTGTCCTTTGCTATTTAAACATTTCCAATATTTCCTAGTGTATGGGTTTTCCCACAGCTTTTACAAAACAGATAACAGGTTAAATGTCATTGTCTTGTGATGGTGCTTTTTATGTTCAGCATTTACAACAAAATTAGTTTAACATGGATAAAACGTATAGCATTGTTCCTGCGATGGAGCAGTTCAGTTATCATCATATTGGCTAATCACAAGACCTAATGACAGAATACAAGCTTTGGGCTTCTAGGCCATACCATCTTCTGGTTTATTAGGCAGAAACCTGGGATTCACTGCAAGCTTAGGCACTGCAAAAACTGCATTAACAGCCAGTAACACCTTCCCAGGGAGAACACTGTCACCATGGAAAGAATAGTTTGAGATTGCTATTACACACACCTGATAATGTCTGTGTATTCTTTATCACGTCCTTTGCTGTCCTTCCATTTTCTGTACATAACTGATGCATCCACATTTGCTGGAGAGAAAGTGTTAGGCTCATTCAGCAGGGAGATGACACTGAGCAGGATTGTTCTATATAAGTGAAGAAAACAAAGGTCATGCACATGAACAAAAGTTGCCTTCTAGGGGAATGTGTACAAAAATCTCCAATAATCTAAAGCAAAACAAGTAACTTTGTAAATCCATGAAGAATTCTCAGGCATAGGTTTGGGTGAATTTATTAGGATTGGTGACAAACCTCACTGGTGATGTTGCCCATAGCAACTGATCAGATCTTTGCTTTTGTTTTTAACTTAGATTTGATCAGTCACCTATAATTGTGGATTGGTTGCTATGGGCAACATCACCAGTGACGATTGTCTACAGTGTTAAGAAATATGCCCCTTAATGTACTCTGTGCCCTCCGTCTTGGTGCTTTGCTTTTGCAGGGCTGAACATTTGAGAATGTTTATGAATGACATCAGGTGCACTAATCATTGGTAGCTGCATGAAGGAGAACTAAAGCAGTAGGCTAGAAATGCTGAACATTATAATTTGGGTTTCTATAACAACCTAAGGCAACCACAGCCCTTAAGCAGTAAAGATAATGTGCCCCAGCTGCCCATCTTCTTTTCTGCTGATTAACTGCACATGCTCTGTGCTGCTGTAAATTACTGAGCTTAGAGACCCACTCACAATATACTGTACATACAGAATAGAAATGTCACAATATAAGACTGATTATACGTAAAGGAGCACTAAAGCCTAACTAAAGAGGTAGGCTAGGAATGTTGTATATTATGTTTTGGTTTTCTCACAACCCTTTAGCAGTAAAGATCTGTGTCTCCAAAGTAACCCTAGTAGCTCCCCATCAGCTTTTCTGCTGATTCACTGCACATGCTCTGGGCTGTTGTCACTTAGGGACAGACTCGCAATACAGTGTAGACAGAATCGAAATTTTACAAGACTGATTATACTTAAAGGAGAACTAAAGCCTAACTAAAGTGGTAGGCTACAAATGTTGTATATTTTGTTTTAGACTTCTGTACCAACCCAAGGCAACCACAGCCCTTTAGCAGGGAAGAGCTAAACCTCCAAAAAATGTCCCAGTAGTTCCCCATCTTCTTTTCTGCTGATTCACTGCACGTTCTGTGCAGCTGTCACTTACTAAGCTTAGGGACCCACTCACAATATACATAGAATATAACGGTCACAATATAAGGCTGATTAGTAATTAATACATGGCATCACAGAAACCAGTGCAATTAGCATCATCATTTAATAATCAGCTTTGTAGCATCAGCTTATATTAAAGACCAACTTCATTTTCTGCTGGATAATTTGGAACAACCCCTAATCTTAAATTCTCAACAGCTGCTCGGAGCCCACTGAACAGGTAAGTGTCGCAGACAATTTCCAAGACGGTGACCACCTGTGACAAGTTTGAAGTCCTGGATCATTGCGGCTATTGAGAAGCTGAAACTTTAGGCTGGTGGAATAAGTTCAGTATATAAAATGGCATTTTAACCATATTCATTCTTAGGGTTTAGTTCTCCTTTAAAATAGTTCTGGTCAACTGTATGCATCTTGCCCCAACTGTCAAAAAATCTTTATTCTTTTTTTCCCTTTTATATTATCTTCTATATTTTTATGTCTTTTTATTTTATATTGTCTTGCCAAGTACATTCACTTGCTCCCCCCACAGGTCCGCTTTTCACTGAGCATTTGTGTGTCAGGGCCATTAATATTATCAGAAGTTATTACTAGCAGAGGGGAGCATTTTGTTTACCGATTTTCTGCCAATGGCAGTCACGGACAAAATACCCTATGTGCTGTAGCTCTTAGAATATCCAGCACATTAGAGTAACTTCTGGCCTCTGCATCTTTAGAAATGGTGAAAAAAAAAGCCATTATAGAAACAAATTTCATCTAAAACTTTAGTGAATGCGGTTCTTGTCAAGAGTGCAACGACAAGGGCCTGGATTGCAAGATCAGTTAAAACACATTTGAGAAGTTAATATCCATGAATGTTTTACAGATGACGTATAGCATAAGTGAAAATTCCCCATATATTGTTTCACTCTGAGCTAAAAAATGATTATTAACTTTTAAATACAAACTCTTTATTGGAGCTCCCTATAGATCTTCTACTGTCCCTGTTACAAATAATGGGTGTGCTCAAACAGTCCCTGCCAGAAGCACAGAAAGGGGGTATAGCCAATGCATTCACACAAGCAAAGACAGGCTTCAGTTTCCTATCATGTCTGTTTAGTTGTGCAGTATGCGGCCAGCTCCCCTGCATAGCCTGGAAAAGGAGGCAGTAGGAATTGGAACAGATGGGCATTGCTAGTAGGGTTCTTGGAGAAATTTTCAATAAATCATCCTGAAGATGCAACTGTTCTAAACACATTCATTCTATATCTAACAGTTAAAGGAACATTGGCACAATATGTCCCCTTTAAAATGGAACTGTCACCTACACATAAAAAGTTGCACAATGAAAGTCCTTTGCAGACATCCATACCTGTTATAGGTATAGGTATTTAAATATTTGAGCTGTCAAATATTATATGCCCCGCCTCTATGCCTGAGGCAGAGGTGGGGCAGGCAAATACTTTCACTTTCAATTCAGCACTTCCTACATATCACTGCATTTCTCATATTGCCCCTTCCCTCCGCAGGCTCTAGAATTGAGTATGGTACTGTGCATAGGCATTAAGTTCCCCATTTTGTGCATATACAAGATTTTGGGGTGAAACTAAATTAATCTTAAAATTGTCCACAAAATGGTTCCTACCGGCTTGCTGTGATAGTGTAAGACTAAAGGAAACAACCTTTATAATACATATAGTGTAAGTAAAGTTTATTTTGCTCAGCTAACATGATTAAAAAAAAAAAAGAATCTGGAATTATTTCTTAGGGTGACAGGTCCCCTTTAATGCAACATTCCTGACTTGGTTGCCCAAAATGGCTGCCAGATGTATGGTAGCGATTGTAAGCAGGGATGGGCGAATTCGCCGCCGGCGAAATGTCGCAGACGCCCATTAAAGTCTATGGGCGTCAAAAAAACTGTTTTGACGCGCGTCTTTTTTTTTTGACGCACGCTGCCATACGAGTCTATGGGCGTCATTTTTTTGGCGAAACGAGGCGAAAAAATTCGCCCATCCCTAATTGTAAGCATTCTGCAGATAATTTACATAGCACCCTATGCTATCCTCTGATGTCTCAAAGAAACCCCAGGTATATGGTGGCAACTCAAAGCATCACTAGCAGCCAAAGAGAGAGGCCAGCCAGAAAACCAGTAAAACGGCTTCCAGGGGAGAATCGGATGAGGTGTACTTTAATAACGGTGATTCTTCCGGAGACCTTTGCTGCACAAAGAGCCGTCTGTCATGTGTTTGAGTCTTGAAATAAACAGTAATATCTAAAAACACCTCACCTCACATTCTGGGTAGGATTCCATCTCTCAGAAGGTAGCTCTCCACTTTGTGGGTCATCCACTGGAGGATGCAGGATTGAAATGCATACATCACCATTCTGAAGAAAAAAAATAGAACAAGTTATGGACCAGTAAATGCAGATGTCTTACAGCATGCTGTTTGAGATCAACCAAACATAGGAGCAGATACTACAGGATAGCACAGCATTGCATCAAACAAAGATAACCTTGATGTAAATTTTTTTAAATTGAAAGTTGCCTTCATTACTACTCAAATCATCACAATTTCAAAATACAACAGAACCAACATTTTACATGTATATGTATGGGGTAACAGGATACATTTATATACATTTTATATCAATCATAGTTAAAGGAAACATTTTCTACTCAAGGAGTCATTCAACCCAAATGGTGTAAGGCTGTTCAGTTTTTTTTATCCACACTGCCTCTCGCTGTAATAGCAGTTTCTGTATATCACCTCCTCTTGGCTGCCGTTTAAATATTTCCGAGACTTGCCAACGTAGTTGGGCCTGGTTATGCCTTGCTTCATAAAAAGGTCTATACACTACTGTATCAGCGCTTGATTTAGCTTTAAAATTCCGTATGTCTCCCTTTATTCTAGTTTTCACCGGCCTCATGGTTTGGCCTATATACACAAGGCCGCAAGGGCATTTAAGTAAGTAAATTACCTGTTTTGTATCGCAGGTTGCAATTTTATGTCCTTTAGTAGGATGGTGGATTTTGTCCCTCTATCACTCCAGAACAGCAAACACAGTTTAAACACGGTGCTGTACCATACAGGCTCAATTAGTAATGTATCTCTTTTAAATTGCACAGATAAGCTGCTTTATATATTTGTGAGAGCAAAGCAGGGTAAGATTAGTTCTCTTCCTATTTTAAATGGTTAGAATGTAAATTTCCGATTAAAGATTATATTATATCTTATGCCTTAATGTTAAGTGAGTTAAGGGGAAGATCCCAGTTGTTTTGGATAGTTCCTGTTTTTCAGCCATAAAAAATATTTTGTTTTGGGATAAGCCTGTTTTAGATGATATTGTGGCTATTGAGCAGTTTCCCCAAATATTTATTAACCTAAAAATTTGAATATTTATTTTAGGTTCAAAGTAATTGGATTTTTTGATTACATCAATGGACACTGAGAGGTGGGGCTTTGGGTGATTGTTACTGTGATTTAAGATGGTGTGTGTTAAGGAGTTGTACACTTGACAAAGGGCATGTCTGCCTGAAACATGTAGTGGTGATACACTCCGAATAAAGGAAGATTTGCAGCAGAGTTCTGTAACCCCAGCGTCCTCCATGAATTTTTTGCAATACTGAGTTACAGGTGCCTGGGCAGGAGCACAGGAGTTAGGAGCGACGAGGGTGTAAATATTTTTTGCCACAACCTGCTAAACCTGTTTCATTAAATTGGATAGAAGATTTTACATTTCCCAGGGGACGGTGTCAAAACAACAAACTGAGCAAAAGTGATAAGCACAATTTAAATTTAGAATTTCTGCCCTTATAATAACAAGGTTAGTTAAGGGTCATTTGGAAAGAACCCCAGTGATCATAAAGCTGTTTTGAGCTGGCAGCCATTTCAAATTTAGCAGACTTGGTACTACCAAGGGAATTTTTAAGGTGCAACACTTATTTTTAGAAAAAGACAAAGGTAATGTGACATTAAAGGAAAAGTTTTTTTCTCCAACCAACTCCTAATACACGTTTAATCCCCAACGTCCTTTTGAGGATACCAATAAATATGATAAATCATTTAAAAAGTGTAATTAAAAACCAAGTTAATAAGAAATAATTTTATTAACCCTTAAAAATTCTTATTCAAAATAAAAACCTGGCTGGCCAGGACCCCAAATTAATCAGTACAAATTCATAAAGATAAAATAAATGGTCACTTATTGTAATTTACAGTAATTAAAAATTCCTTGTAAACTTTCCTTTGGGATAAATTGTGTCTAAATGATCCTCCCAATCTCCAATCCGAGATTTAGCCAAACAAAGTATTGTGAGTGCAAGTTATAGTTCTCAAAAAAGGTCTACAAAGCTGTATATTTGGAATGAAGTGAAAGATACTCCTCTTTAAGCAGAGTCTTAATTACTATTATATACAGGGGGCATGTAGAATTGTTTGAAGGGCAAAAAGGGTATGCATGGGGCGTCCCCCACCACCCTCTTTTTCGCACACGTGCCCCAAAATAATGGACAGCTCTCACCAGATCCTACGATCCGGTTCGATTTGTAGCAGAATAATGCGCTTTCCCTTTGTGTAAATTAGCTTAGTGCAACTGTAGTTGCGCGCTGTGTAGATGCTTCACTTCAGAACTCCTCTCTCTGCCGATCCAAGATGGCACCGGTTGCTGTTCAGTGTTTGTTTCACTGCAGAACGCAAAGCTCCGGACCTTCTCACACCAAGTCACGGGATTGCGGATTAGGGAGTTTTGATGCCTTACAGATACAATCAGGATTTTGAAGTGACACCTCTATTTTGCTTAGGTGACTCGACACCTCTATTCTGGGATGCATTTCGCCCCTAGTGCTTTATTAAGCAGTTTAAGAACATCACTCTTCAAATATACAGCTTTAAAGACCTTTTGGATTTAAGAACTATAACTCACAAAGACTGTTTGGCTAAATCTCAGATTGGAAGGATCATTTAGAGAGAATTTATCCCAAAGGAAAGATTACAAGGAATTTTTAATTACTGTGAAATATTTTTTAGCGTTAGGCACCTTTGTGACATACACCACATATCCACTACTAATGAGAAGTGTGGATATTTTCGTTACTGTAGTTCTGTCTGACAAACTGAATGCCCTTTATTCCACTGCCTTTATTAATAATACACAAAGGCAAATGGCAGAGTGAAATCTGCAAATCTGTTTTTACTAACCTCATAGATGTTAGGATGCCACATTTTTGTCAGAAAACGAAATGCAGGAGGGGAGTAGGGATAATCAACGGGAAACTTTAAGCGAGCCTAGGACAGAAAGAACACAATGGTTAGCAAGCCAATAAGTATGGTTGACATCCATATGGGGGTTACTGATCCTATCTAAAAAAACAAACAAATGCTCTGTAAGGATACAAATGTAGTTACTGCGACTTTTTATTACTCATTTCTGTTCAGGCCCTCTCCTATTCCAGTCTCTTATTCAAATCAATGCATGGTTGGTAGGTTAATTTTGTCCCTAGGGTAGCTTGGACCATTGCTGAAACTGAAAAAAAGCTAAATAACTCAAAAACAAAAATCAATTGCAAATTGTCTCACATTGTTTGTGTCATACTAAAAGTTAATTTAAAGGTAAACTACTAGACAGACAGGCCAATAAAAGCTGCTAACTCAGTGCCTCCAGACCAAGTTGCCAGTTTATTGGTTTGTGTATGGGGATCTCCTGGCCAATAACTGGTCTATTTTCCTACAAATTCTAGTGGACAAAGCGACACAGGTCTCAACATGCCCTGCTGTGTGCTACAAACCAAGCCCTGAGCGTTCGAGATAAGATCCCATAACTGTATGTGCATGTGAATGGTATGTTAGCTCAGTCATTGTCAGCTAAAAGAAATGTCTTATTATTACAAAAATAAAAATAAGGTTTGTTTGAGATGACTCTACAGGAGTTTGGATAATGAATTTGGGGATAGTAGATATTTGTAGATTATATAGAAAATGGCAGACCATAAATTCCATGACAGTCCTTGGTAATGTAGCCTAACAGAACAAAAAACTTCAAATTGTATTTTTAATTTTTTTCATGACCAGAATGTAGTCCTTTATATCAAACAGAAATGAGTGTTTAGAGCACAGTTATAATCGAATAGGAATCACTGGCACTCAAAGGCAGGTACAAGCAGGGCCAAGCCCTTGCATGTTTATTCAGCAGAAAAAAATGCAACGTTTCGGGGTAAACCCCTTTGTGTGCCAGTGATTCCTGTTCGATTGCAAATTTCGGAGGGTGCCGCCTCTCCATCACCGAGCACCAGGCATCGAGCTGTAGGCCAGGGTGTGCGAGCGGAACCTTTGTTAGCACAGTTGTTATAGCCATTTAACAAGTGATAAGTGTAGCTCATTATAAACACGCTATTTATAAAATTTCTTGTTCTGTGCAAACATCAAGGAACAAGAAGCCCATTATGCATACAAAACAAAGTACTGAGCCTAAACAGACCATTTAACTGCTATAAAGAATGGGGGCTTCATACATGTTACTAGTTGGGTTAATTAAAATGTCACAAATTGAAACAAGGCCTGGGTTTGATTAACTCTTCTGATATATATTATTATATGGGCACAGAATACATGCATGTAAACAAATTAGATCCTCAAAAATAAGACAGCCAAATTAGAGGATACAAGAAAAGGCTTTACTGTGCTTTTCAGTTAAGTTTTTCTTTAAATAAATCTAAAAACAGGGACATTTATATTCAGAGAATAGCAAACAACAATAACCCATAGGCCTTGGTGCCTTACAGCAGAGAGCATTGTGTGCCTGTGGCCTAGCAGCTGTTGTTGATCTAGAACTCTTTGATTAAAGCGTTTGGAGTGCAACTCTCTTTCAATAAGTTAGCTGGAGGGTAGTTTTGAGAGCTGCTTAAGTTTCGGGTGGAAAATGCGTTTAGGGCCAGTTGAGGCTATGGCTGTAAGAAGACAAGTAAACAAAGAGTATTGTTCTACGGAGAGGCCCAGCGATTTGTTCAACACACGCCTCCATTAATAGCTGCCTCTTTAAATCCCCCCCAGCATGGCTTTCTCCCCAAAGCCCCTTCATCAAATATCACGCTTTCGGATTCCTCTATTCGTCACACACACACACACCTAGCCCTCACCTTGAAGTATCCCCCCTCATAGAGGGTGTTTGGGGGTCCAAAGATTGCCACTTCCCAGTTGTACAGATCCCCCTCGCCTACCAGGGTGACCCGGAACCCCTCCACCGGCTCTTCCTGTAGCCCCTTGAGTTCCAGCATCAAGGCCTTCTGAGAGCTGGGCACCGGCGCCATTGGCCGGGCCATGGCAGTTCCGCTTCCCGCTTTCTAACCAGGGACCCACAGCCTTCTCCGCGCAGAGCAGGATGGGATCAGTAGGCTTTTGGCGTTTTAGTGAGAAGGGGTTGTTAGACGACTAAAGGCTTTATTACGACATGTTACGGTACAATGAAGCCGCTTTGCCAATTAACTTGCTGGTTGGAAGAGTAACGGGTGCCGGAAACTGGGAAGCCACGGCGTTGTGGGAGGAGCAGCCTACAAATCCCAGAAGCCTACAAACACTCTGACGCACTACTGCGTGGGAAGGACGTAGATGTACAAGCTGGGGGAGAGGCGGAGCCTAACTGTGGCTGATGGGGAATGTTTTTTTTCTAGTGTGCAAATTGTGATTTCCACAGCTGCGTAATAGTTGAATATAAGTACAAGATTTGAACTAGACTTGCGTTTCTAGATTAACAGTACAAAACAAAAACGGTGGTACCATGTTAGCCAGTAGCAAAAATAACAAATAAAAAAAACAAACAAATACAAAAAGTATTGTAGAAGTGATACCTATATTGGCTAACAATAAAAAAGATACATTGCAAGCTTTCAGAGCACGACGAAGGGGCCTTGGCGCTCCGAAAGCTTGCAATGTATTTTGTTTTTATTGTTCGCCAATATAGGTATCACTTCTACAATACTTTTTGTATTTGTTTGTTTTTTTATTTGTTATTTATATTAACAGTTAACCCTTTAAGTGCCACAGAACGTAGAATCTACGTTCTGTGGAAAAGTAACTTGAAATGCCACAGAACGTAGATTCTACGTTCTGCAGCACTTCCGGGTTCTGGAGCGGAGGAGCGGCTGTTAGAGCCGCTCGCTCCGTTCCGCTTCGATCCCCTGCCCCTAGGCAACGAGCAGAGCAGGGGATCGAGTGGCCCCTGGGGCGCGATCGCCCAGGGGCCCAAAAACAGCAGCAGGCACGTGTTCCTTACGTGTCCTGCTGCTGCAGCCTGCACTGCGCCGATCAGCTCCGCCCCCACAGCACAGAGACACGCAGATCGTCGCAGATGTCTTCCTGGGACCCCTCCACATCGTGTGCAACAGTCTTCAGCGACTTTTTCAGGTTAGTGCAACAATTACACACACAAACACACCAACACACACTTATTACAGTAATACACACTTAGATTCACACTTACACACACTTACACATACATTTTTGGGGATTGGGGGGGTCACTTACACTCACTGCACTTACACACACGTGCACACGCACACACGCGCACATAACATGTAATTTACCATTTGTACACACGCACACGCACATACATGGCATTGTGGCTTTTTTTTTTTTTTTCTTATCGCATCGTCTCTTTTTTTTGCTGAAAAAAATGTTTTATTGCCATTACGAATAGCGTATTCGCTAACCGTACTGTGCAATATCTTTTGTATGTTATTTCGGTGATTATATTGCAATTTTGGGTATTTTGGTGCATTTTTAGCCATTTTATTGAATTTTTAGCCATTTTATTGCATTTTCAGCTCTGCATATGTTGTGTTCACTTGTTTCTAGCCGTATAACCTGTTTGGCCCAGCTAAAATATTCAAACTGTGATTCTGACGGCCGATAACACTATTCTGGAAAAAAAACATTGATTTTTGTGGTTTTATTGGATTTTTTTTCATTTCACTCTTTACTGCCTTATTTTGTTTTGCCTTGTAAATTTTATCTACTATATATCCATTTGGGGGTCTCTGTGCGCCACATAGTTTGGTATATCTATGCATATTGGGCATCAAAGTGTTCAGTAGACACCTGGCGTTCATATTTAGGATGTTTTATGCTGATACGTTACGAAATGTGGGGCATATAATGGGGTAAAATTCAAGCTTTGTGACGATTTTCAGAAATTTGATAAAAACCGTTATGTTCAGCATTGCTTTGCAGTTTGGCAGTTTGTATTAGAAACACTTATTTACCCATATTGGATTCGTCAGAATGTGTACTTTCTGAAAATATATGGTTTTCTGGGGTCTCTGTACTGTTAGGGGGGTCTAATGTCGCATAATACACACACCAGGTGCTCATATTGCAGCAGCCAGCGCATCAGCTGTGAAAATGTATATACACTATTGTCATTTGGGGGTCTCTGTGCGCCACATAGTTTGGTATATCTATGCATATTGAGCATCAAAGTGTTCAGTAGACCCCATGCGTTCATATTTAGGATGTTTTATGCTGATACGTTACGAAATGTGGGGCATATAATGGGTAAAATTCAAGCTTTCTGACGATTTTCAGAAATTTGATAAAAAACCGTTATGTTCAGCATTGCTTTGCAGTTTGGCAGTTTGTAGTAGAAACACTTATTTACCCATATTGGATTCGTCAGAATGTGTAGTTTCTGAAAATATATGGTTTTCTGGGGTCTCTGTACTGTTAGGGGGGTCTAATGTCGCATAATACACACACCAGGCGCTTATATTGCAGCAGCCAGCGCGTCAGCCGTGAAAATGTATATACACTATTGTCATTTGGGGGTCTCTGTGCGCCACATAGTTTGGTATATCTATGCACATTGGGCATCAAACTATTTAGTAGACCCCTGGCGTTCATATTTAGGATGTTTTATGCTGATACGTTACGAAACGTGGAGCATATAATGGGGTAAAATTCAAGCTTTGTGACGATTTTCAGAAATTTGATAAAAACCGTTATGTTCAGCACTGCTTTGCAGTTTGGCAGTTTGTAGTAGAAACACTTATTTACCCATATTGGATTCGTCAGAATGTGTACTTTCTGAAAATATATGGTTTTCTGGGGTCTCTGTACTGTTAGGGGGGTCTAATGTCGCATAATACACACACCAGGCGCTTATATTGCAGCAGCCAGCGCGTCAGCCGTGAAAATGTATATACACTATTGTCATTTGGGGGTCTCTATGCGCCACATAGTTTGGTATATCTATGCATATTGGGCATCAAAGTGTTCAGTAGACCCCTGGCGTTCATATTTAGGATGTTTTATGCTGATACGTTACGAAACGTGGAGCATATAATGGGGTAAAATTCAAGCTTTGTGACGATTTTCAGAAATTTGATAAAAACCGTTATGTTCAGCATTGCTTTGCAGTTTGGCAGTTTGTAGTAGAAACACTTATTTACCCATATTGGATTCGTCAGAATGTGTACTTTCTGAAAATATCTGGTTTTCTGGGGTCTCTGTACTGTTAGGGGGGTCTAATGTCGCATAATACACACACCAGGTGCTTATATTGCAGCAGCCAGCGCGTCAGCCGTGAAAATGTATATACACTATTGTCATTTGGGGGTCTCTATGCGCCACATAGTTTGGTATATCTATGCATATTGGGCATCAAAGTGTTCAGTAGACCCCTGGCATTCATATTTAGGATGTTTTATGCTGATACGTTACGAAACGTGGAGCATATAATGGGGTAAAATTCAAGCTTTGTGACGATTTTCAGAAATTTGATAAAAACCGTTATGTTCAGCATTGCTTTGCAGTTTGGCAGTTTGTAGTAGAAACACTTATTTACCCATATTGGATTCGTCAGAATGTGTACTTTCTGAAAATATCTGGTTTTCTGGGGTCTCTGTACTGTTAGGGGGGTCTAATGTCGCATAATACACACACCAGGTGCTTATATTGCAGCAGCCAGCGCGTCAGCCGTGAAAATGTATATACACTATTGTCATTTGGGGGTCTCTATGCGCCACATAGTTTGGTATATCTATGCATATTGGGCATCAAAGTGTTCAGTAGACCCCTGGCATTCATATTTAGGATGTTTTATGCTGATACGTTACGAAACGTGGAGCATATAATGGGGTAAAATTCAAGCTTTGTGACGATTTTCAGAAATTTGATAAAAAACGTTATGTTCAGCATTGCTTTGCAGTTTGGCAGTTTGTAGTAGAAACACTTATTTACCCATATTGGATTCGTCAGAATGTGTACTTTCTGAAAATATATGGTTTTCTGGGGTCTCTGTACTGTTAGGGGGGTCTAATGTCGCATAATACACACACCAGGTGCTTATATTGCAGCAGCCAGCGCGTCAGCCGTGAAAATGTATATACACTATTGTCATTTGGGGGTCTCTGTGCGCCACATAGTTTGGTATATCTATGCATATTGGGCATCAAAGTGTTCAGTAGACCCCTGGCGTTCATATTTAGGATGTTTTATGCTGATACGTTACGAAACGTGGAGCATATAATGGAGTAAAATTCAAGCTTTGTGACGATTTTCAGAAATTTGATAAAAACCGTTATGTTCAGCATTGCTTTGCAGTTTGGCAGTTTGTAGTAGAAACACTTATTTACCCATATTGGATTCGTCAGAATGTGTACTTTCTGAAAATATATGGTTTTCTGTGGTCTCTGTACTGTTAGGGGGGTCTAATGTCGCATAATACACACACCAGGTGCTTATATTGCAGCAGCCAGCGCGTCAGCCGTGAAAATGTATATACAGTATTGTCATTTGGGGGTCTCTGTGCGCCACATAGTTTGGTATATCTATGCATATTGGGCATCAAAGTGTTCAGTAGACCCCTGGCGTTCATATTTAGGATGTTTTATGCTGATAAGTTATGAAATGTGGGGCATATAATGGGGTAAAATTCAAGCTTTGTGACGATTTTCAGAAATTTGATAAAAACCGTTATGTTCAGCATTGCTTTGCAGTTTGGCAGTTTGTAGTAGAAACACTTATTTACCCATATTGGATTCGTCAGAATGTGTACTTTCTGAAAATATATGGTTTTCTGGGGTCTCTGTACTGTTAGGTGGTCTAATGTCGCATAATACACACACCGGGTGGTTATGTTGCAGCAGCCAGCGCGTCAGCCGTGAAAATGTCTATACATATTGTCATTTGGGGGTCTCTGTGCGCCACATAGTTTGGTATATCTATGCACATTGGGCATCAAACTATTTAGTAGACCCGTATGTTTATATTTAGGATGCTTTATGCTGGTAATGATACATGGACAATACGATGCTGGAAAGTTGAAGCTTTGAGGCAATTTTCAGATATTTCACCAAAACCGCCAAATTTGGCAAAGCCTTGCGACTCAGTAGTTTGGAGCAGAAAAGCATGGGTACCCATTTTAGATTCTGTAGAATGTGTACTTTCCAAAAATGTATGGGTTTGGGGGGTAAACATATATTTCTGTGTTTTTACCCCACAAAAATGCAGACAATGTGTTGATCTTTCATTAGCTGAAGTTACCCACGGGACTGTTTGTATGCGCTAACTTCATTTTGGGGCCTCTAAATGCCAGATACTTTGGTAAACCTATGCACAATGGGCACCAAACTGTTTGGAGGACCCCTGACAATCATATTTAGGGTGCTTTTTCTTGGTGCGTAACGATACATGGGTGATATGGTACTGAGAAGTTGAAGCTTTGAGGCAATTTTCAGATATTTCACCAAAACCGACAATTGTGGGAAAGCCTTGCGACTCAGTAGTTTGGAGCAGAAAGGCATGGGTACCCATTTTAGATTCGGTAGAATGTGTACTTTCCAAAAATATATGGTTTGGGGGGTAAACATATATTTCTGTGTTTTTACCCCACAAAAATGCAGTCAATGTGTTGATTTTTCATTAGCTGAAGTTACCCACGGGACTGTTTGTATGCGCTAACTTCATTTTGGGGCCTCTAAATGCCAGATACTTTGGTAAACCTATGAACAATGGCCACCAAACTGTTTGGAGGAACCCTGGCAATCATATTTAGGGTGCTTTTTATTGGTGCGTAACGATACATGGGTGATATGGTACTGAGAAGTTGAAGCTTTGAGGCAATTTTCAGATATTTCACCAAAACCGACAATTGTGGGAAAGCCTTGCGACTCAGTAGTTTGGAGCAGAAAGGCATGGGTACCCATTTTAGATTCGGTAGAATGTGTACTTTCCAAAAATATATGGGTTTGGGGGGTAAACATATATTTCTGTGTTTTTACCCCACAAAAATGCAGTCAATGTGTTGATTTTTCATTAGCTGAAGTTACCCACGGGACTGTTTGTATGCGCTAACTTCATTTTGGGGCCTCTAAATGCCAGATACTTTGGTAAACCTATGAACAATGGCCACCAAACTGTTTGGAGGAACCCTGGCAATCATATTTAGGGTGCTTTTTCTTGGTGCGTAACGATACATGGGTGATATGGTGCTGGGAAGTTGAAGCTTTGAGGCAATTTTCACATATTTCACCAAAACCGACAATTGTGGGAAAGCCTTGCGACTCAGTAGTTTGGAGCTGAAAGGCATGGGTACCCATTTTAGATTCGGTAGAATGTGTACTTTCCAAAAATATATGGGTTTGGGGGGTAAACATATATTTCTGTGTTTTTACCCCACAAAAATGCAGTCAATGTGTTGATTTTTCATTAGCTGAAGTTACCCACGGGACTGTTTGTATGCGCTAACTTCATTTTGGGGCCTCTAAATGCCAGATACTTTGGTAAACCTATGAACAATGGCCACCAAACTGTTTGGAGGAACCCTGGCAATCATATTTAGGGTGCTTTTTCTTGGTGCGTAACGATACATGGGTGATATGGTACTGAGAAGTTGAAGCTTTGAGGCAATTTTCAGATATTTCACCAAAACCGACAATTGTGGGAAAGCCTTGCGACTCAGTAGTTTGGAGCAGAAAGGCATGGGTACCCATTTTAGATTCGGTAGAATGTGTACTTTCCAAAAATATATGGGTTTTGGGGGTAAACATATATTTCTGTGTTTTTACCCCACAAAAATGCAGTCAATGTGTTGATTTTTCATTAGCTGAAGTTACCCACGGGACTGTTTGTATGCGCTAACTTCATTTTGGGGCCTCTAAATGCCAGATACTTTGGTAAACCTATGAACAATGGCCACCAAACTGTTTGGAGGAACCCTGGCAATCATATTTAGGGTGCTTTTTCTTGGTGCGTAACGATACATGGGTGATATGGTGCTGGGAAGTTGAAGCTTTGAGGCAATTTTCACATATTTCACCAAAACCGACAATTGTGGGAAAGCCTTGCGACTCAGTAGTTTGGAGCTGAAAGGCATGGGTACCCATTTTAGATTCGGTAGAATGTGTACTTTCCAAAAATATATGGGTTTGGGGGGTAAACATATATTTCTGTGTTTTTACCCCACAAAAATGCAGTCAATGTGTTGATTTTTCATTAGCTGAAGTTACCCACGGGACTGTTTGTATGCGCTAACTTCATTTTGGGGCCTCTAAATGCCAGATACTTTGGTAAACCTATGAACAATGGCCACCAAACTGTTTGGAGGAACCCTGGCAATCATATTTAGGGTGCTTTTTCTTGGTGCGTAACGATACATGGGTGATATGGTACTGAGAAGTTGAAGCTTTGAGGCAATTTTCAGATATTTCACCAAAACCGACAATTGTGGGAAAGCCTTGCGACTCAGTAGTTTGGAGCAGAAAGGCATGGGTACCCATTTTAGATTCGGTAGAATGTGTACTTTCCAAAAATATATGGGTTTTGGGGGTAAACATATATTTCTGTGTTTTTACCCCACAAAAATGCAGTCAATGTGTTGATTTTTCATTAGCTGAAGTTACCCACGGGACTGTTTGTATGCGCTAACTTCATTTTGGGGCCTCTAAATGCCAGATACTTTGGTAAACCTATGAACAATGGCCACCAAACTGTTTGGAGGAACCCTGGCAATCATATTTAGGGTGCTTTTTCTTGGTGCGTAACGATACATGGGTGATATGGTGCTGGGAAGTTGAAGCTTTGAGGCAATTTTCACATATTTCACCAAAACCGACAATTGTGGGAAAGCCTTGCGACTCAGTAGTTTGGAGCTGAAAGGCATGGGTACCCATTTTAGATTCGGTAGAATGTGTACTTTCCAAAAATATATGGGTTTGGGGGGTAAACATATATTTCTGTGTTTTTACCCCACAAAAATGCAGTCAATGTGTTGATTTTCATTAGCTGAAGTTACCCACGGGACTGTTTGTATGCGCTAACTTCATTTTGGGGCCTCTAAATGCCAGATACTTTGGTAAACCTATGAACAATGGCCACCAAACTGTTTGGAGGAACCCTGGCAATCATATTTAGGGTGCTTTTTCTTGGTGCGTAACGATACATGGGTGATATGGTACTGAGAAGTTGAAGCTTTGAGGCAATTTTCAGATATTTCACCAAAACCGACAATTGTGGGAAAGCCTTGCGACTCAGTAGTTTGGAGCAGAAAGGCATGGGTACCCATTTTAGATTCAGTAGAATGTGTACTTTCCAAAATATATGGGTTTTGGGGGTAAACATATATTTCTGTGTTTTTACCCCACAAAAATGCAGTCAATGTGTTGATTTTTCATTAGCTGAAGTTACCCACGGGACTGTTTGTATGCGCTAACTTCATTTTGGGGCCTCTAAATGCCAGATACTTTGGTAAACCTAGGAACAATGGCCACCAAACTGTTTGAAGGAACCCTGGCAATCATATTTAGGGTGCTTTATCTTGGTGCATAACGATACATGGGCGATATGGTGCTGAGAAGTTGAAGCTTTGAGGCAATTTTCAGATATTTCACCAAAACCGACAATTGTGGGAAAGCCTTGCGACTCAGTAGTTTGGAGCAGAAAGGTATGGGTACCCATTTTAGATTCGGTAGAATGTGTACTTTCCAAAAATATATGGGTTTTGGGGGTAAACATATATTTCTATGTTTTTACCCCACAAAAATGCAGTCAATGTGTTGATTTTTCATTAGCTGAAGTTACCCACGCGACTGTTTGTATGCGCTAACTTCATTTTGGGGCCTCTAAATGCCAGATACTTTGGTAAACCTATGAACAATGGCCACCAAACTGTTTGGAGGAACCCTGGCAATCATATTTAGGGTGCTTTTTCTTGGTGCATAACGTTACATGGGTGATATGGTGCTGAGAAGTTGAAGGTTTGAGGCAATTTTCACATATTTCACCAAAACCGACAATTGTGGGAAAGCCTTGCGACTCAGTAGTTTGGAGCAGAAAGGCATGGGTACCCATTTTAGATTCGGTAGAATGTGTACTTTCCAAAAATATATGGGTTTTGGGGGTAAACATATATTTCTGTGTTTTTACCCCACAAAAATGCAGTCAATGTGTTGATTTTTCATTAGCTGAAGTTACCCACTGGACTGTTTGTATGCGCTAACTTCATTTTGGGGCCTCTAAATGCCAGATACTTTGGTAAACCTATGAACAATGGCCACCAAAATGTTCAGAGGAACCATGGCAATCATATTTAGGGTGCTTTTTCTTAGTGCATAATGATACATGGGTGATATGGTGCTGGGAAGTTGAAGGTTTGAGGCAATTTTCACATATTTCACCAAAACCGACAATTTTGGGAAAGCCTTGCGACTCAGTAGTTTGGAGCAGAAAGGCGTGGGTACCCATTTTAGATTCGGTAGAATGTGTACTTTCCAAAAATATATGGGTTTGGGGGGTAAACATATATTTCTGTGTTTTTACCCCACAAAAAATGCAGTCAATGTGTTGCTTTCTCAGTAGCTGAAGTAAAGTCCTGATCAATTTGGATGCGCTAACTTCATATTGGTGTCTCTAAATGCCAGATACTTTGGTAAACCTATGCATAATGGGTATCAAACTGTTCAGTGGACCCCTGGCAATCATATTTCAGGTGCTTTTTCTTGGTACCTAATATAGTTTGGGATATGCGGAGTAGCAAAATAAAACCTTTGAAATGATTTTTCAGAATTTTGAATTTTTTTTTTGAAAAACCGCTATGTTCAGACAAGCTTTTATGTTTGGTAGTTGGGAGTAGAGAGACATAGTTACCCATTTTGTAATCGGCAGAATGTGTACTTTTCAAAAATGTATGGTTTTCTGGGGTAAACCTACGGTTTCAGGATTTTTTGCCTTGGAATCTAAAGCATGCCGTTTTCTGCCTTAGTGCTTTCAAAATTCGGCAATATACTGCCGGGAGTTTTTGAGGTACAGAAGTCCTAAATCTCCCTAAAACTATACATATCTGGTATTGGCACGTTCAAGAGACATAAGGCTTTCCAAATCAGTTGGATTTTCATCCGTAAAATGAAATATTTTTCTTGTATAAATTGATATACGATGAAAAATGGTAATTTTTCATTTTTTTTTGGTATTTAGCACTATAAATTTTTTTGCACAGGTGGAAATACATGAAAACTCAGGCAGATTTAGAAAGCTCAGTTTCTACCGAAAAAAACAATGTATAGTTTTCCTAGGTAAACTATAGGTTTCCCCTCAGAAAATGCCCCTAAAGTGAGAGAGCACAAAATGTTTCAAAAACGGCTGGCATTTCGCGTAACCAAAATGTGAAATTCTGCTGGCACTTAAAGGGTTAATATATGCTTTAGTCGCCTGTAATATGGCTTTCTCACACAGTTTTCTATAAATAAACAAATAAACTTCAAATTCAGTGGGAATTGGCAAAATTATTGGGCGATTCCATGCGATAAAAGGGAAGACTTTTCAGTGAGGACGGTGTTTCTCTTTGGAAAGGAGGTTCTTTTTTTTTTTCCTCACAGGGATACTTGCACTTCATGAACAGTAATAAGTATAGGAATATTTGTGAGTTTGCTAAATTATGCAAGCAGGGATGCTTAAAAGAAGTAATCAATTCGTGGTGCTCACCCAGGCTAGGGCATTATTTAGAAAGAAGACACTAATACAAGTTGAAACTGCAGGCATCCCAGTCAACTGAAGTTGTAGACTGTCAAAGATAAAAGCTACTGGGCAGGGCCGGATTTGTGGAGAGGCCACCAAGGCCCGGGCTTGGAGCGGTAGGATTTTAGGGGGCTGCATGCTGCCCAACCACACCCACATTGGTTCAGAAACACTGGGGATGTGCAAGAGATACAATAATATTTTAAATCTTCTGTGCGCAAATCCCCATTCCTCCGGTCCTGATGATGAAATTTGAGCGGATAAAAGAGAGGGGACGGGCAGCGGGCTGGCCCTGCTACTGGGTCCAGCAAAATCTTTTTAGCACCCCCAAACATTGTGAAAAATACATTTTCATAAAAATTCAATGCAAGGGTCTGCTTGCTTTTATCCCTGGTTACAAACATACCTCCCAATATTTTGGGAATAAAAAGAGGGGTAAAAAAAAATGGCGCGTAGTTTGTGGACATGTTTTTGGTCACGCCCCTAATTATCATGTTCATTTTACAAAATATGGCAGGTAATGAAAGTTTGAACATATTTCTGTGGGTTTTTTTCAGTTATTACAGTTTTGGTAATGAAGGTGAATTGACCTTTAAGCTGTGAGTCTAACTTCTCTCAAGAGACCTGTTATCTTATATTGTTACAAGTACTTATTTGCTTATCTCAAAATTGTTCCAAATGTATCTTATCTGCAGCTGCGACTGTTCTGGGCTCTCTGCCAAAAGCTAATTAAGTTAGAAACTTTGTTTCTTTTTCTGGCTGTTCAGTGCAGAGAAAATCTGGACTTTCCAGTACAAACAAGGGACTATGGGTTGAGCTGTCAAAAGAGGGACTGTCCCTCTGAAAACTGGACAGTTGGGAGGTATGTTACAAACAATGATTAGGGCTGTCATCAGAAATCATGGGGCCCTGCACAACATTTTCTGGCCCATCCCTTCCCCACCTATCAGTACAAAGGCCACAGACTAAAACAGTAAATAAAATCCATTTGGCCAAAGGGTTTGCCACCACGTCAAGGTAGAAGCAGGTGCCCACTCTAACCTAGATTGCACTTAGGTTTAGAATTTTATTGCTTTTCTAATGTATAAATAAGAGCCATTTGGTTTAACCCTTTAGTCAAAAAATAATCAGTCCTAATAAGGGCAATGGAAGATGGAAATTTGTCTCCTGCTTAAAATCTGCACCACTGATGAGCAGCAAATATCCTAAAAAACAACTTCTCCATTTAACTTGCATGTCTAATGTATAAACACATTTATTGTACAAAGCTAAGGACTATGTTGGCATTTTATAAATACATGTTAAGACTGGAAACTAAACACTGCACAGTTATTAAAAAAACAAACAGGCCATCAATAAGAACTTTTATTTGTATATAGTGAATAAAGTAGACCCTCTTTTAAAATATAAGGATATCATAAGTTACCGAGGAGTTCCACGACTATATAAAAACACAAGGCCTAACGCCTTATACAGGTCATGGAACTGCGAGGTGACTTCTAATTTCCTCATATTTTGCAACAGGGGGTACTTTATTTATTATGATACACAAGTTTCAGTGAGTCATGTTAAAGAAATGACATCACTAAGCTCTGATTATAACCAATGACATCACTAAGTGCCATTTATAAAAATATACTTTACAGGATTTTCATGGCTCTTGTGTATTATAAATACATAACACAACAGATACACAACAATTATAAATAAACACAATAAGAACTTTTATTAGTATGAATAAATAACATATTTAGTATAAATAGAAACGTTCTAGTGGTGGCCAGTGGTTGCAAAAAAAAAACATTAGTGACCAGGGCCACCCTAAGCATTATTAAAAAAACGTTGGTGGACAGGTCTCGCTTATAATTTACAAAAACAATCATTTGCGGACAGGGCCCCCCTAAGTATTATATGTATAAATAGAAACATGTCCTAAGTGGCCAGGGCTTGTTGATAAGTTACAAAAAAAAAAAAATCAGCAGCCAGGGCCCTTATAAGAATTATAAAAAAACACATTGTCGGCTGGGGCTCCCTTAAAAGTTATAAAAAAAATATAATTAGGGGTCAAGGCACACTACAAGTTAAAGAAAAATAAAAAACATTAGCCAGGCCACCAAGTTATAAAAAAAGAATTGGTGGCCAGGGCCCCCTAAAAGTTCTTAAAAACACTGGTGGCCAGGGCCCCCTTACAAGTAACAAAAAAAATAATAAATGGCCAGTGCTCATAAAAATTTATAAAAAATAATTGGTGGTCAGGGAACTCCTACAAGTTATAGACAAAAAAACTGGTGGCCAGAGTATAATATTGAGTACCCTTCTATGGAAGGTTTAGAATATAGCCGAGATATAACTAATTTGGTGCCTGCACAATAGATGCATAGAGTCTGAGTACACTGCAGTGTTATAAACATGCTAAAGAACAGGCATCAGAGTGGCAGAAACTGTTACTTCCAGACACATGTATGCCACTGCCTCTGTTTAGGCAAAAGATGCCGGAAGCCTCCAGCTCAGTGCTGCTCCTTTTCCCATGAGCACTTTGTAACATGGAGAGAGGGCAGTGGTTTCATATGTAAGAGATGCAGGGACTAACAGGTAACCACTAGTGGTGTGCAGGTCGAGAAATTCTCAACCTGCACCTGACTCAAACCCCCCCGCCCCTCCCAATCTGCACCCTGCCTGGTCCGCCGTTCCCCTTCTATTTATAGACCAGCCCTGCAGCAATATTACAAAAGGCACAAGTCTATAAATTTAGGGGCCAGAAGCTGCCCATACTAGGTCGCGACCAGGGAGAGCAGGGGCGTTTCAGGTATTAATGCCATCTGAGGTGGTGTTCACAATGCCACCTGCCCTGCCCCTTGTGCTTACCTTAAAGGAGAAAGAAGGTTAAAAATAAGTAACTGAAAAAAACTAAGTGACTGAAAACTAATCTCATTACAGGAACATCCTTATGGAAATTAAAGGAATTGTTCAGTGTAAAAATAAAAACTGGGTAAATAGACAGGCTGTGCAAAATAAAAAATGTTTCTAATATAGTTAGTTAGCCAAAAATGTAATGTATAAAGGCTGGAGTGATTTCATGTATAACACGTCAGTCACAACACTACTTTTCAGCTCTCTTGGTTTACACTGACTGGTTACCCTGGTTACCAGGCAGTAACCAATCAGAGACTTGAGGGGGGGCCACATGGGTCATATCTGTTGCTTTTGAATCTGAGCTGAATGCTGAGGGTCAATTACAAACTCACTGAACAGAAATGTACCATGTGGCCCCCCTTCAAGTCGCTGACTAGCCCAGAGTTATAGAGCTGAAAAGCAGGAAGTTGGATTCTGGCTGTTTTATTAGACATCTGTTCACTCCAGCCTTTATACATTACATTTTTGGCTAACTAACTATATTAGAAACATTTTTTATTTTGCACAGCCTATCTATTTACACAGTCTTTATTTTCACACTGAACTATTCCTTTAAGGGGAAGAAATCAAAATTGATTGTGCTGTGGGACTCAGGTGACCAAAGATAAGGAACATTTTTTCCTGCACAAAAAAAACCCGATGATTTTTTGGAGTAAAATAAAATGGCTGACAAAATTCTGGTGCAGTTGCTGTCTGATCAGTTTCAATAACCCACTAATGAAATATTAATTACACATCATTTAAAAGGAAGATTTTGACTTAAAATAAAAATCTTAATAAAACCTTTTCTACACTGATGGGTATTTTGTTACTTGAACTAGGGTTGTAACCAAGGGTAGCCAATGCCAGAAACTGCACACAGTGATGTAAGAAACCAAATCCATTATCTGATATAAGCTTATAATACACAAAAGCCATGAATATCCTGTAAATGATATCCTTATAAACGGTGAGTTCTGATGTCATTTCTGTCACTACTCACTGAAATTTGTGTATTATAATAAATAAAGTACCCCCAGTTGCAAAATATGAGGATATTAGAAGTTACCTCGGAGTTCCATGACCTGTATAAAAACACTCGGCCTTCGGCCTCGTGTTTTTATATGGTCATGAAACTCCTCGGTAACTTATAATACCCTTATACAAGAGGGGGTACTTTATTCACTATATCATGCCCCCCAAGGTGGCCAATAAAAATGGAACCCCCTGTGGCAGCAAAGTACATTCTCTTTAGGTTGTAGTAAAAAGGACATGAAAAGCCAAGGTACATTTTTATCAGAAGATGTTGTTTCAATGGGCGTTCCCCTGCAGATCATATATCAAGTAACTTCTATTCCCTTGTAAAGAGTCATTTCTGGCTGACACTACTCAATGCTCCCTGCCAATAAAATTTGTAAGCAAAAATGTTCCTAGTGATGAGTTTTACATCATAGTCAGCAAAGCCAATTTCTCACCAGTCTAGCTTGTAAATTGCTAATTAAAGCTGGGGCCTTATTAAACATTTTATCTCCAGCCATGCACTTACCCCTTCTGCCCTCCTCTCCTTGTATATTATGCAATCTATCCAACACACCATCCCCACATCCAGTTCAGCAGACTTGCCTCCAGCCCTCACCTCTGTGCCATTGCTGCCCTGGCCCATCATCTATTGCCAGTTTTAAAAGGGCAGAAAAGGGCTACTGAAGTGCTTTAGGATTTGTTGTAATTAGGCTCTTGTGGATAGTAGAAAAAAATGTTGCATGATTTCAAAAATTTTGCCAGTTGCCTTCAATGCATTTGCCACATTTTTTGAAACTGGTCATATTCACCCATCACTAGTTGTAATGTCAGCCAATATATAAGAAACCATTCAAATGCATGGGAAACAGTAGGGGGAATAAATCACCTCTGTGGAATCCATGTAACATATTGTAAGGTAATATACTGCACTGGATTGTTCTTAAAGTGATTGTTAGCCCTCTTATTTTTCTTTTACTAGGCAGCTCTGAAATATCCATAATGTATTTGCCTATTTCCCCCTCTGTCTTGGATTTTCAATGCTCCCCTATGTTATTCTTTTTATGCTTCTTTAATAGTTATGCTCTTAAAGGGGACCTACCCCCCCAAAAAAATATTTTAAATACTATTTTATCATGTTAAGCTAAATTAACTTTAATTACACTATATAATTTATTCGGCTTCTTCTGGATCCTCTTCTTACTGTTTGGTAATTTACAGAGCTGAAGGCTGACGAACATGACGCCCCAGTGCTCCGCTGCGCTGTTCTGCATGTGCGGTCAGTGTTTCTAACGGGATGTTGCATTCCTTTTCAATGAGCATCTCCCATTACTTATTAAAAGAACAACGAAAATGGTTGTTCTAGAGCTAGAGAATGTGTTGAAAGCTACCCATGCATGTCACTAAAAATGTGCAGATCAAAACAGCCCTGAAGAACCTTGGAACCTGGGAGTCTTTAGTGTTGGGGCCTAAATGTGAAATAAACAAAAAAACAAAAGCTGCAATAGTTACATAGTTCAAATTTGAATTGTAGAAATTGGCACAGGCGACAATGTCAGGCCAGCTGCACCAACCTAAAAGCACATTTTATAAAGAGTAAAGTAAAAAAGCAGGTGCAAATGAGCACTCCAGTGCACCCAATTATGAGACCATAAACAACAATTTTATTTAAAAAAATATTGCTCTAGTGTACTCTCTGATTGATATTTAAATTAATCATTACGTAAAATAGGAAACCTAGCATGATGGTTAGCATGAAGGAATCAAATAAATAAAGGTAAATGTTAGTTCTCTTCTATTGCACACAAAGAATAAACACAACAGTCTCAGATTGCAGCCTTTTTACAGACCAGTGAAGCACTAAAAGCAAATATTTGCAGGGCAAAGTGAGAATGCACTAAACCAGGCAATCAAATTCAATATTTAATGTCCCAGTGCTTAAAAACTAAACTCCGCACCATTCAGAACAAGAATTGATTAAATATTTGCTCAAACAACAGGTCAAAGATTTTACCTGCTGGCTCATGACTGTCCCAACCACCATTCTGCTTCTGGTATCTGACTGGCACATGTTTTACTGGTAGGCCACTACGAATCTCCAGAGAAAACAACCCCAATGTTCTTCGTTGTTCCTCAAAGTTTTATTGCTGTATCTCTTTTACCAGTTTGTTTAAACGCTCATTAATATCCTTCATAAGGACTGGGGCCCAAAACTGCACTGCATACTCATGGTGAGGCCTTACCAGGGACCTATGAAGAGGAACATTATGTTTTCATCCCTTTAGACAATGACAATTTATATGCAAGACAGCACTTTAATTGATTTATTAGTTACCGACTTGAATCAGACAGAAGTCCACAAAAACTCTCATACTGTCCAATTAATGAATCTCCCAGCCTGTTCAAAGGCTTCATAAAAGTCTTTGTATTGCATCTTAGTTTTATTCAAATCTAGCCTGAAAACTAAAATGTGATTATTGGACCACTATAGAAAAAGGATTGAGTATGGGGAAAACGTTTTCCCTTTCGTTCATTTTACAGCAGGTTTTAGCAATGAATAAAGTGTACAAGTGCAAGACACACTTTACCCTCTGATTCGTGCCCCCCTTAGTGGACTGGACTGAGGCTCTTCAAGTTGCCCTAAGTTGTGTAACAGTTGTAGTTAGTTGTGTAACATCTGCAGAGTTATCTGTACTGTTTATATTGCCTAGGAGAGCTATCTCTAAATGCACCTACAGTAACTCTTTTATTTTTCCCAGAACAGTTCATTTCACAGAGTGCACTATCACTCCCAACTACTCCTTCACCTCCCTTCCCATAAAGGTGGTCTTACCAGAGGGTATATAATGCCTTTGTTTTGTCTGAGTACAGAATCCACGCAGCTCATATATGTTTATTATATAGTTAATAAACGTTGTTTATCTTTTCACCTCAAATGATCTCTGGTCTCTGAATTTCCCAGACATACATTTAAAACATAGAATGTATAAAAGCACAACAATGTAAGGGGATGAATGCAAATTTGTATTAAGAATACAAGACGTTTCCCACCTGAATAATAATAATGGTGGCTTAATAATACATAATAAATGCATTCTTCAGGTTCAGGAAATGCATTTCAACTGTCATATGTTTTTGCCTTATATACCCAGCTGAATATGTGCTTTCTAGGGAGTTGTTTAATACTAGTTCTAGATGGCATTTTTTTTCCCAGCGTAAAAAATGAGTGTCTTTCTGGTGGGCATGCACTCACAGGTCTTATGTTAAAAGAAAATGGTGTTTATTCGGCAAAGAAACTGCTAACGTTTCGGCTAGCCTTTCTCAAAGTGACTGTATTTTCGGACAGTTAAAAAATGTTTTCCCCTTCCCACCACTAATTTGCAAATGCAAATTAGGGTTCGGTATTCAGCCGAATCTTTCGCAAAGGATTCGGTGCATCCCTAATGTTTATATATGTATATTTCTTACATATTTCATTTATACTTGGTGTTGAATTGAATGATGGTGAGGGATTGATAAAATGGATTTAAACCGTTTTATTCTGACATAAAGCACTATCGCTTGAGAGGTTTATTTATATTAATAATATACAGTTTGTAGAAGAAAGTCAGCTCTTCCATGCATGAGAGTCTGTAGTGAGAGGGAGCTGCGTCACTTAAGCAGACATGACATCATGAACCCGGAAGCAAAGTACGTGCGTGGTAATGGACGGCTGGCGTACAATTAAATGGGATTAAATTAAAGGGTATTTATACTGCTGGCAACCTTTTGCACACCAGAATCAGAATTCCCCAATAAAGGCTTTACGCTGAAACGTTTATGTAATTTTTATTTATACCTCTTTGGGTTGGGTGGCATGTGTTTAAATGACACTTCTGAATTGATTTGACGTGCTATTTGTATTGAGCATTGCTTTGTATTATTTGTACAACTCATCTTTTTGATAGTGATTCTTTTCTTTACTACCCCCTGCGTCTATCTTTTTGAGTGTGCAAGACTATTATACAAAAGTTGTTACTATTAAGACAGATGGGCATTTATGATTAATAATTACCTGATCCTTGTGTGCACTAGCAAAGTTCAGGCGATTACCATGAAAGTCTATGTTTCCCTCCTGATGTGTTTCCCTTTTCCCTAACCCTCCCTGATGACCTATAGTGCTGCAATGCCAAAGGCAAGATACAAACCTGGGGATTTACTTGAAGTGTACATTAATGGTGTGTTGTATTCAAAATCACTTTTGAAGGACCAGTAACATCAAAAAAGTTAAATAATTTTAGTTACTTTTATAGTATCTGTTTATTTTCTTGCCTTCAAATGCCCTCTTTTAAATTTTCAACCTCTAGTTCCAATGAGAGCCATAAATGACATTTGACCCTCTTCTAGTCTTCCTCTGTAAGAACTAAACCCATTGTATTTATAGATCTTATTTGTAATCTGCTGTGTAACCAAATGCCTTTAAGCCCAGTTCAATTTAAGGCTAGGGCTACATCAGGGCCGAAATCGAAAATATGTTTGCTGACTTCAGTCCTACAGCGATCAGTAGCCTCCTCTCTCTTCAACATTCAGCAGTGTTGAATTGGAAGTGGTATGAACACACTGTAAATCTCTGCATTTTGAATAGCTATCCGCCGAAGTCTGTTTGTGCTGCTGCCGATTCAGCACTTCTGAATGTGGAAAAGAGAGGAGGCTACTGCCAGCGGGAGGAGTGAAATCAGCCACCATATTTCAGCTGTTTGCAGGAGCCTTCAGCCTGTGTGCCCATAGCCTAAGGCTAGGGCCAGACGATAAAATTTCTCCGATGGTGGAGAATCAGCTGCTCCCCTTCACTAAGGCAGATTTCAGTGTGAAATGCAAATTCTCGCATTCGTGCCGGAGCTGACACAAGGCTTCCTGGACCGAGCACAGAAAAGGATTCTGTTAGCGGATTTCAGCAGCACCTATGGCTAAGCAGCAGTTTGTTTATATAAATGAGGATAGTGTTTCTGAAACAAACATGACATTTTTTACCAGTGCAGGGCAACAGTACATTATATTTTAATTATATTAAACAAAGAGGTGAAAACTAATTTAAAAAATAAAAACAAAAAGGTGAGATGGAAAGGAATTTATTGTGGATTATTTACATATTGACATCAGAATATTCCAACCTTGCCTCTGTTCAAATGGCCTATGCTCCAATCAAAAAGTGATCTATTGTTGCAAATAGTAATAGTTTTGTAAAAAGCTGGTAGCTCCATCGCACATACATTTCTGTCAACCTATTGTGCATAAAATAACAGTAAAAGCATTTAATATTTACATATTTATGAATCATGCTGGGGGCAGGTATAGTATAGTAATAGTTCTTGGGAGCTTACTGTACTGTGCACATGCCTGAGTTAAAATGTTGCAAGGGAAGCCTAACGTGCCTGGTTAATTTTTTTTATGGACTAGAAAGGTTGAATTTATTCACCCGGTGTTGTTTTTGTTTCCTCTTCTAAATGGACAGTTCCATAAAAAGGAGAAGAAAAACTTCATAGTGATTGTTATAACTTACCGGATACTCCGGGCCGGTGCTCTTCCTAGTAACTCAACTGCCAATGCATAATCCTGGGGGAAGTGAAGCAAGAAGAAGCAGGAAAGAGATCACTCAGTGGTGCTCGCTGAGAAAAACCCTGGGCCAGTGCAGTTTTTTGCTAATAGGAGCACTGGTCCAGATATTGACTCCTTTAAAAATGTCCCACTTATTTCCTATAAAAAATCAGATTGATGGCTGTAAGAGTGGATGTAGGAGGGAGTGGTGCTCAAGAGCGACTGTTGCGGCCAAGAAAGAATGGGACATACCCATGTCTTGGTTGCAACTGCTGCTGTTTTTTAATTGTTTAAAGGGGGATACATTGTATCATCCAAGGAAGGGTACAGCGATAAAAATTAATGGCTACCATACCTATAAAGTACTTACGTTGTGCATGTAATTAAGTGCCTGTGTGGGTTGTCCTATGTTGGACAAACCACAAGAAGTGCTAAGTCCGCAATAAATACTAAAAAAAGTGACAAAGCAGTTGCAAATCATTTTCTTGTTGCAGGCCATGGGGTACAACAACTAAAATATCAAATAATAGATAGTGTACCGAGAATGCGGAGGGGAGGAGATAGAGTAAAAATGCTATTAAAGAAAGAAGCAAGATGGATTAGAAAATTGGAAACATTGGTCCCCCATGGTCTCAACAGGGAATATGATTTGAGCAAGATATATCGCTGAATTGTTTTTAATTTAATTTTAAACCGTTTTTATTAAAGGGATAATTATGTGTCCTTCTCTTAGAGCAAAAAGGTTTTTTCACACCAAAATTTATGGACATTTTAAGGATCACTGGACTGTTTGCACAAAGGTATAGAGATACACGTTTTTTGTTAATGTAAATTGATACAACTGTGGCGATTTATAAATGTGAAACATTGTAATTTTGGAAAAATGTCACTAGGGGTCACTGTGATACACTGTATAAATAACAGAGCACAGGTGCTGTCTGAGTGGCTTGAGAAAAGACTGTGTGGTCTGAAACGTTGCCAATTGTTTGGGGTCAGAGCCCATGTCCTAATAAAGACATTTTAACAAAAGAAACCATTGACTGGTGCCGTCAATAACTAATATGGTCTGATTGAACAGATTGAAGGTGGAAACCGCTGGACGTGCATCAGAGTACAGTGATTTGGTGGTGAAGTGTGATGAATGTGAAACCTGTGGCACTGGTCCAGGGTATCAGGTAAGTGATAACAGTCCTTGGGGGGGTCTAACATTTGGCTTTCACCAGTGACTGAAGCTTTCCTTCGCCTATACTTAAAGGCTAGATATTTTGTTTATATTATTATTACTTTACTTTCTATTTAGTAATCTCATATTCATTGTTCTCCTAGCCTGGTTGCTAGGGCAACTGGGTCTCTAGAACTAGGAAACAAAAAGGAATAATCCAAAATCACATAGAATACAAAGTAAATACCACTTGCAAGCTTAATATTACTTAATAATAAACGTTAATTGAAGTGCAAAATGCCCCCTTCACATTTGTGAACATTTGACTTCTCCATTTACTAAGAAAACTATCTAAGGCACAGGCTTTATCCTACAGACTTCACCTTACAGATAAACAAGGCACATGCATCCTTTAAAAACTGGTTTCTGCTTATAACAGCCTCAGAACTGTTGCCCAAAAAGGCTTTATTCATTGCTAAGGCCAAACCGTCTGGACCAAGTTTTGACCCAGCCTCCAGATAACTGGCTGGGATAAAGAGATCACTAGTCACTAAAGCCTCTTCCAAGGTGTCCAGAACAGCCTTGCTTAGTCTTTCGTCAGCTGGACCTTGTTCATTGAGTACATTAAACAGAGAGTCAGCTTTGGACCTGAATTCTAAAAGCACAAAGCAGGTCAAGACTCCATAACGGAAAATATCAAAGGGGACAGCCTCATGGTCTCTGCACCGAATCTTCCTCAGAAGCTCAGAAGAAACCTCTTCAGGCAGTTCTCCTTCCCGGCATATCCTAGATAAGACTTCACTGTAGATCTTTCCAGTCAAGCCTGTCTTCTTCTTCCTCCCTCCTGTGCTCAAACATTCATACGCCATGCTGAGGTTATTATTAAATGCGGTCCTGTTTGGAGACACAAATGTATACTACTCACTATTCTCTGAAATTAGTTTCTCTAAATTATATTTTATTGTAAATGGATCTCTTCTAAGTAGCCTTTCATCTGATCGTCATGTTCTATTCTGTATTGTTTTTGATTCATTAGGCATCCTAGCAAGCTTTTTTTTTTACTGTTAATGCTATCCAGTTGTCAGTCACTGACTTAGCAATAAATATAAAATCTTACAGCACATCTGTTTTTTTTTATGCTTTTTTCAAATTTTAAGACACACCCTTATTGATCTTGCATTCCGATTTTCTAGCAACCAGATAGCAATCTAAACGATAAGCTTGAGAGATGTAGAACATAACTGGAAAAAAATGGAAGATATAAAAATAAAGATGTAAAAATGAAGGCACAGGGACAAATTTATCAAAATTTGAGTTTGTGAAAAGAAAAAGCTGACAAAACTTGTGCAACTTTTGTTCTTGAATGCTAGCTCATTTAAGAAAAAAAACACGAAAAAGTTGCATGCCTGCAGGAAATACATTTTTTCTTTTAATTTCAATGAGGCTGAGTTTTACTTGGTGGCTTTTCTCATTGCTTTTCTTTAATAAATTCCAACCATTTAAGATTTCAAAAAAATACTCATGTATTATCCTCCAAAGTGTAGGGACGCCAGCAGCTAATAAACCTGTTCTGTAAAACTAGAATAGTGAATAATGTATTCCCTATTGTAAAATATAAGGATAAGGCTGAAGAATGAGTGCTGTTATACAGGTCATGGAACACCAAGGTGAGTCATGTGGCACAAATTACTGTGTTAGTTCCTGTGTAATGTTAGTATAATCTGCTGCATAATAAGCTTGAACTATACAAAGGGTTCTGTTGCAATAATAGAAAATTTGTCTTTAAAGGAGAAGGAAAGGTTAAAACTAAGTAAGCCTGATCAGAGAGGTCCACCTAAATATACCAGTAAACCCTCAAAGTAGTGCTGCTGTGCTGAGTCCTCTGTCAAAAGAAACACAGCATTTCTTTCCTTCTATTGTGTACACATGGGCTTCTGTATCAGACTTCCTGCCTTCAGCTTAAACCTCCTTTCCCTGGGCGTGAGCATGCTCAGTTTGCTCCTCTTCCCCCCCCCCTTCTCTGCTGTAATCTGAGCCCAGAGCTATAAGTGAGCAAGAAGAGACTCAGGCAGGAAGTGATGTCATACCTAGCTAATACTGCAGCTGCTATCCTAAACAAACAGAGAGCTTCTAGAGCTGTTTAATCAGGTATGGTAAAACATTCTACAGAATAAATATAGCATTCTAGGTTGCACTATTCCAGCTAATATATTGGCAATAAAATGCCTCCTTAGCTTTCTTTCTCCTTTAACCTAGCCATTGGCATTATTATTAACAGGTACAGGTATCTAGATATTCAGCTGCAGTCTATGACTGACAGATGAAGTAGGTAGAGAGCCTTGCTCATATGAGCTTTCAATCTAAAAGAGTTATGCAGAAGAATATAGGGAAATTATTTTACATAACATGGATAAAATATGTTTGAGCATTTGCCAGCTAAGCAATCATTTATTTGCCCAAAATATACCAATATATATATAACCATATGCAACATTTGTATATGGTAGCTAGACAAGAAGCAGGCCTTCCCACCTTCCACATCCCTAATACTATCGCACCTTTGGGAGTGGTGGGTCAATCTCAAGTACCAAAGAGCCCGGTTAAGACGCTGCTGGCCCAACAGATGGGCGCCCTTGTCCCCCACCGCCGTCTCTGAACCGATCCATAGCTTCTCAAAGTAATCTGCCAGGAAAGCTGTAGGGTCCTCTGGCCTGGCCTCCAGCAGCTTCAGTACGGACTCTCGCAGCATATCCCTCGCTCCAGTCTGCGCTAAAAACTCTGTTTCGTTAACCGGACCTGGAGCTGCTCGGGAAACCGGCGAGCCAGGCATTACACGCCGTTTCTCCGCCATCATTATGTTTGCGTGAAGCCGTACAGGCGCCATATCTAGTGAGGGCAAAACCAATATCCTATGGGATTACAGACAAGTTCTCCACAGCGCCATCTTTACTAAGGTTGTTTCCACGGTCGACATCTCAGTCGCCATGGCAACTGAAGATGCTAACAAAAGCAAAATGATAAAAAAAAGTCTTTCATTGGTGCAAATTGCAAATTTCGAAATGAGGCGTGAATATAGCGTTTATAAATAAGCTTTTAAACTGAAATTTTTAACAGGACACATATTTACATTTACAGCAAATAACAGGCAAGCACTGTAGAGTACAATATTTTTTTAGTACTCATCCAGTCACATAAACGGGATAAATATCAGCCATGACTCTCTACAGAACTGTAGAATTAAAAGTTTTCTCATATAAAATATATAACATTTGTTGTAAAGAAAGTTTATTTTAGGTTTTGGTTGGACACACACAAAGTTTAAATGTAAAAAAAAAGTATTTCCCTTTATTGTGTTACTGATCTTTTAAGGATCATACTTTCCCACAGGCTAAATTGTAACCTAGCTGCACAAACATTTGGTAAAAAAGATATTCATTGATTTTACAATATTTTTAAAGCAATAGAAGTGATTAACATAATCTTTGCTTGTGTGATTTGACGCTGTAGGAAGCTGTTTCACCCTTTGCTGCAAATCAGACAAGCAAGGCATGTGACACCCAGCATGCTATAATGATTTGTTCTGAAAAATGTATTGCCATGTGATAGAGCCTTAAAGCAATATGGGTGAGAATTGTAGAGGAGCCTTAGAAATATAAGATTACATTTCAAGAATAAGAATACAACCCAAAATAATAATGGAGCCCAATGCTTTCCTTTTAAGTAACTTAAAAGCCAGGGGTGCAATAAAATAGTATTCCAAGAAAGGTATATTCCTGTATAATAAACGTAGCTAAAAATAGAAACACAATTTTATTATTCTAAAGTTTCTTTCACAAAGGCAAACCACCACAATATTTGCAGGAATTCTAAATATCAAGTCAGTACACATTCTATTTTACAGCATAATAAAATGTTACAGTTTAGCAATAGATAGTTTTCACAGTTTTGAAAGCAAAAGGAATATATAATCCCCTTTTAGTAGGCCCTGTGGGCTTGTTTCTAATATGTAGCCCAATTACAGTCTTTTTTCTTGAATCCCATAGCATCATTGTCCATTTAGATGTGAGAAGCAGATACTGCCTATAGGGAATCCCATTCTACTTGACTGACCATCTCTGCTCAGGTTACAGTTGTTTAGGTATGAAGGATCCTTTCCGTCTCAGAGCTGTCCAGAGTCGAAAGGAGAGCATCAGGCTTCCTATTAGGCCAAGTGTTGGGACAACAGCCCAGACTAATGCCAACCTGTCTGGAAGATAAAAAACAGAATAAGTGACTTGCTATTCCTGACTGCGGTAACACTTCTAAAATACAGGAGAGAGGGCGATTGCGACATAAGCAGCACACAGCACACTTAAACAGCACCACTGGATATATTATTTTGTCAGGAAAACAGATCCGGGAATACAATGTCACCATACAAAAAACTGAATATATATATAGTCGCTATATTTATAATAGTAAAGTACACAGCTAATTCCTATGCTAAGCTCATGGGTGCTCTATGTGGCACCTAAAATAGATATTGCCCCTAACTCAGCATGCTACAGTGTACTATTCACTGTCTGTAGGGAAAAAATGCCTTATCTTACACTTTGGTTCAGTGTATTTTCACACTTCAGAATAATCAATGTGACATCAACCAAAATTTTGGAAGCAATGAGATAGTCTGTTGATATATATTAAAAGCCTAGAATTGAAAACCTTCACTAAGTTTAAAGACATAGGGCTACTGTATATGCACATCAGCCCTGAGACACAAAAGTACTTCTACTGAAGTTGTCCTTAACATAAAGCTGAATTTCAGATAACATGGTGAAAATTTGTATGGGCCGACCAGGAATTATATAACACATTTGGGCAATACTTTTGTCACAGAAATCAGTGGGTGTGTGCCAGGGGAACACCAGAGGAAGTAGAAGAGTTCAGCAAGGTTTTTCAAGAAGGCGTCTGCTCAAGAATGTGTGGCACCATTGGGAATGGAGGGAAGAGACTCTTGTACTAGTGTACTGCTTACAATAACAGAGCATTGTTTGCACTGCCGCTTTCAAGGCTAGCTAAAATTTGTTTTAAAAAAACTACCCCATTAGCTTCAAACTCCTTGAATCGTCTTGTACAGTAAAGGTTATACATACACTTGTCAATGATGTTTCATGGCATCCAAGAATGGTTTGCCAAATTAAAAATATATTATGTACAGTGAGAGCCAGTATTTACTGTCACCGGAAATCAATGTATTATGTACAGTGAGAGGCAAGAAGTGCTTACCCCCCCCCCCCACTCCTCCAAAGTAGATCTTATGATTCTTCAGATCAAAATTTGCTCAGAAAAACTCAGCACAGGTGAATATACATCCATGAACCACCTGGTGGTAGATGAAAGAATAGCAATCAGCTGGAGTAGATGAGGAAAATTTATGTTTGATAGAACAAGGAGATACGAGTTGAATAATTGAGGCAGTAGCTGCCTGAAAGGACGATCGTGGCGCTTTGTTTGCTGTTTCTGCAAGCACAGGATCATGCATAATGCCCACGCAACATTATTGAAAGTTTAAAAAAAAAAAAACCCAGTAATTATAATGTGTAATTAGTTTTAAATGCTGGAAGTATTTATTTGCATGGCATGCAGTTATAACATAGCAGCAGAGAAGCTCCATGGCTTTAAGGGGTTATACACTTAGACTGTCACTCACACTAGACTGCTGACACCTCAAAACTCACAAAAACCTTGCCACTATCCACCCTTAAAGGTGAATGAAAGGTAAAATCACTTACGTGATATAGAGTCCTGCAGCGGGTTACCGACAAAAAAGCGGGCACCCTGTGGAATGAGGGGAGGATTTTCAGGTGCGGGTATACCCACGGGTCATGGGTTGGGTAGCGGGTCTCATCTAAATTTCTTATCTTATGTAATGTCTATAATTTACTCCTTTTAAAGTTTTACAAAACTTGTTTCTGTCCCACCCACTTTTGATGACATCACTTCGGGTTTGCAGCACCATCACTTCCTGTTTGAAGAGGTCGGCGGGTTGCAGGTCGGGTTGCAGATAACGCAGTTGCGGGTTCGGGTAGGTAGCAGATCAAAGTGGGTAAATATGTGGGTTGTGGTTCGGGTCGAGGGCTGCGGGTTCGGGTCAGGTTCGGGTCTTAGAAATTGGTTACACACAGGACTCTAACGTGATACACCTGCCAGTGCTTCTGTTAGCAGATAACTGCACCAGCCCAGGTTACTTCTGTAGGGGCGAAATGGAGTGATCTTTGCTTCTTACTTCTTGGTGGATGCACATGCTCAATAGTTTAAGAAAAAGTTGGATTATTCTCTACTGTTCATGTGTCAACCGGAGCAACAGAAGAAAGTAGTAGAAGAAGATGTCGACGTGGCTTGCATAGAAGTACTCTGGGATGGTGCAATTTTCTGGTAACAGGAGTACTGGTCTGAGGTACAGTATCAGGTAAGTGATTATAATAACTGTTGGCACCCACCATTGACTTTGATTTTCCCCCCTTCCTCACTACATAAAATCCTCCCATAAATATGAGCATATTTTGGAACACCATATATTGGTATCACAAAGGTGCCCACTTATATGTGGAAAAAATATATTAAAATATATAAATAAAATTATTCGGCAAGTTTAATAATAAACCCAAGTTGCTATTCCATTAATATGATGACAGCGAGCCATGGTAAAATTAAGTCCCTTAAAAGGACACTAAAATAAAACTATGCTATAAAAATGCCAACTATCAGTTTACAAAACAATTGGTTAGTCGGGAACTAGAGGGAGTATAAGTGTACACATATCCATAACCCAGAAACTCTTTATACAGAAAGCTCTGAATTAGGGAAAGGCCATTTCCCATAGACTACAAATAATCCACATTTTTAAAAATTATTTCCTTTTTCTCTGTAATAATAAAACAGTACCTTGTACTTGATCCAAACTAAGAATCATTTTTGGAAGCAAAACCAGCCTATTGGGTTTATTCAATGTTTACATGTTTTTCTAGTAGATTTAGGGGCCTAATTTTCATGCTGTGTAAAACAGTGGAGAAAACCATCACTGGTGATGTTGCCTAAAGGGTTACTTTTCTTGTCTCTTGTTCTATCCTGTGTTATGGCCTGCAACTGTTCTTAGTTTTTGCTGACCCAGACATCTTGTCTTTCTGTTACGCTACATTCTTGCACAAGTACATGCAGTACTTAGCATAAATGTTTTTCGCAGCTGCGTATCCAAGGTTATATTACACGCATGTAACACATAAATATTTTGGAATATTCTTTGTCCTTGAGTTTCATATAAGCTGTTGTAATACTACCAATAAACTGAACTTGTTATGAGTCTCACTGCCTGCTAGTGTCACTCTGTACAAGCTCCCGGATCCGAGGAACGCATGGACGCCCTGTGAAGGTGACCCGGGCGTCAGTAGCCAGTTACCCCAACAAACGCCACTCATTCTTGCCGGGCTTTTTAATTGGCAAGATGGGCTGATCTTGTGAATTAACACTACCCTGTCAAGTAATCCTTGAATGACTGGGCGAATACCCTCTACTTGCGCCCTGGACAGTGGGTGCTGTGAGATTTTGGGCAGGGGGGGCCCGTGGGTCTACTTGTTTGGACACAGGTGGGATGGATGACATCAACTAGATATCCGTCGGTGATAAAGCCCATACATCACCTAGGACACATTGTAATTCAGGAGGTAGGTTCCTCCTTAGACATTTCTTTTAGTGACAAAAGATTAGCTGTATCTAGGGTATTGGTCATCTCAGACACTTACTGAGGTGGGACAGAAACACACACTCCATCTGGAATGCAGTATATAGTGCACCCTAGTTTACAAAGGATGTCCCTACCTATGAAACTGTCAGGGATGGGGGCACTTATAAGAAAGGCAGCTTGTGTAGTTACGGGACCCCTACTTAGGCTGGGTCAGCAGGGTTAGTGTCCCAATTCATTTTAGCTAGCAGATGTTGGTAATCCGCTGGACCACACACATGTATGATTACATCTAAAATATCATTCCAATTAGGGTTATGGGCACAAGAGTTCCTGTCCAAATTTGTGTGGATTAGTACGGGGCTGTGGAACATTTTGAAAAATCCTTCTAAGATTTGGTGCTGTCCATGGAATGAGCTTTCTGTCTGCGTAAATGAGACGTGCTGCAGGGACGCCCACCTCCCACCCCCCTTTTCTCTAGTTTGTACTGTACGGGTGGGGTAGAGCTTGGCTGCGGGGCTGAGAACTGCCTGTAGCTGTTTTCAGCACTGAAAGATGAATTGTCTCTTCTTACTATTCTCTATTTTCTAACTTAACCCTTCTACTAGCAGCTTTTCTTGTTCCTCTCTTTGATTTCTAGCTTCCTCTGATTCTACGGCACTTTCCTGACCTTCTTCTATGTCACTTTCCTGAATTTCTTCTATGTCACTTACCTGACCTTCTTCTACTGCACTTTCTGATTCTTGCTCTCCCCTGCTCTAATTAAGGGAAACATTCCTAGCATAAGGAGTTGATAGCTCTATGTATGCCATATGAGTTACAACCACTCAACTCTTGTAGGGCTAGAGCTTCTAATACATCACTTTAACTTTCCCATTTGATTCGATTATTCTTTGTTCAGACCAAAATTCTTTGTGTAAGCATGTAGCAACTTTGAATCATGCTTCAGCGGTCTCTACAAGACCCTTATCATTATGATGTACAGACAGAGTTGTATCAGCGTCCTATCGACGTCCGGATACCACACGCATTAATCATCTAATTCTACTTTCTCGGAAAGAGAATATCCCAAAACACAAAAAACAAGCTGGGTAATAGATAGCTCTATACAGGTTCAATAAAGAGCTGCAGGCAAGAAAATACCTGTTTTTGCTGGCTGCCAGCAGTCGATTTAGACAACAGGTATGAACAATAATAACAGGTTTGACACGAGTAAGAAACTAAAAAAAAATAGGTCTTCCCGTGTCCCGGAGGTGATCAGTCTCCGTCCCGTCCTCTATTGGTCGACCTGTGTCCTTTGTGTCGGCTGATGAGCAGTCAGAACCTGCAGCACCACATTGGGCACCAAAATTGTTAAGGACACAAACAGTCCTGCGGATATCTATTCCTGTCCTAATTAGATTATGGGTGTACACCAGAAGAACCACACTGACACAAGATGTTCAGTATAGAAAAAGTTTCTCCCCATCCTGCTATTTTATCTACCTATGGGTCTACATAAAATCCCCCTGTGGGGCTACTTCTATACACATATTGTTTACACATTTCACGAGGATTGGGTGGTGGCAAATCTTTAGAACCTTTGCTTCCCATAGTGGAAGTATAGTGTAAATATGTTATAATAAATCAGGAGTATGGACAAAGCTGTCTTGAGATCAGAGGTCCCGACAAAACTTTTATCCAAATCCGAGAAAAGTCTTAATATTGCAACAAATTTAGATAATTGGTAAATATAGTGCAAGAAAGCTTAGTAAGGGTAGGTTGTTTTGGGATGAGATCCTGACAAAACCTGACACCTTAGTTCAGTGGTAATCCTTAAAGGACCAGTAACATCAAAAAAATTTTTTAAAAAAATCGTTAGTACACATCAAAAAAAAAAAACACCACCACAAATTATAATTTAAAATCACAAAGCCTTTATTAAGAAATAACTTACAGAAACTGCACTTCCTGTCCTGTACAGAAACGGCGAAAGGGCGACCATCGATGCTGCTGGGCTCGATTTCTCCTCCCTGGCTACTCTACTGTCAGCTTGTGAAGGAGCAAGATGGATGCCTCATGCCTGCGATGCGATGCAGTGACTGCTCGGGCCCCCTCCTCCTCCTGTACTATAGATGAGAAGCGCCCACCTGGACACTGGAGGAAGCGGTGGTAGTGGAGGCGGTGGAGGGAGCTGTAAATCAATGTTGGCAGCGGCAGCCGCTTCTCATCATCAGTCACTGGCCAGGCCCCCTCCTCCTCCACCGCTCCCTGCCCTGGTCGCTCCTGCTCCGTTCCCTGCACATGAGTGATTGTTTCGATAGCGTCTGTATCTGCCTGCATTCCGTTTAGCTAACAGACCTACGTGTGCCTTGTAGCTGTACTGTGCGCTGGATTAGCACTGGGCGCAGGAGCAGAGGAGGTGCAGCGGAGCGGGGAAAAGGAAAGCTGTATCGCATCCAGCTACAAGGCACACGTAGGTCTGTTAGCTAAACGGAATGCAGGCAGAAACAATCAATCATGTGCAGGGAACGGAGCAGGAGCGACCAGGGCAGGGAGCGGTGGAGGAGGAGGGGGCCTGGCCAGTGATTGATGATGAGAAGCGGCTGCCGCTGCCAACATTGATTTACAGCTCCCTCCACCGCCTCCACTACCACCGCTTCCTCCAGTGTCCAGGTGGGCGCTTCTGATCTATAGTACAGGAGGAGGAGGGGGCCCGAGCAGTCACTGCATCGCATCGCAGGCATGAGGCATCCATCTTGCTCCTTCACAAGCTGTCAGTAGAGTAGCCAGGGAGGAGAAATCGAGCCCAGCAGCATCGATGGTCGCCCTTTCACCGTTTCTGTACAGGACAGGAAGTGCAGTTTCTGTTAGTTATTTCTTAATAAAGGCTTTTTGATTTTAAATTATAATTTGTGGTGGTGTTTTTTTTTTTGATGTGTACTAACGATTTTTTCCAAAAATTTTTTTGATGTTACTGGTCCTTTAATCTTGCAAAATATTTAGGATGCAATTAATGACAAAAACACTTACCGGTATAACAAGACAATTATGACATGCACAACATGTAAAGCGCTGAAACCTTACAGGGTCACCCGTCTCAAGTAGCAAAACCTGAGTTTACTACAAACTTTTGAGCTTTACCAAAAACTCTTTGTGAGTCCACCACGACTCCTTGGAATTTAACCTAAAATTCCTATTAGGTCCCTCGTCAGGGATCCTCTTTATCTAATAGCCACCAGAGCTATTAGTACCCCAACACTAAACTTAGAGATACAGCATTAAGCATATACGGATAGCAAGGAAAAGATCGTCAATAAGACAGATTTTTACCTACCCTCCGTGCCGCCTGCTGTAATCCCACTTCTGACACCAGATTGTTGGGGTAACCGGCTACTGATGCCTGGGGTCACCTTCACAGCGCGTCCGTACGCCCTCGGATCCAGGAGCTTGTACAGAGTGACACTAGTAGGCAGTGAGACTCATAATAAATTCAGTTTATTGGTAGTATTACAACAGCTTATATGAAACTCAAGGACAAAGAATATTCCAAAATATTGACGTGTTACATGCGTGTAATATAACCATGGATATGCAGCTGCGAAAAACATGTTTATGCTAAGTACTGCACGTGCTCATATTGTGCAAGAATATAGCGTAACAGAAAGACAATATGTCTGGGTCAGCAAAAACTAAGAACAGTTGCAGGCCATAACAGGATAGAACAAGAGACAAGAAAAGTAACCCTTCAGCGTTTTGTTCAGGATCTCAAAGCAATTAATAAAGTTGTTATTGCATCCCATCCGGTAGTGCCTAATCTGACTACCAAAGCAGGTTGCAAAACTCCAGAAGGTGATGTTTCTTTTTTGCGCTTAGGCAATTGCCCTGTCACACCCTGTGCTTTGTTACCATATTTGGTTGCTGCCACACATGGTCTCACCTACATTTCAAAAGGGGGGAGGTGTGATGCAGTATCAAGAGTGTGGTTTGCCCTCGGGTTCTCATCTATCGCAGCCAAATATGTACACTCAATGTACCCATTTCAGATATTGCAGATAGATTACATACAGCTAACTAAATGTTGTACAAGTAAGAATACAAATACAAATTTAGTAAAACAGCTATTGTTAGCATTACAGCTTCCAACTGAGGTAGCCATTCTTAAAGTACAAGCGCACACAAAGCTTCAAACTCCAGAACCTAAAAGGAAATGCAAAAGCTGACAAGAGAGCCAAGTCAGCAGCCCTCTTGCCTATAATGACAGTAAGTTGCATCCAGAAAGAACACAAAGGGCTGTTGGACATGGATATCCTGGCTACAATACAGGACTAGGCCCCTGAGATGGAAAAAGGAAAGTGGTCGAAGCTGGGAGCCTCCAAGGATGACATGGGTCTATGGAGAAATGGTCTATTATACTGTCTATCAAAAGCAGTGTATGCTATGTTGGCACACCTAACTCATGGACTTGCGCACTCAGGTAAGAATGCAATGGCTGCTTCAGTTCAGAATAGTTGGATAGCACCTGGGTTTCCAGCATTTGTGTGTATTTTCTTGTGTTACCTGTTTACGTCATAATCCTGGTCAGGTAGTCAAATCTCCGAGACAGCACTTTGCTAAAACAGAATAACCCTTCCAGCGATTACAAATAGACTACAGCCAACTGCCTAAAGTAGGTCCATATGAATATGTACAAGTATGTATTGACATGTTCTCAGGATGGCCTGAGGCATGGCCAAGTTGCTAAGGCTACAACAAAAGCAACTGCTAAATGAGGTAATCTGTAGGTATTCTTTCCCAACCTACTAGGGATGTAGCGAACGTCGGAAAAAATGTTCGCGAACATGTTCGCGAACTTCCGGGCAAAAATGCGAACTATTCGCGAACGTCGCAAACCCCATAGACTTCAATGGGAAGGCGAATTTTAAAAGCTAGAAAAGACATTTCTGGCCAGAAAAATGATTTTAAAGTTGTTTAAAGGGTGCAACGACCTGGACAGTGGCATGCCAGAGGGGGATCAAGGGCAAAAATGTTTCTGAAAAATACATTGTTGACACAGCGCTGCGTTTTGTGCTGTAAATCACACTACGTCACTCAGGTGATGTTTCTGGACACGGAATGTGAAAAAGCTCACACAGCTAGGTGGCACTTGGTTAAAGACTGGGCAAACAATGCCTGCAAGGGCAACGTATACAGTAGTGGATACGGAATATATTATTGCTGCTGTAAAAACATCACTCAGGTGATGTTTACGGACACGGAATTATTATTGTTATTATTTAGACAGAATGTGAAAAAGCTCACACAGCTAGGTGGCACTTGCATACCTCCCAACTGTCCCTCTTTTGACCACTCAACCCCCTGTCCCTCTTTTGTACTGGAAAGTCCCTCTTTTCTCTGCACTGAACAGCCAGAAAAAAAACAGTTTCTAACTTAATTAGCTTTTGGCAGAGAGCTCAGAACAGCTAACAGGTGCAAATAAGATACTTTGTAACAATTTTTATGAATGATACCGTCAAGTGAGTCACCTCCAGGATGTTCGTCCTGTTGGTGGCAATATTTCTGTAGTGGTGTGTTTAGCAGTCACCGTGCTTGTGCGCACGTGCACGGTCAGGCAGAGGTAATTCAATGTACAGTGAAGTGAACCAAAAAACACTGATTCTGCAGTGTGGGCCCAGTTTTGGTCTACTTTATTGATCACCTGCGGTGACCATAAAAGATGCGATTTTGCCACTGTTGCAGAACCCTGAAAAATTAGGCATGTGTACTTTCCTGAAAAATTATGTTTTTTTTGTCGCAGCCACTGAAGCACAGAGGCCAGAAAAAATATGCCATATAAATGCTAAAAATATAAAAAAAATTTGTCGCAGCCACTGAAGCACAGAGGCCAGAAAAAATATGCCATATAAATGCTGAAAATAGTCATTTTTTTTGTCGCAGCCACTGAAGCACAGAGGCCAGAAAAAATATGCCATATAAATGCTAAAAATAGTCATTTTTTTTGTCGCAGCCACTGAAGCACAGAGGCCAGAAAAAATATGCCATATAAATGCTAAAAATAGTCATTTTTTTTGTCGCAGCCACTGAAGCACAGAGGCCAGAAAAAATATGCCATATAACTGCTGAAAATAGTAATTTTTTTGGTTGCAGCCACTGAAGCACAGAGGCCAGAAAAACTCAGGATTTACCTGTCCAAAAAGTTTTGATTCAAATGAAACCAAACCAGTAGGGTTTGCACCCTAGTTTGTAACGGTGGCGGAGGGAGGAGGACACTAAAGGACAGCTGTGTGTGGAGTCATGCGGCGTGCAGAGAAGGACAGCTGCATGGGGAGTCAGAACAAGTCTTCCGGCGTGCAGTAACCCTCCGAGATCCATGCCTCGTTCATTTTAATAAAGGTCAGGTAATCCACACTTTTGTGACCTAGGCGAGTTCTCTTGTCAGTTACAATCCCTCCTGCTGCACTGAAGGTCCTTTCTGAGAGGACACTTGAGGTGGGGCAAGACAAGAGGTTCATGGCAAATAGTGACAGCTCTGGCCACAGATCAAGCCTGCGCACCCAGTAGTCCAGGGGTTCATCGCTCCTCAGAGTGTCGATATCTGCAGTTAATGCCAGGTAGTCCGCTACCTGCCGGTCGAGGCGTTCTCTGAGGGTGGATCCAGAAGGGTTCTGGCGCTGCCTTGGACTGAAAAACATTTGCATGTCTGACGTTACAGAGTGGCCAAAGTGCATTGTCCTTGCAGGTGCGCTCGTGGCAGGATTACTGGCACCTCTGCCCCTGGAATGTTGATGAGTTCCTGAAGTGACATCACCCTTAAAAGCATTGTACAACATGTTTTGCAGGCTGGTTTGTAAATGCAGCATCCTTTCGGACTTGTGGTACGTTGGTAACATTTCTGCCACTTTATGCTTGTACCGAGGGTCTAGTAGCGTTGCGACCCAGTACAGGTCCTTCTCCTTAAGCCTCTTGATACGGGGGTCCTTCAACAGGCATGACAGCATGAAAGACCCCATTCTCACAAGGTTGGATGCAGAGGTATCCATCTCCGCTTCCTCGTTATCAAGGACTACATCATCCACGGTCTCCTCCCCCCAGCCACGCCTGGGCTCGTTCTGGTGATTCCGACCAGAAATCGTGCGCTTCCTGCTCCTCGTCACGCTGGTCTACAGCCTCATCTGTCACTCGTCGCACGGCACACTCCAGGAAGAAAGCAAAGGGTATTAGGTCGCTGATGGTGCCTTCGGTGCGACTGACCATGTTTGTAACCTCTTCAAAAGGGCGCATGAGCCTGCAGGCATCGCGCATAAGCACCCAGTAACGGGGGAAAAAAATCCCCAGCTCTGCAGATCCAGTCCTACCACCCAGTTCAAACAGGTATTCATTGACGGCTCTTTGTTGTTGCAGCAGACGTTCAAACATGAGGAGCGTTGAATTCCAGCGAGTCTGGCTGTCGCAAATTAAACGCCTTGACTGGCATGTTGTACCGCTGCTGAATGTCAGCAAGGCGTGCCATGGCTGTGTAGGAACGTCTGAAATGGGCCGACACCTTCCTGGACTGCCTGAGAATGTCCTGGAATCCTGGGTACTTCGAGATAAAATGTTGGACTATTAAATTCAGAACATGTGCCATGCAGGGCACATGTGTTAAATTGCCCAGTCTCAGTGCTGCCAACAGATTGCTTCCGTTGTCACACACCACTTTTCCGATCTTCAGTTGGTGTGGGGTCAGCCACCGATCGGCCTGTGACTGCAGAGATGACAGGAGTACAGATCCGGTATGGTTTCTGCTTTCCAGGCACGTCATCCCCAAGACAGCATGACAACGGCGTACCTGGCACGTCGAATAGCCTAGGGCAGGGGTCCCCAACCTTTTTTACCTGTGAGCCACATTCAAAAATAAAAAGAGTTGGGGAGCAACACAGGCATGAAAAAACTTCCTGGGGTGCCAAATAAGGGCTATAATTGGCTATTTGGTAGCTGCTTTGTGGACCGGCAGCCTATAGGAGGCTTTCAGGAATTCAAAAATAAGCTCCAGCTTTGAGGCCACTGAGAGCAACATCCAAGGGGTTGGAGAGCAACATGTTGCTCGCGAGCTACTGGTTGGGGATCACTGGCCTAGGGGGAGCTGGGGGTGCACAGGTGTGGAGGAGGAGGACCCAGCAGCAGAGGAGGAGGAAGCAGAGGAAGAAGGCGAGGTAGAGAGCGAAGGAGGAGTAGAGGTGGTGGCAGAACCGCGTGCAATCCGTGGCGGTGACACCAACTCCACTGTTGTTGTTGAGCCACACATTCCCTGCTTCCCAGCCATAACCAAATTCACCCAGTGGGCAGTGTAGGTGACATACCTGCCCTGACCATGCTTGGAGGACCATGCGTCAGTAGTCATATGGACCTTTGCCCCAACACTAAGTGACAGAGATGCGGTGACTTGGCTCTGCACATGGTGGTACAGGTGTGGTATTCCCTTCTTTGAAAAAAAATTGCGGCTGGGTACCTTCCACTGCGGTGTCCCAATTCCAACAAATTTGCGGAAGGCCTCAGAGTCCACCAGCTGGTATGGTAAAAGCTGGCGGGCTAAGAGTGCAGACAAGCCAGCTGTCAGACGCCGGGCAAGGGGGTGAGTCGCAGACATTAGCTTCTTACGCTCAAACATGGCCCTCACAGAAACTTGGCTGGGGGCAGATGACTGGGAACTGGTGGTCAAGGTGGAAGGCGGAGTGGAGGGTGGTTCAGACGGGTCAAGGACAGCAGAGGTAGAGCAGTAAGATGCTGGACCAAAAGGAGGGTGGCTTTTAGTTTGTCTGCTGCCTTTGAGGTGTTGCTCCCATAGTGCTTTGTGCTTGCCGTTCATGTGCCTTCGCATAGAAGTTGTACCTATGTGGGTGTTGGGCTTCCCAAGACTCAGTTTCTGACTGCACTCATTGCAAATTACAACGCTTTTGTCAGAGGCACACACATTAAAAAAATCCCACACTGCTGACCTATTTGAAGCTGGCAATCTGGCGGTAACAGTAGAAGTTGGCGGCAATGGCGGGTGCGTTGGCCGGCTGACCACAGGTGGCGATACATGTTGTTGCCCTACTGTTCCCTGCGAGCTGTCCTCCCTGCTTCTTCTAAGTCTTATTCTCCTCCTGCCTCTCTGACTCTCCGTCTCTCCATCTGAACTATCCTCCTCTTGCTCTCTTCTACTGGGCACCCACAAAACATCAATCTCCTCATCATCATTCTCCTCAGATGCATCAATTTCTTCTAACAGCTCACAGAAGGAAGCAGCAGCGGGGACCTCCTCATCCCTCATTATGTCCATCTCTGTTGTGTTGTCTGCCAGAATTATATCTGGTGTAACGTCCTCATCTCCTTCATCTTCTTCTGTCAATAATGGTTGCGCATCACTCAGTTCAAAAAACTCATGTGTAAATAACTCCTCTGACTCCAGTGAAGAAGGGGCGCCGGTGGTGGAGGAAGTGTTACGTGGGGTGCCCATAGCAGAGGAGGATGAGGATGTTGTGGCAAAGTTAGAAACGGTAGAGGATGGGGTGTGCTGTGTAAGCCAGTCAACTACCTCTTCAGCATTTTGGGAGTTCAGGGTAATTGCCTTTGTAAAACTGGGCAATTTCCTAGGGCCACAGGATAGCATAGCAGCACGGCCCCTAGTGCCTCTGCGTGGCGGCCTGCCTTTGCCTGGCATTTTTTTTAAAACAACAACAACAACTCAGGTGGTGTTTCTGGAGACGGTATTATTATTGATATTTAGACAGAATGTGAACAAGCTCACACAGCTAGGTGGCAGTTGTTTGAAGAACACACTGGGCAAACAATGCCTGCAAGGTCAATGTATACACTACAGCAGTGGATACGGAATATATTATTGCTGCTTGAAAAACGTCACTCAGGTGGTGTTTCTGTAGATGGTATTATTATTGATATTTAGACAGAATGTGAACAAGCTCACACAGCTAGGTGGCAGTTGTTTGAAGAACACACTGGGCAAACAATGCCTGCAAGGTCAACGTATACACTACAGCAGTGGATACGGAATATATTATTGCTGCTTGAAAAACGTCACTCGGGTGGTGTTTCTGGAGACGGTATTATTATTGATATTTAGACAGAATGTGAAAAAGCTCACACAGCTAGGTGGCAGTTGTTTGAAAATGAAGAACACACTGGGCAAACAAATTGAAACAATGCCTGCAAGGTCAACGTATACACTACAGCAGTGGATACGGAATATATTATTGCTGCTTGAAAAACGTCACTCGGGTGGTGTTTCTGGAGACGTTATTATTATTGATATTTAGACAGAATGTGAAAAAGCTCACACAGCTAGGTGGCAGTTGTTTGAAAATGAAGAACACACTGGGCAAACAAATTGAAACAATGCCTGCAAGGTCAACGTATACACTACAGCAGTGGATACGGAATATATTATTGCTGCTTGAAAAACGTCACTCAGGTGGTGTTTCTGGAGACGGTATTATTATTGATATTTAGACAGAATGTGAACAAGCTCACACAGCTAGGTGGCAGTTGTTTGAAGAACACACTGGGCAAATAATGCCTGCAAGTGCACTACTATTGGTGCACTACTATGAAGAACAGCAAACAGCACTGGACACGTTAAAGAACAGTAAGATAAGTAAAATAAAAAAATATGTATATGTATATTAAAAAAAAAAATTACTCTGGTTGATGCTGAACTACTAGGAGCAGCACACCAGTCCCACTCCCCAACACAGCTAGACTAATAGCACTGGGCTCTTATAGTAGCAAAGTAAAAAAACAAAAAAGAAAATAAAAGCATTCCTTACAAGGACTATTGGGTTACAGGCAGCAGTCAGCAGATGAGAGATCAGCAGCAGTGCCCACAGCAGCTACATACAGAGCACTGCAGTAGAAGGTAGATTACTAGCCAGCAAAGCTACCTAACCTAAAATGTCCCTCAAATCCCTGCAGAGTTCTGTCCCTACAATACAGAGCAGTATCAAGTAGATTACTAGCCAGCAAAGTTACTATCAACTGTCCCTCAAATCACTAACAGCTCTCTCCCTACACTAGCTCTTCCAAGCACACACAGGCAGAATGAAAAAACGCTGCAGGGCTTCAGTTTATATATGGAAGGGGAGTGGTCCAGGGGGTGTGGGGGTGGTCCAGGAGGGAGAGCTTCCTGATTGGCTGCCATGTATCTGCTGGTCTGGGGTGAGAGGGCAAAAATAAGCGCCAGCTAAGGCGAACCCAAATTGGCGAACGTCGCGCGACGTTCGCGAACATTCGGCGGACGCGAACACCCGATGTTCGCGCGAACTAGTTTGCGGGCGAACAGTCCGCGACATCCCTACAACCTACATTGAAAGTAACAGGGGTACACATTTTACAGGGCAGATAATGTCTTAAATAAAAAATAACCCTCAGAGTTTTGGGAAGGTTGAAAGCCTAAATGATTTATATAAAATAACATTTAATAGATTCTGAAAAAAATCCCCATTAAAATCTTGGGTTAACTGCCTTCCATTGCTTTGTTCTCAATGACTGATTATGTAGCTGTTGTACAGAAATGTCTAAATGAAATACACAAATATGTTTTTGATTCTATTCCAGATCCAAATGTCTATACTGGTTCACACTATCTTAAACCAGGTGACTGGGTAGTGATTAAAAAACACGTGAGGAACAGCTTGGACCCAAGGTTTGAAGGTCCTTTCTAAGTGCAATCAGTAACACCTACTTCAGTAAAATTACATAACAAAGATATATAGATACATGTTTCAAATTGTAGTAGAGCAAGTGTACCCGACAAGCATGTATTTGTATTTTGAGTACTACTGGTTTTTAGTTTCGTTCATATGTCCTCTAGCAAAAGTAATTTTTATGAACAATCAAATCATTACATAACTTTATAAAAAAAAAAGAATAACTAAGGAAGCAAATAGAACTAATTGTTGGGTGTGTGGCATTAGGCCAACTGATTCAGTGGGACTACCCATGGTAGTTTTCCCAATTTCTGCTCATAAATTAGATTAACAATAACTATTATTATTTATATACAGCTTGGAAAATAGCACTATTAAAGCATTAAACAAGTTTAAATGACACATGGAAAATAATGATTGATCTAAGTGTGTTTTTACAGGCAACTAAAGATGAAGCTAATTAATTTAGCATCGAGCAGAGGATGGTATTTATAAAATAACTCTTAATTTGACAGATACTAACTTTAAGAAAAGTATAGAGTATTGGAACCTATTCTATTCTAAAATAGAATTAGCTATTAATGGATTAATTACATAGAAATCTACCTACTACAGGTATGGGACCTGTTATCCAGAATGCTCAGGACCTGGGGTTGTCCGGATAACGGATCTTTCCGTAATTTGGGTCTTCATGCCTTAAGTCTACTAGAAATTCATTTAAACATTAAATAAACCCAATAGGCTGGTTTTGCTTCCAATAAGGATTAATTTATCTTAGTTGGGATCAAGTACAAGGTACTGTTTTATTATTACAGAGAAAAAGTAAATAATTTTTAAAAATTTGGATTATTTGGATAAAATGGAGTCTATGGGAGACAGCCATTCCATAATTCGGAGCTTTCTGGATATTGGGTTTCTGGATAAGGGATCCTATACCTGTACTTTGAATGTGGTACATGGGCTTATGTTTGGTTACCAGAGAATAGATATGGTACCTGTATTATTGCTACTTCAGCTCCTACCATAGCAATTGTAGATTAGGATAATGTAACAGCAATTTTTTTTAATATCAGGCCACAATCTTCTTAAGAGAATTGTTTACCATAGTAAAGTTTAATATTTTTTGGGGAATTGTAAATAAGATTACAGAGTTACAATATGAAGCAAGGGCAATTAAGCATAAGGGGTGGAACCCTTTTAAAGGTTTCCAATTTAGTAATATATTTAGTTTTACTTAAGCAAGATAGTGTTTTCTTGTTCATGGTTTTCATTAAATTGCTATCATTTTATGCCCTTTATAAACTTACTGTGTTTATAATTTCTCAAAGTAGAAAACCTAATGCTAAACATATCTACCGTGTCAGGATTCAAGATCCTTACTCTGAAATTCTTTATAAAAGTAGTTTCTAACATTATAAATTGTTTACTTCTATAGAACAACTGAGCATATGGAAGATTTTGGTAATCGTTTTACTTGCTACATGTTTATGATGATGATGATTTCAAATGAACACTCTTTATTGATAATTCGAAATCTGTGATAGATGGGAACCATTCCTATTTCACAGTTGCCTTTAATACGGAAGTCTTTTCCATGTCTCTTTCCAAAGCACTTTAAAGAAATGTTTGCTGACACCTTTCTCTAAAAGAACATGACTATATCATGGAGATTCAAGTATACTAAGTTCATCACTTCTAAGAACTATACTTGGGACAATACCTTTGCAGATACCTTTACTATAAATAAGTTCAAACCATCTTTTCTTAACGGCACTGGAACATGGATAAAGAGACTTATGTTTACTAAACGCAATATTTCAAAATACATGGCATGGAATCTTTTGGGTGTTGGTAGAATTAGATATGTAGTACTTCATTGCCCATAGCAACCAATGAACTCTTTGCTTTTGTTTTCTAACTTGTAGGTGACTATTGAAATCTAATTGCTGATTGGTTGCTGTGGGCAACATCACTGGTGATGGTTTTCTCCAATATTTTACACAGCATGATAAATAGGCCCTTTACGGATCCGTTAGCTGGAAAACTCTAGGTCCCAAGCATTCTGGATAACAGATCCCATACCTGTATTACCAAGTATTGTAAGTTAAGCAATACATCAAGCAAACTTACCACTTGGAACTACTTGGATTGGAGATTTATTTGTAGCACGGATCCCTTGAGAAGACACAAATTGAAGTATTACAGTAGGCCAAGGTGTAGGGCTCAGTCGTACTTGAGTATTATATGACTTTCTTTGATGAACTAATGGTAGTGTTGTGAATAGATGTTCAACAGACTTCATTTGGGTAGTGCTCTCTTCTGCAGAAACAGATGGAAGACTTTCTGTTTTGGGATTATCTGGTTGGGTGTTATAAGAAGAAATTGATGTTTGGCCTTCTTTCATGCTACTTCCTTGTTCAGTAGTATGATAGACAACAGCGGCAGATGGTGTACCTTGAAAGTCAGCAGTGAGGGGCTTGGAATAAATTCTGATGTTAACATTTGTACTAACTGTTGGGTATTCTGTAAGCAGATTTGTGGGCTTGACTGTTGGAAACCTTCTGACAGGATCACTACTGCCTGGCATGCTGCTTGGTATAGTTGCAGTTATAAGCTTCTTGTGACTCTCTGATGCACGTTTGGGAACAGTCTGTGTCTCAGTGTTCATGGATAACCTGGATTTGTATGCTAATGAGGGACTTGAAACTTTGTGCAAGGTTTTAGGGTACCCTGCAAAAGATGGGATAGTATACATGATGGTTGAACTTGCAGCACTGGTGGCATGGAGGTCTACATCTTGGGAAGTGGTTGGATGTATGACAGCTGTATATTGGAAAAAGAGAACACACTTTATAAGAATGAATTCTGCAACAATATGTGTGTTATTTGACTCAACATTATAGTACAGCACCTTAGCTGGTGAATTTTAAGGCTGCATACAATTGACAAATATCTTGTGTTAATGGTAGTAAAAGTTAAACTGAGTTCCAGGTGTAATTCTGCAGTAGTTCAGTACTTATGTAGCCCAGACCAGATCTGGACTGGGAGTCAAAATAGGCCTTGGCATTCCAAGTACATAGAAGAGGCCCAAATAGTCCTCCACTAGCCCACTAAATAGTGACTGTCTATGGGACCTTACAGCAGCCCCTCTGAAATTGGCCAGGGCCCACATATCGCCAGTCCTGGTCTGCAGGCAACCATCTGTTTAAACCAATAACAAGGTGTAACTGTAACGATTTCTGTAGCCTGGCAATTCTTTGATGATAAACTTGTAATCAAAAACACCTGTTGTTAGAACTATATGCACTTCCACAGAATGAATTTTTAAAGCTGATCTGGTTATTTGCACATCCATTACACTTTACATATGCTCTAATTAGCTTTGGGGTGCTCCAACATCACCTTTTGAATTTTGTGCAGTTGTATTCTACTGAATGGTAGGCCAAGCTTATTATTTGCCACCTCCCTTCCATTTTGAGTTTGTCTTATGCCTTTAAAATAAAATAAAATTAGTCTTGGAATTCGCTCACCAATAAAAGCAACAACAGGGATTCAGTTAGTGACACCAGAGCTTTGATTAGGAGATATTTTTTCAAAAAATGCAACTATGCTGGGAGGTGGCAGAAAAATATGACCAGAAGTAAATAGTTAGGACCACCATGAGATGGTCTGGCAAAGTCATGATCATAAAATAAAGAAGCCTGTTTCTGAAACTGTATGAACTAGAATAAAATAATTGACTAATACAATCCCTTCCTTGCACCTTCAGTCCTCTTTGTATGAGTGCAGAGACTTTTTGCCCACTACTTACATTGCAGTGGCATAACTATAGAGGTAGCAGACCCCACTGGGGAGGGATGGGGGTAGACAGCAGAGTCTGCTTCCTCTATAGTTATGCCACTGCAATGTACGTAGTAGGCAAAAATGTCTCTGTTTCAAAAAATCCAGCAGCACAGAGCAGGGGTATACAGCCAGGTGAGTGGGCTGGCAGGTGGAGGGAGGGAGTGCTGGGTAGGTGTGGGCCGGGCCCCTCCTAATATTTTTTGCAGGGGGGGCATGGTACATCATTGTTATGCAACTGGTATCCTGCCCCCCCCCATATATGCTCCTGAGACTACACGGCACTCAACCGGGCACAAATTCTCAAATCAGAGGTGCCGGCAGGCATAAGGTGAATGGGGAACCCTGGAGAATGTTCAGCAAAAGGATAATGCCTAAAAAGGATAGACTCCATACCTGAATTAGATAGATCCCATAGCTGTGTTAAATATATTATGTATCAAAACTACAGTTAATTGTACTTTTAAAAAAATATATATTATTTGTGAAATAGAATTATACATAGCTTATGAATATAAATACCTTTCTGTGGAAGTTGCAGGATTCCTTTTCTTGTAAACAAATATCCACCAACATCTATTTCTGCTTCACAATTATATGAGGTTCCTGGTTCCCACTTTTCTGTAACTGGCAGTATCCATGTGTAATAGCTTAAGCCATCCTCATCTTCATACCACTTCTCTTCCTGCTTGGAGGCCTCCAAACTCTCTAAACCTTTGAACCACTTGACTGTAATGTCTGATGTCACATACACTGCCCTCATGAAGCAATGCAGAGAAGGGGGCTCTTCTTCAGGGTGCGTACTCAGGAGCAATGTCTCTGGCAGTGCTGAAAGAGACAAAAATATACATGTAAATGTAATATATGAATAACAAATAAAAATAACAATTCAGCTTAGAAATAAAAAACCCTTTGCTGTTGTAATTGATACAGCGTTAAAGAGGCTGTAAATTTAAATACGACATTTTAAATAATAAAATATTGCTGTTTCAATAGTACATGTAAACAGACCTAAGAGTGCTGTTCCTTGCAGTGCTGGTTCTGACTACATGTACCAGAGAAACAATATAGCAGTGGACAGCTTCCCTCCAGCCACAACTCCAAAACAATTTGTATATATTGTCAAACAGACACGTATTGCACAAATTTTTGTAAAGATGATCTTTTTTGTATACATATATTTAAATTCATCATCGGTCAGAACTAAGATCAGGCCTTCAGTATCTCTGGTTTCCCCCCAGCAAGATGTGCAGCAAAGAGAACAGTTTCCTTACCATATACATGAAGGAACACAGTGTTGTTATAATGTTTCTTGCCAGCCTCAGGGCAGCTTCCAACACATATCATGGTCCCCTCCATAGAGATGCTGGCATTTTGAATATTTAAAACGCTAAAACCTGTGCCAATAGAAAGTCCTCCGAGGTTGGTATCAAGTCCCTTCCATGTAGTAGAGCCTCCTGGGCAATTGATTGAGCAGTTGAGTTGAACCGATGCCCCCAATGACACCACTGGATTTTGAGGGGCTATGGATAACTCATACTGTGCTGTGAAGAGAGAAAGATGGTAGGACAAATGAAAAAAAAATCTGTTTAAACCAATAACAAGGTGTAACTGTAATGATTTCTGTAGCCTGGCAATTCTTTGATAATAAACTTGTAATCAAAAACGCCTGTTGTTAGAACTATATGCACTTGCACAGAATGAATGTTTAAAGCTGATCTGGATATTTGCACATCCATGACACTTTACATATGCTTTAATTAGCTTTGGGGTGCTCCAACATCACCTTTTGAATTTTTTGCAGTTGTATTCTACTGAATGGTAGGCCAAGCTTATTATTTGCCACCTCCCTTCCATTTTGAGCTTGTCTTATGCCTTTAAAATAAAATAAAATTAGTCTTGGAATTCGCTCACCAATAAAAGCGACAGCAGGGATTCAGTCAGTTACACCAGAGCTTTGATTAGGAGATATTTTTTCAAAAAATGCAACTATACTGGGAGGTGGCAGAAAAATATGACCAGAAGTAAATCGTTAGGACCACCATGAGATGGTCTGGCAAAGTTGTGATCATTAAATAAAGAAGCCTGTTTCTGAAACTGTATGCACTAGAATAAAATAATTAACTAATACAATATTGGGCCTGGAATGTGCACTGATCAAGCTCCCTTCCTTGCACCTTCAGTCCTCTTTGTATGAGTGCAGAGACTTTTTGCCCACTACTTACATTGCAGTGGCATAACTATAGAGGTAGCAGACCCCACTGGGGAGGGATGGGGGTGCACAGCAGGGTCTGCTTCCTCTATAGTTATACCACTGCAATGTACGTAGTGGGCAAAAATGTCTCTGTTTCAAAAAATCCAGCAGCACAGAGCAGGGGTATACAGCCAGGTGAGTGGGCTGGCAGGTGGAGGGAGGGAGTGCTGGGTAGGTGTGGGCCAGGCCCCTCCTAATATTTTTTGCAGGGGGGGCATGGTACATCATTGTTATGCAACTGGTATCCTGCCCCCCCCCCCCCATATATGCTCCTGAGACTACACGGCACTCAACCGGGCACAAATTCTCAAATCAGAGGTGCCGGCAGACATAAGGTGAATGGGGAACCCTGGAGAATGTTCAGCAAAAGGATAATGCCTAAAAAGGATAGACTCCATACCTGAATTAGATAGATCCCATAGCTGTGTTAAATATATTATGTATCAAAACTACAGTTAATTGTACTTTTAAAAAAAAATATATTATTTGTGAAATAGAATTATACATAGCTTATGAATATAAATACCTTTCTGTGGAAGTTGCAGGATTCCTTTTCTTGTAAACAAATATCCACCAACATCTATTTCTGCTTCACAATTATATGAGGTTCCTGGTTCCCACTTTTCTGTAACTGGCAGTTTCCATGTGTAATAGCTTAAGCCATCCTCATCTTCATACCACTTCTCTTCCTGCTTGGAGGCCTCCAAACTCTCTAAACCTTTGAACCACTTGACTGTAATGTCTGATGTCACATACACTGCCCTCATGAAGCAATGCAGAGAAGGGGGCTCTTCTTCAGGGTGCGTACTCAGGAGCAATGTCTCTGGCAGTGCTGAAAGAGACAAAAATATACATGTAAATGTAATATATGAATAACAAATAAAAATAACAATTCAGTTTAGAAATAAAAAACCCTTTGCTGTTGTAATTGATACAGCGTTAAAGGGGCTGTAAATTTAAATACGACATTTTAAATAATAAAATATTGCTGTTTCAATAGTACATGTAAACAGACCTAAGAGTGCTGTTCCTTGCAGTGCTGGTTCTGACTACATGTACCAGAGAAACAATATAGCAGTGGACAGCTTCCCTCCAGCCACAACTCCAAAACAATTTGTATATATTGTCAAACAGACACGTATTGCACAAATATTTGTAAAGATGATCTTTTTTGTATACATATATTTAAATTCATCATCGGTCAGAACTAAGATCAGACCTTCAGTATCTCCGGTTTCCCCCCAGCAAGATGTGCAGCAAAGAGAACAGTTTCCTTACCATATACATGCAGAAACACAGTGTTGTGATAATGTTTTTTGCCAGCCTCAGAGCAGCTTCCAACACATATCATGGTCCCCTCCATAGAGATACTGGCATTTTGAATATTTAAAACGCTAAAACCTCTGCCAATAGAAAGTCCTCCGAGGTTGGTATCAAGTCCCTTCCATGTAGTAGAGCCTCCTGGGCAATTGATTGAGCAGTTGAGTTGAACCGATGCCCCCAATGACACCACTGGATTTTGAGGGGCTATGGATAACTCATACTGTGCTGTGGAGAGAGAAGGATGGTAGGACAAATGAAAAAAAAATAAGAACAAATGAAAAAAAAATAAGAACAAGTATTCAAAAACAATATGCTGAGAGATAAGAAAGGGCTTGGATAAAGGCAGGAAAAGTTCAAGGAACTCTATTACAGGATACAGTGAGGAAAGGGCGATAGAGCCCTTGAATCTGTGGGAGGAAGGCGGTCAGGTCAGAATAACATTTCAGAAGTGGAAATGTTGATATAGTGGAATAGCTCTGCACTTTTACAATACATTGAAGCATATAGGGCACGCATGAAGATGAATGAAGGGGGAAAAGGCATATGTTTGTCCAGATCATGACCTGAAGCTCAGGACAACAAACTGATGTTTGCGCTGATCTCCCTCATAGTGAAAGTTACAAGAGTTAGGAAATGAGCACATTCATTATATCTGCAATTCTTATTATGAAATAATAAAACCACCAAAGATTACCGTTTAAATGTAGCACACACAACCTATCGTGTGACATAATCTCACTGTTGTTCATAAGATATGAAAATAAAACTCACCTTGGCAATGAATGAAGAGATGCAGTAGGTATAAAAGAATGAATGCATAATACGAAGGAGCCATGTGTTTTTAAGGGTTTGTTTCTCTGACCTTCTTCCTTGCCTTTCTACTCACATTTACCCTGCCCCTCCATTATATACCTCTGTAAATTTGGCTAGAAATGGGGACTCTTTAGTCTGCAGGGAAATCAAGAGGATGAAGGTTGGACTAGGATAGAGGAAGATATAATGAGGAAGGAATTCCCTTCTCAAATGGGAATTAACCCAGGATAAGGAAATATTTTTAAATTATATATTTCTGAAGAGTAGCAAGAGATATGTGACCTTTATGGTCTTGCAATGTATGCAACTTTTTATAACAGAATTATGCTATTATCGTAGTAAACTCATATTTCAAAATAAATATGTTAGAAGTACTTAATGCTATAGATTTATATTTTTAAAGGAAAGCTATACTCCCCAAACAATGTAGGTCTCTATAAAAAGATATTGCATAAAACAGCTCATATGTAAAACCCTGCTTCATGTAAACAAACCATTTTCATAATAATATACTTTTTTAGTAGTATGTGCCATTGGGTAACCATAAATAGAAAACTGCCATTTTAAAAAGTAAGGGCCGCCCCCTGGGATCGTACGATTCACTGTGAGCCAATTAACAGTCAGAGTTGTGTCTTTTGCTTCAACACTTCTTCCTGTTACAGTCAGAGCTGTAGTATTTCTGGTCAGGTGATCTCTGAGGCTGCACACAGACCATCACAAAATGGTGGCTCAAGGCAAGAGATGTAAAATGGCAAAATTTACTTAAATGACCAGTTTGGTAAGATTCTTTAATGTGCTACTTAATATGTTGTAAACTATCTGTTGCTTAAAGGAGAAGGAAAGGTTAAAACTAAGTAAGCCTTATCAGAAAGGTCCATCTAAATATACCAGTAAACCCCCAAAGTAGTGCTGCTCTGAGTCCCCTGTCAAAAGAAACACTGCATTTCTTTCCATCTATTGTGTACACATGGGCTTCTGTATCAGACTTCCTGCCTTCATCTTAAACCTCATTGCCTTGGGCAAGAGCATGCTCAGTTTGCTCCTCTCCCGCCTCCCCCTTCTCTGCTGTAATCTGAGCCCAGAGCAGGGAGACTCTCAGGCAGGAAGTGATGTCACACCATGTTAATACTGCAGCTCCTATCCTAAACAAACAGAGAGTTTCTAGAGCTTTTTACTCAGGTATGTTAAAACATTCTACAGAATAAATATAGCATTCTAGCTTGCACTATTGCAGCTAATCTATTGGCAATAAAATGCCTCCGTAGTTTTCCTTCTCCTTTAAGTGACCTTTGGCCCATAGCAATCCTTTTGCTGGTCTAGTGCAATTTGTATTACTTATAGTTTGTATGTTATCTTTATTATTATATTACTCTCCTTGGTTGTATTTTTCTTCCTTTTGTGATTGGCACTAGATATTAGCAATCTATAAGTTGTTTCTGTGAGCCATGATTTGACAACTAAAGTTTGTGCTGGGGGAAGGGGGAGAGAAAGGCTTGTGCTCATTCTCACTTGCCAAAGAGTATTGACTCTCTGGTAGCCTTTTTTGTCTTTATCGGGTGGTACAGTCTGTATGGCATACATTGCTAAGCCTGTATGTAAACATTTTTTGCTAATGCCATACTTCTGTATTGTTATAATCTTCAAATAAATTGAGAGCACATACCACCTTTGTGTATTTATTTTACAAGAGTGCTGAGTAATTTGTAAAGTATCAGATATAAACAATCCCTGGTAACCATTTCAAACTGTACAAGTAGACAGGCAGCTTCTGTATCTTACCTGACTGGTCCACTTTGCACTGCTAGTTCTGACTACACGCACCATTGAATCAATTCCATGACAGTTCTATGATTAACACACGTAATGAATGAGGATCATAGTGTGAAAGGCATTGTGGGGAAATGGAGTCTTGACTATAGTGAGCATCCTACTTCAGCATTGCATCAGTGGTACAGGTAGTCAGGTCAAGTTTTTATTGCATATTTTTTACTCTTTAAAGGTGACAGAGAATTTGTAAAAAATACATCTCATCTCACTATAGTAAATAATATAAGAAATTATGGTTAAAAATAAATATTACATTTAAAACTTACATAAACAACATATTTATTGAAGCCCCCAATAGATCCTCTCTAATCGTATAGATCCTCTCTCAAATTTGTTACAAATAAAACACCTACCTGATGTTGTCCATTATTCATGAGCCCCCTTAACTCTGCACTGCAATCTCAAGCTGCATGACCTCCATTATATTATCTTCTGCCTGTTCTCAGGTAAGTGACACACAAAAGTTCATTGCACAGCAAGACTACTGGATCCATACAATCAGTAATCCCCATAAAACTATATATATATTTGGTAAGCTTGGGATACAAGCAGCTTTCCAAATCAGACATATTTTCTCCATGTAATAAAATATATTTGATAGATTTGTTTATATAATGAAATGTCATATTAACATTTTTTAACATTAAAGGAATTGTTCAGTGTAAAAATAAAAACTGTGTAAATAGGCTGTGCAAAATAAAAAATGTTTCTAATATAGTTAGCCAAAAATATAATGTATAAAGTTTGGAGTGATTTGATGTATATTATGTCAGTCAGATCACTACTTCCTGCTTTTCAGCTCTCTTGGTTTACACTAACTGGTTACCCTGGCTACCAGGCAGTAACCAATCAGAGACTTGAGGGGGGGCCACATGGGTCATATCTGTTGCTTTTGAATCTGAGCTGAATGCTGAGGATCAATTGCAAACTCACTGAACAGAAATGTACCATGTGGCCCCCCCTCAAGTCGCTGACTAACTCAGAGTTATAGAGCTGAAAAGCAGGAAGTTGGATTCTGTCTGTTTTATTAGACATCTGTTCACTCCAGCCTTTATACATTACATTTTTGGCTAACTAACTATATTAGAAACATTTTTTATTTTGCACAGCCTATGCATTTATCCAGTTTTTCTTTTCACACTGAACTATTCCTTTAAGGGGGTTATTTATCAAAGGTTGAATTTTAGAGCTTTGTGAGCTTTTCTAGACCTTGAATGAACTCAAGTGAACTCACAACTTCAATGGTCTCTAATTTAAGAAAAAAGTTGAATGTAAAAAACTAAAATCAATGTAGCCGGGATGAATTCTTAAATACTAGAATTGATCGAGTTTTTGACAAAAAAAAATACTTGAGTTGATCGAATTGATCGATTTTTCGAGCGAAACCCCCAAAAACTCGAACATCATGAAGGCTATTGACATTTTCCAGTGTTTCAAGGGACCTCTGCTATTGACTTCTACATGACCTCAATAGGTTCTAGACGATGTATATTTGGATTCAAGCTAATTCCAGGGTCGGGGTATAAAAAATCTTGAAAAATTAAGAGGTTTTTTTTGTTTTCTTTTTAACTTTTTTTTAAAATAGAATAAAAATTTAACCTGAAAAATGGATTTTGACCAAAGAATAACAACTCAAATTTTTCGATCCCTTGATAAATAACCCCCCTTAATATTAAGATCTTGTTACAAAAGTGGAATAACACAAAAATAGCACATTTAGAAAGTTTACCTTACCCTCAAAAAATGTTTCTTCAGTAGGTTTGTCCCAGGAAATGCCTTGAAACTGAAAGCACCACACTCATCTCTGTGAAGTGTAAATTCACCCGGCAGTGAAAAGTCTATCAATCAATTCTAATTGATTTTACATCCTCCTGTGCATTATCAACATTATACTTGATGCATGTTATTAATAAGAGTAGAAGTGAAGAAAAGTGAAGTACAGGTACAAGACCTATTATCCAGAATGCTCGGGACCTGGGGTTTTCAATAACAGATCTTTCCATTCGAGTTGTGAGTTCATTTGAGTTTGTTCACGAATTAAAAAACTCTAAAATTCAACCTTTGATAAATAACCCCCTTAATAAACCCAATAGCGCGGTTTTTCTTCCAATGAGGGTAAATTATATCTTAGTTGGGATCACGTACAATGTACTGTAAATGTAGTCTATGGGAGATGGCCAACCCGTAATTTGGAGTTTTATGGATAACAGATTTCCGGATAACAGATCCCATACCTGTATATATATACAGTGGTGTGAAAAACTATTTGCCCCCTTCCTGATTTCTTATTCTTTTGCATGTTTGTCACACTTAAATGTTTCTGCTCATCAAAAACCGTTAACTATTAGTCAAAGATAACATAATTGAACACAAAATGCAGTTTTTAAATGAAGGTTTACGTTATTAAGGTAAAAAAAAAACTCCAAATCTACATGGGCCTGTGTGAAAAAGTGATTACCCCCCTTGTTAAAAAATAACTTAACTGTGGTTTATCACACCTGAGTTCAATTTCAAAGGTTATAAAGCCATTTCTAAAGCTTTGGGACTCCAGCGAACCACAGTGAGAGCCATTATCCACAAATGGCAAAAACATGGAACAGTGGTGAACCTTCCCAGGAGTGGCCGGCCGACCAAAATTACCCCAAGAGCGCAGAGACAACTCATCCGAGAGGCCACAAAAGACCCCAGGACAACATCTAAAGAACTGCAGGCCTCACTTGCCTCAATTAAGGTCAGTGTTCACGACTCCACCATAAGAAAGAGACTGGGCAAAAATGGCCTGCATGGCAGATTTCCAAGGCGCAAACCACTTTTAAGCAAAAAGAACATTAAGGCTCATCTCAATTTTGCTAAAAAAACATCTCAATGATTGCCAAGACTTTTGGGAAAATACCTTGTGGACCGACGAGACAAAAGTTGAACTTTTTGGAAGGTGCGCGTCCCGTTACATCTGGCGTAAAAGTAACACAGCATTTCAGAAAAAGAACATTATACCAACAGTAAAATATGGTGGTGGTAGTGTGATGGTCTGGGGTTGTTTTGCTGCTTCAGGACCTGGAACCATGAATTCTACTGTCTACCAAAAAATCCTGAAGGAGAATGTCCGGCCATCTGTTCGTCAACTCAAGCTGAAGCGATCTTGGGTGCTGCAGCAGGACAATGACCCAAAACACACCAGCAAATCCACCTCTGAATGGCTGAAGAAAAACAAAATTAAGACTTTGGAGTGGCCTAGTCAAAGTCCTGACCTGAATCCTATTGAGATGTTGTGGCATGACCTTAAAAAGGCGGTTCATGCTAGAAAACCCTCAAATAAAGCTGAATTACAACAATTCTGCAAAGATGAGTGGGCCAAAATTCCTCCAGAGCGCTGTAAAAGACTCGTTGCAAGTTATCGCAAACGCTTGATTGCAGTTATTGCTGCTAAGGGTGGCCCAACGAGTTATTAGGTTCAGGGGGCAATTACTTTTTCACACAGGTTTGGATTTCTTTTCTCCCTAAATAATAAAAACCCTCATTTAAAAACTGCATTTTGTGTTTACTTGTGTTATCTTTGACTAATAGTTAAATGTGTTTGATGATCGGAAACATTTTGTGTGACAAACATGCAAAAGAATAAGAAATCAGGAAGGGGGCAAATAGTTTTTCACACCACTGTATATATATATATATATATATATATATATATATATATATATATATATTTTTTAAAACGAAAAGATGGAAACCCTATCATTAACACAAGACATTATCAGTGAGTAGCACTCCGAAAAGAACCAGTAGGTGGGATACATTTGAAGTTGTGCTGTGGTTAGGGGACCTACTCAATCACATCAAAGCCCAGTAAAGAAACAGAGTATCTTGAGTGATGGACCCTATGCAAAAAGGATTACCACCTTGGCTTGACTACAGCAAGATGTCCACTATTAGAAAAAATACATTACTAATTTTATTTTTAGTTTGATGTAGACAATGATATTTTGAGATAGTACGGCAACTAGTCTTCATTTTTTATATCTTGTGTTTTTTTTAATTATTTAGCTTTTTGTTCAGCAACTCTTCAGTTTGGAATTTCAGCAGTGATCTGGTTACAAGAGTCCAAATTACCCTAGTAACCAGGCAGTGGTTTGTATGAGAGACTGGAAGATAAATAGGAAAGCCCTGAATAAAAAGATAAGCAATAAAAAGGACCAGTACAATTGTAGCAGTCAGGTTCAGCGAACTCCATTTAAAAGTTGGAAAGGGGCAGAGAAAGGAAAATATTAGACTAAAAGGAATTAAAGGCGTTGTCCACCTTCCAACAAGTTTTTCAGTTGAGTTGTTTTCAGATTGTTCTCCAGAAATAAAAACTTTTGTCAATTACTTTCCATTTTTAATTTTTTATGTTTTTTACAAAATATATGTTGAATATCCCTGCCTCTGGCAGCTCAGCAGTAGGTTCTGAACTGTTACAATTTTGCAATTTAGTGGACACATTGCTCAGGAGCTTCTTTGGAATATTAGCAACTATTGTATCAATTCTAATAGCCGCCTTTAATGAAACCCAGAGATTCTGCTCAGCAGGGCTAAAGATAAGAAATGTACCAACCAAATTTATCAATTTAGGACAGTTTAGAGGGTCGCTGACCCCCCTCCCACAGCTGCTATAGAAAGGTGAAAAATTAAACTTACAATTCAGTATTAGAAGAACTGTGACACATAGAAAATAGAAAGTATTTGGAAAAAGTCTTTATTTCTAGTGAACTATCTGAAACCAACTGAACTGAAGTGTTGGAAGGTGAACAACCACTTTAAGACATACTAAATGTATCTGCTTCCCAATAGGGCCCCTAATAAGCATGCACATGGTCCTAGAGAGCAAGGTTTCACTTTATCTGTTTACTTTTGACCCTTTACTGGAGTGTGCTGCCATTGTTTCTGACCAAATATGATTAAAAAGCCCCATTGAAGAAGTTTTAAATCTTCCTGTCTGTACAGTTGTTCATTTCTTAAATACACGAGTGAATGAAATAGCAAATATTCGCAAACAAAGGAATTGGAATATAACTCTTATATCGAATACAGTATAGGTAATTCTAAAAACAACTGGACTTGCTGAGTAATCAATGAAGAAGTTTCACTACTCATACGAGCAGCTTCTTCAGTTCAACTGACTGGTGTGGGAAGTCCAAGGAATATAAACTCTTCCACTGATCTAGGTGACATCTGAAACTCGCAGCGATTGTGAATGCTTTGTAGTTACTGTGATAGGATTACCAAGGTGTCATGCAACTCCTAGTCATTCTTGGAGAAATCAGATATTGGCTGCATAGCTTCTGTTTAATATTTCTTTTTCATGACTTGTGTTTTTTTTTATACAGCCTTCTCCAATTCACATTTCATCTGGACCCCAATACTGCATCCTGATTGGTAAGGTATTTAAAGGGGTAGTTCATCTTTTGATTAACTTTTAGTATGATGCAGACAATTTGCATTTGGTCTCCTGTTTTATTTGGTGTAGTTTGTTTAATGAGGTTGTTTTTGCTCAGCAGAATTTTTTTGCCTTTTTCTTCTGACTCATTCCAGCTTCCAAATGGGCCTCACTGATCCCATCTAAAAAAAACAAATGCTCTGTAAGGCTACAAATGTATTGCTACTTTTTACTCAGCTTTCTATTCAGGCCCTCCACTATTCCTATTCCAGTGTCTTATTCAAATAAATGCATGGTTGCTATGGTAGTTTGGACCCTAGTAAACAGATTGCTGAAATTACAAACTGGAGAGCTGCTGATTAAAAAGCTAAATAACTTAAAAACCACAAATAATAAAAAATAAAAACCAATTGAAAATTGTCCCAGAATATCGCTCTCTACATCATCCTAAAAGTTAATTTAAAGGTGAACAACCCCTATCTGATTGCTAAGGTCCACTTTACTCTAGTGACTAGGTGGTTATTTGAGTGAAGGAATGGAAGATGAATTTAGAAGAACTGAATAGATAAATAAGCAATAAAAAAAAATATATCTCCAACGGCTTATTATTTGTTTTTTCCAAATACTGTCAATCATCAATAAGAAAAAGCAAACAAACATTGCTCTTTTCCCTTAACTTATCATTCTAGTATTCACTTGTTGGTAGTAAAGCAGCTCATAGAAGAAAGTGTGGCCAAATCGACAAACAAAGCATGACCGTTTATTTTAAGTACAGAGACAATCTTTGCTCTATGTCACGCGCGTTGTCGTTTGCAGATCTTACTCAATTTTAATTTCCAAACGGAATATGAACCACTTAATGTATTGACATTTCTAAGTAGTCTCTGTTCTCCTGTGAGTGGATGAAAAAAATCTAATATACGTTTACGGCATCCGTTTATTTAGATGTGGATTTGACTAGAAAACTAAAAAATCAAAGAATGTAGATGTAATGTGTATACAACTGCATGTTTTATCACACACAGAAACTGCAGACAAGTTGGTTAGCTTAGATCAGCAAAAAGTATGTTTATCTGAATATTTCAGGATGTCCTTAGCTGCAAAACACACAATTTCCTTGAGGACACTCATGTTTACATTTCAGGCTCCACACAATACACTAAATTACGGGAAGGGTCAACCGTAAATGGTGTATAGGGTTAGTTGGTAAGAAGGTATAAAAAGTTTATTCCTCTTCCTATAACTGAGATAGCTCACTGACAGAATAGGCTCAGATGATTTACTACAACCCATTTGGGCTAATTCTATTCCTGATTTAGCACACATATATTATAGTGTTAAAATATGCTATTTAGCAAATATATTTATTCATGTAATCAAGTACTTGACACTTCTTAAAAATATGTTAGTAGTGGCATATTTTTTCTCAAGCTTGTATGTGTTCGAAATGCTTTCTTTTAAACTGGCTTAAAACACATAAAAAAAACTCATTGAAACATGTGGGAAAAAGTGTTTTAATGGATCCTGTACAGTGAAAGACTGGTCTATCAGACCGGGGTGGAACGCTCTTCATCTGACTCAGCCCTCTCGTAGGGCTACATAAAAGCAAGCGTAAGGAACAGAGGAGTTTTGTGGCTTATATGAGAAATAGAGAATAAGAATAATAAAAAAAAAATCCCATAACATTTTGTAATTCTGCACTGTAATGGTACAGAAAGTGGCAAATCCCTTTTGGATCTCCTGAATAGTTGATTTGGCAGGTGATGCCCTCTTCTGATCTCTACAATTCCTCCCAGCTGTAATTCATACTCTGCTCACTTTTTAGATTGGCCACAGCATCCCAGTAAATATTCTCCTCAAACTTGTAGCTGAGAGCTTAACCCAGGTACACAGAACTAACAAATCCAAATGCAAAATGCCCACCTAGCCATACAATTCGATTTGGTAACCAGTTATCCATGCTGTTCACTATAAAGGCAGCAAATGGCACACTAAAGTAATGCTTCTACTCCATTTCAACCACTGCAGATGTTGAAACATACAATCCATGATTACTTTTATTGTTCTCTTGGTCCCTGCTGCCCTTTCTTTCATCTGTGGCATGTTGTCTTTCTGTAGCAACCTCTGAAAAGACAATCATTGGTCTTGCCTTTTCATTGGTCACTTGGCCTGTGGTGGACATTATCCTAGTGTCATACGCTGCTGTCGTCCAGCAGTGGCTCCTTGCCTTCAGGGAGGTGGGTGGGGGGCAGCAATGCATGGCTTTGAGCCCCATTGCTGTGTTTCTTGTGAACACCAGAGCGCATAGTAAGGCTGGAATGCTCTGGGATGAAGAGAGCCACCAGCAGAGACAGTAGTACTGAACAAGCCCCAAACAGGAATGGAGGACCAGGGATGATGCTTCTCTGTTAAAGGTAGAATGGCACAAAAGAAAAATAAGGCATCCATATTAAGTAATCATTTTAAGTAAGCTTTCATCGCTAATTATTCTTACAGGGGAAAGATAGTCAGTTTATTTGGGGTTCCAACTTGCTAGATCAATACTCACTGGGGGGGGTTGCTTTTTAACAAACTGGCATCCCCTGTGAATAGCCTTTAATACCCCCATTCTACCAACATTTATTAGCATTCTACACTCCTTGCAATTGTGCCTACATGCAGTCACTACTGCAGTAATTATGTTCTATTTTAAGCTCCTACATGCACACCCCATAAAATCGTTTTTTCCTTCATGTTTCAAATTCAAATGCCACATTTACCTCATCAGATGGGTTAGCCATGTTGGGCTTGAGTGATTTGCTTCCAGGATCCTCATCTGCCATCTCATTCAACTCCACATGGAACAGGTAAAAGACAAAGCCATAGAGTGCAGGACCAAGTCCATTACACAGGCCACGGATACCAGTTACCATTCCCTGCACCACCCCTGTGAGAGAGAAAGAATAATCAAGCCATTACATGTATTATAAACAACAGGTTTGCGGTCTCCTAAGTTTTAAGGGTAACCTGGGTAGTCTCTTTGGCACATTTAGTTCTGTTACATGAGTTTCTGAATATATTTTCTGCACCTATGCACATATGCATAGGACTAAGTACTCACTAAGCCCCAAGGGATATATTTTAAGGGCAAACCTTTCAGAAGATGACTTACAATAATATTTTTAAACTGCACATCAATCAAGATCCTACTGGACCCCTGTACTCTGCTGGCCTTGGTTACAAGACACTTCCTTCAATGCCCATTACAAGCACTGCTCCTTTGCATCAAATCTCTGTATAGCTTTCTTTGGCTTCTGATTCCATCTGTCAAGCTATTGCATATCCTTGTATTGATCAGGGAACCCAATGCATTGGAATTACTTACCCTGCTGGTCAGGGTCTGCATTTCGAGACACAACTGCACTTATAGCTGGGAAAGTGATGCTTGACATTGCAGCTACAGCTCCCGCAGCCCACATCATCCTAGGATACAAAAGGACAGAATGTTAAAAAGGTAGCCTCTCTGCTCCCACACAGTGGTTGATAGGAGGATGTATTATGCAAAACTATTAGTTTTAAAAATTGTTGGTTTCAAGAAAAGCAAAGGTCAGGAGTAGTAAGAATATGCACAAACACAAAATCAGCCAGGAAGTCTAATTTATAAGAAAGAAATTCCTGTTTACCACTCAAGAAATTCCTGCTAATTCCTGTATGATATTCATACTTCAAATTCCTTTCTAGGGAACCAGTGTCTCGTATAAAAACATACTTTCCTTCCCCCAAACAGATATCTTTTGGAGTTCCCCATCTTAGTGCAAGAAGAGCTCTTTTCTAGGAAATGACTTGCTCAAATGTTATTGCAATAGCAAAATCATTGTGGCACTCGCATCACTTTCCCCATTTCGCCAACAAAATTAATGGTTTTGATTTGTATGTAAGCATAAACAACTGGTATTTCACAAAGAATAACTTTTGAATTATATACATTTTCATAAAGGCCACATCTCTGGTCTCTGATCTCTAATCACCTGGGTGTTTTCTAAAACATGTTTTCACATTCAAAGTTCAAATAAATAATATTGGGTTTCAAGCACATGGTTAATGGAATAACATTTTTTGAAGAAAGTATGGGATCCATTATCTGTAGACCTGATATCCAGAAAGCTCTGAATTACGGGAAGACCATCTCCTATAGACTCCATTTTAATTAACTAAATATTTTCAATTTTCATTACCTTGTACTTGATCCCAACTAAGACATAATTAATCTTATTGGAGGGAAAACAATCCTATCAGGTTAATTTAATGTTTAAATGATTATTTTAGCAGACTGAAAGAACAGTGATTCTAATTACGGAAACATCCCTTATCCGGAAAACTTCAGGTCCCCAGCATTCTGGATAACTAGTCCCATATCTGTATAAGGTAATTGGCTGTACCCTTTTGTGCATCTCATTGATTGACTTTCTTTTAAAAACTTGTCAGATTTAATGCCAGCTGGGGCACTAATAAGGCTTCTTTTTAGATGACATTTTTAACCTTTTAACCAGACTTTTCTGTCACTGTGGTAGACATACATTTATCTACAAAAGTGCACTGTCTCTTTAAACTAAAACACCTATTTTTTTAATTTTAAAACATTCTCTATTTTATGTGTAACTATACTATGCACATCACTTCATTTACTGCGCATGAGAGAGATTACACTGCACAGGACTGACGTCATGATTAAGAAGGAGGAGCAATATGGCGGCTTGCACCCCGATAAAATACAGAGGTGGGTCGGGACAGAAAGGCTTGGCTTTCAGAGGTAGTGGAGGTGTAGTTATTTAAAGATGCAGTTTGTATTTCCAATATTTTTTCTTTACTTTTTTTTATCTCATGAAACAGAAGCCAGTCATTCCCCACTTGTTTACGAGTGGGCAGAGACAGATATCCATGGTGGCCAAGTATAGTGCAGACATATGTAGACAGGGGAAGTAAATCTGTTGACTTGAAAATATACAAGACTGACCTAATGCCAATGGTAATAAACATTTCCCTGCCATGGAGAAATTACTGTGCCACTGGTTATTAACATGAATGGAAATGGTGGTTTTTGGCCTAAAAAAACGCATAAATAATAGGTGGTCTCCAGACAAGTACATTGGCCGTTTCTGCACCTGTTGTACAATGCTGGCAGAGAAATATGCATAGGGTGGGGGGGGAGGGGGAATGGTTCTATCTGTGGTCTGTCATAGAGAGTGAATATAAGAAAGACAAGAGTGTATAGCATTTAACCAAACAAGTAACTTCTTTCTTGCTCTCTTTAGAGAAAAAAAAAACAAAAACTTTCTTTTGTTTGTTTACTGATGGGAGGTGCTCAGTGCATGCCTGGCTGCAAGATAAAGGCATTTTTACCATAGACTCAGAAAAATAGATACAAAGGCACACTACACACAAGGCAAAAACCGAAAACTTTTCTCTTTTATTGAAGTGAGATCCCAGCAAACGTTTCGGGGACAAGCCCCTTCACTTGATGCAGCACTTGATGAAGTGGCTTGTCCCTGAAATGTTTGCTGGGATCTTGCTTCAATAAAAGAGAAAGAAGTTTTCGGTTTTTGCAGAAGCCTTGTGTGGAGTATGCCTTTGTATCTATTTTTTCTGAGTCTAAAGCATTTTTTAACTACATATAATAAAAATAGAAATACAATGCTCCCTCTTTATACAACTACCAAGTATAAAAGCTCAAAACAGTGCCACAGTTCAGACACAAGGACATTCTTTGAGTTTGCAAATTAAATAGCACTTGCAGATAGCCATTTTAAACTGCAAACGCCCTTTATTGGTGTGGGTTCACATGAACACTAGAATTTTTTATAATAAAAATGTTATTAAGGTAGAAGATATGAAGTAAAAGGTTAATGAAGTTATTGGTCTCAAAAAGCTGGACCAGTTTTCCAGAAGTAAGTAAGACAGTCTCTCATGACCACTGCTGTGTAGGATAAAAGTTAACTATTTAGATAATCGAATACCACATCTATGCTGACAATATCTCTCCTTTAATTATCTCAACCCAGAGCTTTTAACTCGAGTCTCTTTCTGCCTGTCTGCTATCTCTTCTTGGATGTCACAATGCTACCTTTAATTAAACCTCTCTTAAACTTATATGGTTCTCTTTCACCCAGTCAACACCCATAACATCCCAGAAGTATCTATAATAGTTAATAATTCCACTGTCACTTCGTATCCCCAGGCCCGGTGCCTTGGGGCTCTCCTAAATTCTGCCCTGTCCTTCTATCGTCAAATCCAGTCATTTATTAAATCACTTCACTTTTACTTAAGGAACACTTCCAAAATATGATCAGTTATTACAAAAGATGCTGCCAAAATTCTTATTCACTCTCTCATCTTATCATGACTGGACTGTAGCTCTCTATTGGCCTACCCCTCTAGTCTGCCAATCCCCGCACGGGCTTCCAGTACCTTTCAGAACCAGGACCCTCACATTCAAAGCAGCTCATAACTCTGCCCCACCCTACATCTCTGAATACTCACCAAACTACTTACAACACTCATCTACTCAATTACTCAACTCTTCTCTTACTGCCTCACATGCCCGCATTCAAAACCTTGCAAGGGCTGAACCCCTCCTCTGGAATGCTCTCTTATGGTCTGTCCAACTTTCTTGCAAACTTTCCGCTTTCAATTTCCAATTTATTTAGAGAAGCATACCCTCATTTGGTTTAGCTAGAAAATGCAATACCATATGCTACATCTCTGAACGTGTCGATTTCCACACCTTGTGTCTCAACACCTTCTCTTATTCAATTTTAAGCTCTTTTGGGCAGGGTCCTCTTCACTTTTTGTATCAGTTACTGGTCATTATGTATGTATTTCTGTATGTTCTTTGTATAAACCCATTTATTGTACAGTGCTGCAGAAAAACTTTGTGCTCTAAAAAATACATTAGTAATGTTAATAATCACTTACCACTGTTGTGAACCAAAGCCATACCAAGCTAGCTGTAAGATCTGGAAACCAAGCCCTAGAAGAATTGTATTCTTGTTTCCAATAGACCTCATAAGAATCCCCAAAACCACTGTCTGCAAAGGAAGATAATAATAATTAATTTTGTCAAATACATCACGTTACACACAATGAACACATGTTTGGCTTTAGTGTAGTTTCCTTTTAACAAACAGGTAAACTAAAACTTAAAGGAGAAGCAAACCCTAAAGTTAAAAAACCCCTACCCTACATAGACCCCCCTCCCTCTATCCTAGCTGTTACCCTGGGCAAATGACCCAAAGTCTTTACTTACCCCTCGGTGCAGATTCTGTCCAGCGTAGTTCACAAACGCCATCTTCTTCATTACGATCTTCTTCGGAAAGTAAGTGCCGTTTCAGCGCATGCACAGTTGGAGCAATTTTCTGTTTAGCGACAACTTTGCATGCGCCAAAACTCAAGGAAATCACTGAAACGCCGGGATAAGATTACCAAAGCGGCTGAAGATGGCACCCATAAACTACACTGGACAGAATCTGCACCGAGGGGTAAGAAAAATTTCAGCTCCAGAGACTCCAAAGCAAAGGTATTTTTGGTATATTTGATGCCGGCAGGTAGCACAGATTTCCTGTGGGCAACAAATCTTTCCATGTGCCATTAACATTAAGCAAGAGTGCTGGAACCTGAAGGTAACACTGATCTCTGAGTTTATTAATGGGCCATATTCATTACCGTATATACTCGTGTATAAGCCGAGGTACCTAATTTTACCTATGAAAACCAGAAAAACTTATTGATTCGCGTATAAGCCTAGACACAACTCAGAAAAGTCTCAGAAATATCAAACAGTCGGTTTAATGTTAAAAATCAAGCCATGATCACTGCATCACTGAAATGTATTACCTGGCCCGAGAAATGAGCAAACGAAGCAGGAAATAACCCTTAAAATAACCCTTAACAAGTTCAAGTTCAATTCAGACTGAGAGATATACCGTATATACGGTACTCGTGTATAAGAAGGGGAGAGCCGGGGATACTGCTTCCTGCAGCCGGCGCTGAGCTGATGACGTCAGCGTGCGGCTGGGATGCCTCACTACAACATGCAGGAGCCGTGAATGCGCTGGTGAAAGTGATAGCTGGACAACAGATGGAGGGCCGCAAACATGGCATCCCTGCAAGTGCCCATAACAAACACAGCGCGTCTCAACTGGCCTGTTCCCTCCCCCCTCATCCTCCTCACCCGCAGCCTCGCTTACCAGGAGTACGTCTGCTCAGCCATGGCTCCTCCGGGGGAAGGTGTTAGGGCTTTGGCCCAGGAGGATCACTCAACGGCGGCTCTGTGATTCGCTGCTCAACATGATGGTCGCTGCTTAAGGCGCTGGGAAACCTGGATTCCGGCTGCCCTGACCCATGGCGAGGAAACTGGAAGGCCAAAAGGAGACGTCGAGAACCGTAGCTCACACTGAAACTGAGAAAGCACGGTTGCGCGCACGGGACTAGAGAAGACGGTGCGCGCACTCGCGAATCACGGAATGGAGGAGGAGACGCGCAAGCGCAGTTCAACAAAGCTGTCACGTGGGGCAGGCAGAGGCGGGGTTTGCCTTATTACGCCTAGATGACACTTGCGCTGTTGCTCTTTCTTCGCGGCTGGGAGGGGGATTCATCGCTACAAATTTACCGGTAAGGCAGCTGACCCGCGTATAAGCCGAGGTAGGATTTTCAAGCACATTTTGGGTGCTGAAAATCTCGGCTTATACGCGAGTATATACGGTACATATTATATTTTAACATACACAAAAAAACAAAATCATTTTACTGCTATTTTTTAATGGTCAGATCTATTAAGGGTAGAAAATATTTGTTGACATATTTTGTGAGAAATTTGACTTCACCAGCTCTATTGCATTCTCCATTATCTTTTAACACAGCCATGTTACATTGTGTATTTTTGATTTAAATGCTACGTTATAATGCATTTCATGCATGTTCAAATCAAATTTCTAAAAAAAAGTAGACAAATTCAAGTTGAAGTAACCCATTCAGCATGCACCAAATACATAATTTTTAGTTTTGATCAGATTCTCCAATTTGGACAAAACCAGACTGAACATGAAGCTTAATTTCCAATTTAAAATAAAAACAAATTAAATTGTATAGGAGCAGAAAACCGTCATGTTTAGTTGTCAAAGTAAAGTCACATGAAATTTTGGATTTGGCTGAATGCTTCAAAAAGTGCATGAATGTATACGAATCACATCAGTGAAAGATCTGAATTGATTAACCAACCTGAGCCAAAATGGACAGTATTCCAACTACACCAATAAATGCAGCTACTGTTTCAGATGTGAACCCAATAACCTGTCAAGAAAAGATGCAATTAACAATTATTAGAATCAAGTAGGGAAAAAAAAAACCAAAACTCAAGACCTGGGGTGTATTGGCAAATGTAGTTATGGTTTTTCAATATAATTGTCTGGGAATATGAAACGTATGGCATGCCAAAACATGCATCAAAGCATCAAATATTTCTCCAGATGTTAAACTGAAGTAGGGATTCTGGGAGTAGTAGCTACGTAGTGTCAGGACTGACAAATATTTCCTATTATGTTCAATAACAATTTAGGATTTAGTGACATTTATTTATATGGAATATTCCTATTAGTTTTGTTTCCTCTTGTAGCAACTTCAAGCGATTTTGGGAGACTGAAGCAACACGGGTTTTACCACCAATGATTCACATTATTGCCTATAGGAAAGCTTTTACTGTAGATTTCAGGAGATAAGTCGCCTGCAGAAGCAGAAATTTATCGCTAGTTATTAATCTCCTGCTGCGCCATTGCACTTAAGCTTAGACTGGCTGAATGCTTTATGATACAGACATACAGGTAGGTCCTTGATTCAAATAGGAGTGGTAACAAACATTATTTTGATTTTGTACCACATTTCTTACCTGTCTTAAGTACAAGAAAAAGCTTGAGTACTGTCCAGCCTCAGGAAGATAAGATAAAAAGACTGTAATACAGATCAAAAGGACAGTGGAGTCTTGCCCAACTTTCCGCAATGACTGAATGGACAGAGGAAGGGGAAAAAAAAAAAAATTAATTTCTTCAAAACAGTTACTTTGTTACATGGTATTGCAGTACAGTTGAATTCTTTTTTAATCTATTTGCTGCCTCTGTATTTTTAATAAACTGTTAGTGAAGCTCATGAGGTAAGCATTTATGTTCTTAAAGGGGAACTGTCGTGAAAATTAAAATTTAATATAAGCTTTATCATACTGAAATAAGAAACTTTGTAAATACAACCAATTAAAAATTCTGTATTGTTTCTGAAATAAAGTTTATCTTCACTATTCTGCTCTCAGCATCTGTTTCTCTATTTTGTCTTCACGCAGGATCAGATTTTAGATTTCAGTTAGATCCAATATGGAGGGGAGGGGGGCTTTCCTAGCAGATGTATTAGAGCTAATGCAAATACAAACAGTACAAGCAAAATCTAAACAAAATAGATTTTGAGCTAATGCAAATACAAACAGTACAAACAAAATCTAAACAAAATAACTGCCATTGGAACAAATTCTGCATGTAGAGAGACAGAATTTCTGGTGATTTCAATAGAGTAAGCTACAATACATCTTCTAGATATATTGGATTTGACGGTCATTCAAAATAAGACTCCCAACTCCTGCGTGAAGACAGAATGAAGAGAGACAGATGCTGAGAATGGAATAGTGAAAAGTAACTTTTTTTTTTGTATTTTGCTAATGCAAATACAAACAGTACAAACAAAATCTAAACAAAATAACTGCCATTGGCACAAATTCTGCATGTAGAGAGACAGAATTTCTGGTGATTTTAATAGAGTAAGCTACAATACATCTTCTAGATATATTGGATTTGACGGTCATTCAAAATAAGACTCCCAACTCCTGCATGAAGACAGAATGAAGAGAGACAGATGCTGAGAATGGAATAGTGAAAAGTAACTTGAATATTTTAGAAATGGTTTAAAATTTAATTGATTATATTTAGAAAACTTATTTCAGTATGCCAAAGCTTATATTAAATTTTCATTTTCACGATAGTTCGCCTTTAAAAAGAGAAGTACAACCAAGGAGACAGTCTATACAAGCAGGAGACAATGCACATTGAACTAAAACACAAGAATGACTTAGGTGACTGCAATTCCTTTATTTTATTAAATTGTTACAGTATCACACACATACAACTTTTCCCTCCAGAGTAAGCCACATAGAACTCCTAAAATGTAATCTTACCACAAAAGCTTAGATTCATATTTGTAGAGTATGGGGTTCAGCATAAAGAATTATAAGGATATCCAAAATGTATTAATAGTGCAAACATAATGTTATACAAATAGTTCTAATTTGTTACTTGTACAGCAATAGAAAGATCATTACATAACAGTAAGCATGCTGCTCCTCATACTCACAGCAAAGGGATCAGCTTGCTCCCAAGATATAGGTGCTCCCCAGGACACTGGCCTCATTTCTTCTGGCAAAGACTCGGGGACAGCAAGCAAAATAAAACCTATGTCCAGCAATGCCACCCCAGAGGCAAGCACAACCACTAGAGTGTCACCATAAGCACGAGACAGGTAAGCACCAATGGCTGGACTTGTTACTAAACTGGCAGCAAATGTGGCTGAGACCTGACAGTGAGGAATAAAATTATAAACAAATTCAGCTGGTGAAACCAATCTCTGTGTGATTTTTAACAATGAGGAAAGAGGCATACAAAAGTGTTCATATTTAAAATCATTGCTGTCCTTTTCCAAAAGTGTGTGGCTTGATTTGAAAATGTATTGCCATCAATAAGAATGTGTCTCAGTCATACATTACAATCCTGGTCCTGTTTCTGAAGTGGCCATAGCTGAAGAGGTGTCAGTGGCAATCACCAAGCAATAACAGAGCAGATACTGACATATTCCTATAAAAAACACTTTACCAATAGGGGATTTATTTCCTCTTAAAATATAGGTTTTCTGGCAATGGAAAGACTTTTTCGGAAGATATGTGGGAAGGAAGTGCAAGGAAGACTGCTCATTACAAACAGTAGAGCTCCAACAAGTAAAGAGCATGATAATAATCTCAACTTCACACAGAACAGTCAGTTGGCAAATGGCAGAAAGGCTATCTATTTGAGGAAGTCCATATTATTAAACACATTCTTATATTTCACACTGTATAATGGTAAAGAATGACCAATCCAAAATTATATTTAAACATGCGATGGACTTTTGTGGAAGGAGTGATATTTTGAATGTGATAATTTAATGCTACACTTTGACCAGACAGTAAAATGTAGAACTGCCACTGCCCTTTAGTTTTTATACAAGATTAGAACAGTAGATCCCCAAATTTAAGCTCCTTCTCAATTTATGTTTTCCCTGAATGGATGCTGTTTTTGGTCCCATGCAGGCAAACTGAATTTTATGATTTCACGGAAATCTATTGTCAATCGAATTTTCTAAAAATGATTTATAAGAAAGGTGTAGTTACTTATAACTATAAACAGATATCCCATAAACAGTGTTCTCACCAGTCCATATGCTGTACTTCTTTCATGTTCCTGGGTGATATCAGCCACATAAGCGAAGATGACAGAAAACGTGACAGCGAAAACTCCAGACATGGAAATAACCGCAAAGTACCACCTGCAAGAGGCCCCAAAAACAGTCACCAAAAGTGCAATATCTTCAGAGAGAAGAGTAGTGTCAAATTGCAAAAAACACATTTCAGATAACCATAGTATATTTTCAAGTAAGGCTTGTAGTCCCACACTTACCATGGACTAATCTTGAGGAGAGGGATAGGAGCACAGGTGAAAAACACAGTGAGAAGGAGAAAGGATTTTCTTCCCCAGACATCTGACAATGCCCCAATAAGGGGGGCACTTAGAAAAGAGAGGAGACCCTGAAAGGCAGTAATACTATTAGAATATAAAGGATATTTAGATTGCATAATTAATAATGTACCCCTGTTATTAAATATAAATAGGTTATTAATGACCGTACAATTAGAACCATGACATCACAAAGCACCTTTTATCATGTATTTGTGTGTTAAAAATTTAGCATAGTATTGCTTTAAAAAAATCCCACTAACTCTCAAAGCTACTAGAAACACACAAGTGTTACGTTCCTGTGAGTCAAGAGGCTTGTAGTAGGCTCTCGATATTTTTGGAACACAAAGTCCGGTTAGTATCATGCATTACAGTATAGTCCAGCAGCAGGTTCTGTGCCTTTAGAATTGCCTACTGTTTATCATATCACTTCCAGCATGCAGTAACAGCAATTCCAGTTTAATGGTGATGGCAGGTAGTGGGCTGGTTTGGGGAACGTAGTTGCAGTGGTTCCATGTGGATAAAGGCTTCAAAAATTGAACCTGCACAGGACTCTAGATTACAGTGATTTGCTACCAAAAATAAGAACACCTCCCAAATGCTGATAATCATTTACAATCACCTGCCTTGTGCCTTTAAATTAACTTTTAGTATGATGTACAGATTGATATTCCAAGATATTTTGGATTTGGTTTTCATTTTTTTTTATTAATAGTAGTTTTTGAGTTATTCAGCAGCTCTCCAGTTTGCAATTTCAACAATCTGGTTGCTAGGGTCCAATTTACCCTGGCAACCATGCACTGATTTAAATAAGAAACTGAAATATGAACAGGAGAGAGCCTGAATAGCAACATACGAAATAAAAAGTAGTAATATCAAATCTGTAGCCTTAAAGAGCATTTATTTTTTAGATGGGATCACTAACCCCCTTTGGAAAGCTGGAAAGAGTCAGAAGAAAGCAAATAATTCAAAAACTATACATAAAAAAGGCTAGTTTAAATTTGCTCAGAATTCGCCATTCAAAAACATATTAACAGTTAACTTAAAGGTGAACCATCATTTTAAAGGTATTTTCAAATGATAAAATAGCCTACCATGTTAGTTTCTCACCTTAACTCCATGAATCAAACCGTTCATCAGAAAAGTGTGCTTTGGGAATGTCTGGTGCAGCACCTGTTAAAATAACAGCAAATGCATAATTTGTCTGTAAATAGGTGCAGCAAATACTATGTTTCTTTTCTCTTACTCACCGTTAACATTGGTGTTGTCAGTAGGCCCCATGCAAAAAACTCCAGAAATATAACCACCACAGCATGGTAGACGCTAGGTTCCCCAATCCCTTGTCTCTGTGACCAAAACAGAAAGTTACAAACATTTAAAAGATTCCTGATGGTTATTAAGCTATAGTTCCAAGAGCATCTAAGATAGATAGTAAAATGGCCATACAAGTACCACATACATTATTAATACATGTGTGGTACCCTGCAAATAACAGCTATGTACTATGGGTATTGGCTCGTTTTGGGAATGAGGCAGGGAATCAGGAAAGTTTTTTTATTTGCTGATGCACCATGTCAAATAAATTCATGGTGTACTGGCAGATGAGCAAGTAAAGAGCAGCCACGGCTCGTGTTCACTTTCTGCTGGTCCAATTGTGCATTTTGCACAAACAAATAAAATAATATATGCACCTATACCATGTGTGACCAATTGTATTCTCTCCATCCGTTTGGCCCGTGGTCTGATTAAGCATGTGCACCCTTTTATGCCAGGAGCATCAAACAGACTCCCCTCTGACCCTGAAACACGCCCCATATTAAAATTCTTCTTTTAGAAGCCAGTAGGGCTGTGTACTTTATTTGCAGACAGCCACAGTCCAATCACCTTCTGTCAAAATTGCTCTAATAGGGTGCAGAGGTGTGGACACAATTAATTTTCCCCGACTTTCTGTAGGCTTGTAATTTAGGTGGGACGTCTAAATGCTAGCACCAAGACAACTATAAAGCTGGCCATATACACAAAGATGAAGTCATATGAAACGAAGATTTTTACAATTTTCAGACCTGACATTTTTCGTACCATGGCAATCGATCGTTCAGTCGATCGACAGGTTAGGGAACCTTGCAAAGTAAGAACTAAATTAAAAGTGAAGCATATGGTGCCTGGTTTACATACATAGCATCATGCCTAAATTAATATTTGCTAAGCATGGAGTTCTTACATTTGGCAGTCATATGGCTATGGATAACTCATTAACCCATTATGGTCTGCTTTCTGCTGAATCAGTGTAAACTTCCGCACCATCCAATATTTGTTTCTCTGTTAAATGTGGCTAATTGACTTACACGGACTGCATATGGTGTACCTGGGAAAACCATTTATAATTAAAAAGTACAAATTCTGAGTGTGAGTTTAAGTAGTTTAATATAACATATGCATTATCATGTATGTGTCATGTACAGATCTCAACATGACAACTGCACCAAACGCCGGTACAGATGAATATACCTTTATTTCATGTGTCTCACAAGCCCCAAATAGCACAGTTACCACAAAAGATCATCATACAAGTATGGGACCTGTTATCTAGAATGCTGGTGCCCAATACATGCAAAGTCAACAAAATTAGCATCCATTATGCTTCAACTGGGGCAGTGCTGTCCAACTAGCGGCCCCCCTTGTATGGGGCCCACATGAAAGTCTGCCTGCTGTGACTGCTTACCTTGTGAGCTTTTAAAGGTATCAGTACTGAGAATAACTGTCCCCCTGCATTGTTTAGACCTCAAATTCAGACAGAAAGCTCCTGCATTGTTCACACTAGTGACACATTTTCACACTACTGCTTGAGGGGCACCAACATTATATCACTGTATGTAGCACAGTATGAACTGTTCATCTTGGAGTCCGGATAGGTATTCTTGTCTACTGTTCTTTGTATGTTTCATACTCTGTCTGCCCTATATTCCTTGTGTGTGCTTAATTGGCTGAATCAGCTCCTAATTCTTTATACCAGAAAGTTCTGGTGCATGTACCGTGAAGGGCCACTGTCTACTCCTTTTACTTGGAACTCTTGAAATACAGCACCACAAATCTTGTAGAAGAAAAATGCCTATTTGGAACACTTGATAAAGGCTATTTGTAGCCTGAAACATCGCTTATCCAGGTCTTGCCAAGAGTTCCAAATAAAGACAGGGCAGCAGAGTATGTGTGTCATACTCTGCTGCCCTACACTCCTTGTGTGTGTCATACTCTGCCTGTCCTATGCACCATTTGTGTGTGATATGCTTCCTGCCCTATGCTCCCTGTATGTGCAATACTCTGCCCACCCTATGCTCCCTGTATGTGCCTTACTGTCTGCCCTATGCTCCCTGTGTGTGCCATACTCTGCCTGCCCTATGCTCCCCGTGTGTGCCATACTCTGCCTGCCCTATGCTCCCTGTGTGCCATACTCTGCCTGCCCTATGCTCCCTGTGTGTGCAATACTCTGCCTGCCCTATGCAACCTGTGTGTGCGCCATACTCTGCCTGTGTGCCATGCTTTGCCTGTGGGAAGTGAACCTGGTGGTGGTTTGTTAGCATTTGTAAATACTTGTTTTTGTAATACTTTTGTAATACTTGTAAATACTTGTTTATCCCTGCTGTGAGCACCAACCATTAGGTTTTTTGGTGTGCTACCACCCTTAATATGGACATGGTCTTAAAAGTTCTTGTGGGAACATGGGTGTGGCTCAAAGGAGGTGTGGTTTAAAACTGGCCACATAGGCCAGTAAAATTCAGACCCTCAGTACCACAGAAGTTGGACTGTATAGGACTAGGTGAATGCTGGAATTACCATTAGATCCTGGCCTGCTCTAGTTCCAGAATGCCGAGTAAACTCATTCTACATATGCATATGAATACCCAACAATGTGATATACACTGACCACAAAACAATGATTTAGCTTTTCATGGTTAGTACTTTGGTCTCTGCAAACTAAACCCACTGGGTATATTTTATGTACTGCAATATATATATAAAAAAAGTGCATTATTGTCATCACTGCAAAAACACAAAGTGAGCATATTTTATCATTGTACCATATATTCCAGAAAGTTCAAAATGCAAAAATTAGAAAATATGCCTTTGTACAAAAACAAAAATATATCAAACGGCAACTTAGCCTTCGGCTTCTTGTTATTTCCCTCATGTCTAAAGCTTGAAATGCAAAAGTTAGAAAATTTGCCTTTGTACAAAAACAACAATATATCAAACGGCAACTTAGCATTCAGCTTCTTGTTATTTCCCTCACGTCTATGGTATACCGAACTGTGGTCATTACATTTTATTATTTTCAGATTCTAGTTTAGAAAACTTCTGGATATTTGCACATACAGTAGTTGCTACCAGCAGAAGCAAAGGCAACATTACATGATCATTATCAGATTAAGTGATATCACTTTGCTGTATGTATGGACTTGTGAAGCAAAAAATATAAATAAATACATTTTTGTCACTAAAATTGCCCATACCTATGTTACCACAGCTGGCCAAGTATCATCCTTTGAGCTTTTCTTCCTAGTCATGTTAAACTGTGGTCAGACTTAGGCAGTTATAGGCCATTCCCCACAGTGTAATGTTAGAAAGGGTAACCTGAATGAGGATTAAAATAACACTAGGCTAGGGGAGGGGCTGGTAGAGGGCGAAACAGGAGGTTGGCACTCATCACATCACTACTGATTTGGAAAGATTTGAATTTAATACTTCAGTGTTGCTAAGAAGATCTAGCCATCTGGGCTCATTATCAAGACTTACGGCTGGAGAAAGCTCAGATGCCAAAGCCACAGATCCAGCACTTTTACCTCAATTCCACTCTGTATGTCATTTCTGTAAAGAAAACTGCCCTGCAGGCCTTGGGCTTAGGGAGCAAATAGAATGGAATTCCGGAATGCTAAGCACAAGAGAATTGACACACTATAAATTCAGCCTTGCACAAAATGTTAACTTGGTCATGAAAATCATCTGCAAAATATTTGAAACTGGCAGAAAGTAAAAAACAAATAGATATTTTTTAACTACAAAAATTGGAGTATATTAAACCCAACTTTCAGATAAAAGTGGCAGTGCACTTGACATCACTCTCATCAGGGACTATCACATTATGAAAAGCGGGTCTACAATTGGATGTTGAATACACTGCTAAGAATAAGTGCACACACAGGGGCATATTGAGTTGCCACTGTTTATTATATGTTGCGCCAGCGCTATTGCATGGTTTAGTGGGAATGTTCTCTGTTCCACCTGCTCCTTTCATCTGTGTAACAGCTGTGTGCTCAGTCTCAGTCATCTGGAGCTCTCAGTCAGATGGACAGGCACATTTACAGCTGTTAGATACATGCACTTCTCTTCTAGTTTATGAACCCATGTACCCTTGCCTTCTGGGTTACTTCGTTTTAATCAAGTTATGATGTCACTGCGTAATACTGACGTCATACAATCAGCACAGTCTGTGGCTGCATGGCCCATATCCTTTAATGGGAGACGCATTAACATCATTGGAAAGGCCAGTAACGTTCTAGGATGCGCTTTTATCAATATTATTACTTCACGTGAAGATGCACCGTTTACAGCCCATCCTTCCAACACATTTGCTTTTCTACAGACCCAGGTTGTGCTCTAACATATGGTTTAACTATATACTTACCGTTCCTCCATCTTTAATAATGATTTTCTTAGCCAGGAGGATGCTGCGATTGAGCCTCTTCTTCTTTTTCTTTTCCCCGGTCATGTTGAGCTCAGGCCCGTCATCACGGCGCCGGGTACACTTCAGCTACGAGGCCCTATCCTCTTACCGGGCCACACTACCATGGAAACCGCGGCCCCCTCCTCATCTGCTACCAGCTCTTACAACCCGCTTCCGGCCTCCGCCAATCGCCCCTCCTAGTGCGCTCAGCATGGCCAATGACTGGTTACTGCCTGTTCACAGGCACAAGCTATTGGCTGTAGTAACACTCGGGGAGAAAGAACGTAAAAATGGATTTGTCGTACGCAGTGACGCATTTAAGAATGAAGTAGCATTAGGGCAGCCATCTTGAGAGTGGCGTGTGGAGGCGCTGTCATACTGCCTGTCACCTGTGTGATTAGGAAGGCGGGACTGTAGTTGGATGAGCTGTGTAAAGTGATAGTCTATACAAACACTGCTTGTCCGAATATAAATATACAGAAATGGGGCCGACGTTTATGAAGCGTCGGAAAAGCTGCAAGAGTAACATCTGTGTGCACGTATATGTGTTTAACGACGTGTTATTCTTACTATCTCTTCAGTGTTGGCTTTATTCAAAATCCACAGCAAAACCATAAAAAGACAACTTTTATTACTCGGTGTTCAGAATCTGTCTCCCAGGCCACGGCCTTGTTAGGTTGAGAAAGTTTAACACAAGTTGAAATAGCTCAGATAGCTGCAGAACAAAATAGACTAACTGCAAATGTGTTATTCTTCGAGGGCCGAGTCTGCAGTTTATCAGCCCATGTATTAGGGTTGCCTTCTGCCTGTCTTTTTACTTCCTTCTTTTGTGACAAAACACGATTTCCCTTCCCGTCCCTTATTTGCACATGCAAATTCGGATTTGGTTTGGCCTGGCAGAAGGTTTTGGCCAAATCTGAATCCTGCTGAAAAAGGCCGAATCGTGGCCAAAATCCCGAACCGAATCCTAGATTCGGTGCATCCCTAATTTAGTAGGAACCTCCTTTCTTTTAATTGGAATGGGTGCCCATTGTCAGCTGGAAGGACCTTCTGGTAAATAAAGTGTTAGAGAGGTTATTTTACGATTCCCTTATATATTTATGCATAGTTATCATATCCTATCCCCCCTTAATCACCTTTTCTTCAGCGTGAACAACCGCAACTTGGCAAGACTTTTCTCATGAGATTTTCCATACCTTTTACCAGTTTAGTTTCCCTTGTCTGGACCCTCTCTACCAGGGTCAGGCTGGGGGGCCCACCGGGACTACCGTCCCCCTACTCCGGCTCGCCGCATGCGCATGCGCTTATGGCGCTGGGCAGCCCCGGAAAAAAAATTCTTAGAGTGGGGTCTTCCGGAGAAGGGGTCTGGCCCGGCGGTGGCCCAGGAGGGTCCCGCCGGGCCAGTCCAACACTGCTCTCTACTGTGCATGTTCTTCATTTTAGATATTACTAAATCCTTTTTGGACCCATGCATAGTGCTCACTGACAGCTAGCATATATCCATATATTCATTGAATATAATTGCATATCAGTAAAGATCTGCTCATTTGGTGACCTTGAGTTGTATTTTTTTAATATAAGTAACGATAACTCTTAGGCCTATGGCACCTGGTAATTCAATTTATTTTTAGCCTGTCACTTTAGAGGTGGTGAGTGGAGTTTTGACCGCCGCAGTTTTCCACTTTTAGTTACTAGCATTTAAAACACCACATGTGCCACTGGGCCTAGAAGTTCATAACAATACAGTAACTTTAAAGTGTGTTTAAAGACCAAAACAATTCTCGCTGCTTATTAGGAGCACACTATTGTTTCTCACCTTAAAGGAGAAGGAAAGCTACGGAGGCATTTTATTGCCAATAGATTAGCTGCAATAGTGCAAGCTAGAATACTATATTTATTTTGTAGAATGTTTTACTAGGTTAAAGTGGAACTGTCACCCAGACACAAAAAGCTGTATAATAAAAGTCCTTTTCAAATTAAACATGAAATCCAATTTCTATTTTTTATTACAGAATTCATAGCTTTGTAAGCTCATTTAAACATCTCAGCTGTCAATAAAATATTGTCTGCCCTTCCTCTATGCCCTGGGCATAGAGGCGGGGCAGACAATTACTTTCATTCAGCACTTCCTAGAAATCGCTTCTCTCCCCACATTCCCCCTCTCTCTTCACGTTTAATTGTGTAACCAGGACATGGGGATGGACATCAGGTCCCCCATTTTGGTGCACAAACAAGTTTCTGAGATGATGCAAGGCTTGTCTTAATAACATTGTCCACAAAATGGCTCCTGCCTGCTTGCTGTAATTATGAATTCCCAGACTGAAAGAAACAAGATTCAAATGATTTATATAGTGTAATTAAAGTTCATTTTGCTTGACTGATGTGATAAAATAGGATTATGAATAATTTCTTTGGGTGACGGGTCCCCTTTAAAACTAAGTAAGCCTTTTTAGAAAGGTCTACTTACTTACTGATGAACTGGTGGCTTTAAGGACCTTTGAATTTCATAAATAATTGATGTAGACTGGCCAGTCACATTTTTATGGTTTTAGTTTCCTTGTTTCAGCTGTTATTATCGGAGCGTGTTATTCCTCTACTGGGTCCCTAGCAAGGGAAAGCTCTCTTCTGTATACCACCAATGGGCATTTTTCTCAGATAGTGGTTTAGCTAGTGGAATAGCGGAATTATTATTGTACATGTATGGGACCTGTTATCCAGAATGCTCAAGACCTGGGGTTTTCCTGATAAGAGGTCTTTCAGTAATTTGGATTTCCATACCTTAAGTCTACTAAAAAATAATTTAAACATTAAGTAAACCCAATAGGCTGGTTTTGCTTCCAATAAGGATTAATTATACTTAAATTGGTACCAAGTACAAGGTACTGTTTTAGTATTACAGAGATAAAGGAAATTATTTATAAAAAATTTAATTATTTGACTATAATGGAGTCTATGGGGCAAATTTACTTACCTTCAAAGTTGTGCTATCGTTGGTTTCGATGCACTTCGCCAGGGTGCCGCTAATTCACTAAAATCCGAAGTTGCGCTCAGGGAGGCGAAAGGTAGCGAAGTTGCGCTAGCGTTAATTCGCCAAGCAAAGCGAAATTATGCTAGCGATGCCTAATTTACATACATTACACTACACAAGCCTGGGAAAGCTTCATAGTATAAAATAGAGTGGTTATTGTATAGTGCCCTATACATGTGCCCACTGTATAGTTTAGGTGCCATATGTTAGGAAATGTAGGGGGGAAGGAGGATACCCTCAAAAAAATTTACAATCTTTTTCAGCCTATCACCCTTAAAAAAGTAAAAGACGCCAGCGTTTTTTGGGACTTGAAATTCAACTTTTTTTGAAGCAAGCCCTATCTACTCTATTGCACTTCGCCTGGTCTGAGGTGGCGAAGGCAAGTCTGGCCACAAGAGGTGATGTTCAGTAAAATCCGCAAGTTAGAGAATTAGCGTAGTTACGTCCCTTCACCATAGCGCAACTTCGTCTGGCGTAAGGGTGCGAAGTAGCGCTAGAGTAGGTCCCCTTCACTAGCGAATTTACGCCAGCACCCGTTAGTAAATCGCCAAAAATGACGTCACACTGGCGAATTTTCGGTAGCGTTAGTCACTTGACCCTTTAGTAAATTTGCCCCCATGAGAGACAGCCATCCTGTAATCTGGAGCTTTCTGAAAAACGGGTTTCCAACCGATCCCATATCCCTATATTGTGTTTTGGATGGAGGGCAATTAGTTACTCTGTACTAAAGCTATCTGTGCAAATGAAAAGAAACCTACAATAATAATATTTGTCTGCTAAAAATGAATCACGTGTACAAAGGTGTAGCATTTTACCTTGATGTTGGTGTTTAAAATTACAGACAGACCCCATATCTAGAAAACCTCAGATTAAAATATATGTATAGCATTATGAAGAACTACTAGTATATGCAACAGTGTATGTTTCCGTAATACATTATCATACAGATGGGGAATAAATCTTAAAAGATAGGGTTACAAAACGGAGCATGTGCTCCTAGAGCTTATCTAAGCATGCAAGTATGAAATGTATATGTAAGTCAGGAGACTTGCTCATTATGTGCATACATGTCAACCAACATGGTGGTTACATTGGAAGTTCCAACCTGGCATTGGAAATTCCAACCTGGCACAGGTGGCTTAGTGCTCACAGGGGGCAATTTTTTGTTAAAACTGTAGCATACCTAAACAGAAGTGTGAGCTCTATTAACCTGCACCTACAGTGGGGGAAACATATTTTGGATGATAGGTGTATTCCAACTGTATTCTAAGTTGCTTACATTTCTTTATAAATCTGTATTTTATCTATATATAGTATTGTGAATAAAGTACTCCTATTGTAAAATATTAGGCTATTATAAGTCACCAAGGCATATGAACATATAAAAGCATGTGCTGAATTCAGGTCATGGAACTCCAAGTTGACTTCTAGCATACTCATATTACTTTATTTATTATAATACAGTTTTCAGTGAATCATGTGATTTTACAACAATAAGATCTGATTATGACGAATGACATCACTAAACACCTTTTATAAATATATAATATATGGGATATTATATATTACTATGCTTATATACTAACTATAGTATATACTATTATACAGTATACTTATATACTATATTTTTAGTCTTCAGTTAGTTTTCTGACTTGATTCATAAATAATTGATCCAAAAGGGCCAACGCTCCATCTGTTTTACTTTTTTCTCTGATTATTACAGATTAGATATTGCTAAAGTCATAGTCAAGTAACCGCATTGTGCAAAATCAACACAACATGTGCCTTCCTTTGCAAGCAGAATTTGTTTTGCCCTTATGCACCATTGTACTGTTTTCTTGTTTTGTTTTGCATAATTCACTGTGTAACCATGGTTAGTACTATAGGCTTACAGTGCTGTCATCCTGGACTGCATACTGAACAGAGATCTGTGTTCAATCTGTATGAATCTGTATGAAGTTGGAATTTTTTTCTTGTGTTTACATGGTTTTTTTCACAGTTTTTTGCACATTATTAACTGAATTCTGCTAAAACAAACATACATTGTTGTGTGCCTGTAGCAGGGGATTTAGATTGCAAGCTTCTCTGGGGTGGTTACAAATGTGAATAATGGAACCCTTTCTATAACTATTAGCATACTATATTGAATGATAATTACTTGGCTAGAACGGACAACTACAAAATGCAGTGTAAAGTTATACCACCACACAGGAGTTCTATTCACTTCTGAAACAAAGCAGAAACTGCTCCATAAATAGGTGAATACAGTGACTTATCTAGGACATGTGCAAAGGCGCACAGGCAATGGAGGGTCATAGACAGAGTAAGGTTTCCATTATTAGCAAAAATCTACAGTTCCCAAAGCCATAAAAAGAATAAGTATTGTTCATTGCATTTAAAAATATATTTCAATTCGCATGTTGATTGAAGCATTTGAAAGTGAACTGCCTTATGAAGCTTAAAAAGTCTGCAATTTCAACCATTCATTGTCTCCACCCCAAAAACATGATCATGCACAATATACAGTATAACACAGTAAAGGCTAATCCAGATCTAATTGGGATAATGGAACCTGTCTTGCACCAGTGGCTTGGAACCTTTGTTATGTGTTTATGATGGGAGTGTTTGGGAGGGGGAGTTGGTTAGACAGCTACTAGATAAGCTTACATGTATGAGAACATCCTCAGGTCACATTACCAGGGCTGTGGCATGCAAAGTGCCAAAGAAACACTTAGGACACTCCATTTATTTTTCTTGGTTCTTCAAGAGTATCACTTCAGGGTTATCCTCAATAAGCTACATAGTTTACCATTTCCTCGTCATTCATATGTTAATTAACGATTAAGGAAGGATTGAGTGTTACTATATTTTCTTTTTGCACAGAATGGATGAGTACCCAGAAAGGAAGACTGCTGTTATTGCAGCCAAAGTGACTGGTGAGTTAAAATACTAGTGTGTCCCTCTGTCATTTACCTCTCTCCATGTAGCCATACTTATATATACAGTATGTCATACTAAATGTGTTCCCCATGTTTTTTTTGGTTCAGGTAAGTTTATTAGAACAAACATTACACAGGTATTTAGCAGTTTCACAGCAGTAGATGTGCATATATGCATAACAGTCAGACGTCCAAAACAGTCTAAACACAAGGTTGAATTACAGAAAAAAAGGTCAAACAGACAGTTATACATCTTCCAAAATCCATAATTGCCAAATCTTAAGAAACTGTTTGGAAGTACCATTCCTTCTAGCTATGAGATCTTCTACCTTTTGCAAGTCTTGGACCGCTTTTTCCCATGCCTGGTAAGTAGGGGGGAGAAATGCCCTCCAATGAAGCGCTATGTGTGTTCCCCATGTTTAGTTAGGATATCTTGTTTTCATTGCTCATCATCTTGCCTGCTTTTGACCTGTCTGCTTTTGTCATACTTATTTATGTTCCTGCTAATCCACTGCACTTGTACGGTTTATTATTTATTGTGTGAGATAGTGGATGCATGCCAAAAGCTCTTTTCACCTTTTTGTATGAAATGACTTGACAAACTGACATTCATACTAGGTATCTTTAAGCCTGTACTTCCATGCATTTGCCATTGCCATGTTAGATATGTAAATAAATGTATAGTGTTTTTGTGAATATGTATTGACCTGCTGCTGCATCAGCCACAACTTAGTTGTCTTCTAACCTCATTCTGCATTTGTTGATATACAGTAGATGAACCTACTTTTTAGAATAATTCCCTTTTTATCCTTCTACCCACTGCCTTTGCCTGTTGCTTTTACTGCACCAATGATTTGTTTTTTTCATTCCAGGTCCAGGTCCTGGTCGTTACAACCTACCTCCCACTGTGGGTTTTGTAAGTCACGATTACACGAAGTTCTCCAGTCCAGCATATTCTTTCCATGGAAGGCCAAGCAACTCTGGTAAGAATTTGTACATACTAAAGTAGAGAGACAGACAAATAAAATAAGATTAAACATTGATATACGGTATGGGACCTGTTATCCAGAATGTTTGGGACCTGTGGGTTTCCCGTAATTTGGATTTTCAAACCTTAAGTCTACTAGAAAATCATGTAAACATTAAATAAACCCAAAAGGCTGGCTTTGCTTCTGGTAAGGATTTATTATATCTTAGTTTGAATCAAGTACAAGGTACAGTTTTATTATTACAGAGAAAAAGTAAACCATTTTTTAAAATTTGGATTATTTGTATAAAATGGAGTCTATGGGGTAAATTTATCAAAGAGTGAAGTTAGAGATCGCCACAGTCCGCTAGAGTAAAATCCCGCCACTCTCCATTAATTTCTATGGGATTTTTAAAAGAGTATTTATCAATGGGTGAAAGTGAAAGTTCATCCTTTGATAAATATACCTTTAAAATCCCATAGAGAGTGGCGGAATTTCACTCTAGAGGACTGCGGCGATCTCTAACTTCACTCTTTGATAAATATACCTCTCTGGGAGAAGGCCTTTCTGTAATTCAGAGCTTTCTGGATAATGGGGTTCTGGATAACGGACCCCATACTGAAATACTGAAACAATTTTCTAAAAGTTTCTAGGTAAGTACAAAAAAAGTATTGGAATTATGCAAATGAGGAGCTATATATTTTTGAAAGTTAAAAGCATACAGATCTAAATGCAATTATAATTACCAGTTATATTTACCCTTTTATTAAAGGGATTATGTCATGGGAAAACTTTTTTTCCAAAATGCATTAGTTAATAGTGCTGCTGCAGCAGATTTCTGCACTCAAATCCATTTTTCGAAAGAGCAAACTGATCTTTTTATATTCAATTTTGAAATTTGACACAAGGCAAGACATATTGTCAGTTTTCCAGTTGTCCCCAATCATGTGACTTGTGCTCTGATAAACTTCAGTCACTCTGATAAACTTCAGTCACTCTTTAATGCTGCGCTGCAAGTTGGAGTGATATCACCCCCTCAGCAGCCCATCAGCAGCATAACAGCTCCCTTGTACATATAAGAACAGCACTCAAGTAAAAAACCATGTCCCACTGCGACCCAATTCAGTTACATTTAGTAGGTGAAACAATATGTCAGAAAGCAGTTCCATAGTTCAGTACTGGCTCTTTCTGAAAGCACATGACCAGGCAAAATGACCTGAGATGGCTGCCTACACACCAATATTAGAATTAAAAAATATATACTTGTTGGATTAGGAATGAATTTTTATGTTAGAGTGAATTATTTGCAGTGTAAACAGTGTAATTTAGGAATAAAAACTGCACCATAAAAATCATAAAAGAATCCCTTTAATTTGTACATTGCCATATATTTGTAATAAACCAGTTTAACAGCTTTACCATCTTTCCTTCTTACTACTTCAGTATTTATTCTATTCAAGGATTCTCAATTAATTTTGTTAGTCTTTTGAAAATTGTCACTTTTCTGCTGCAATGAATGCTTTACAGGTAAGAGCCGAAAATAATGGTGTGCTTCATTTCCCTTTTCTAAAGAAGTTGTTCAATTTGGCTTGGATGCACCCTGCAAAAAACTAAGTGGTGTGCCAAAGTAATTTGGATTCTTTGACATCCCCAGTGACCCCTTATGATCTGCTAACATTCATTCCTTGTCTTTCCAGCACATGTGAGCGATTCCAGCCCTGGGCCTAGATATTATGTGGAGCCCAGTCTGACCCGCTTTGGCCACAGTGCTGGACCATCCTATTCCATGCTAGCACGTGGGAGATCAGCAGGTATAAGTGAAATACTATAAGTGAAAATAATTAGGGGATTTGTTCAATGCTTTTCTTTTATAGTACAGTAATTATTTCTTTGCAACTTCAGATTTTTTTTAAAAAAACTGGGCCTTTAGTCACAAGTCTAAGATCATACATTTCATATGCTATCATACCACACCTACAGGGTAAATAACTACTATCGTTTATCATAGATCATAGATCATAGATCCACAATAGAGGGTTTACATACATAGTGATATACTGTCATAAAGGATATACTGTGGAGGGGTATAATGATAGTAGTTATTTACCGTGTAGGAGCTGGGCATATATTTAATGATTTAGAGATGTGATTAACTGCAGGAGCCATTAAGCTGTAAACTGAGTGATAGTTTTGACACTAGTTTATTTAATAAGTTAGTACAAGTGATGGAAGCAGCTTCAGAGTAGACCTGTTATCTTAACTCAAACTTTTGATATTTTTGCAACATTGTTCATCGCTGAGATAAAGAAATAGGAAATGACAGCAAGATTAACTTAATGGAACAAAGTTACAGAGTATCTTGTTTTTAACAGTAGAATGGATGTAGTGTTATAACACAGAGATTGTTAATTTCTGGATCTTATGTAAGTGTTATGCAATTTTATATCTACATGTTTTTAATGAGTGTTATGTAAATTGTTGTTACGTTTCGGCAATGAAGTTAATACATCACTTTCAATTTGTCAACCTTCCTAGCAACCCTTGTGTTTATATGGCTTTCTTACAAACAATTAGACACTTTGAGAAAGGCCGAAGCGTTAGGCTCGCATGTTACAATAAAGCTTTTTACTTTTTGCCTAAGACCTGAGAGTGTGGATCTTATTTGCTGGAAATAAATTGAAATTTTTTGATACTACACCCAGGCAATTTAAACTATTTTTCGAGAGTGCTGGCTACCTCGTGGACTATATATATATATATATATATATATAATTGTTCTGATAGTACCCGCACGCTTCCTCCAAAAATCAATAGTGGGTGCTGTGGTCAAACATAATATACAGCCTTCAGAATGGACCCGCACTGCAAAAAGGGGGTGGGGGTGTGTGTGTGTGTCTAGTGAACACTCTACATCCTTGCATTTCCTTATCTTTATAACACTTTCATTTTGAATATACAGTATACACAAACACAGCCTGTTCTATAAACAAAGAAAGAAAGCCAAGCCATAATCAGTGACATAAAATACCATCCTAAAACTCAGCATAAAACATACTTGAACAATGTACTGAAAATGAGAATGTACTGAAACTCACATTGTGCCCACAAGAGGGAAGCATCATGCCTGAAAGGTGGGAGAATTCAATTTCATAAAGTATTAGATTTATAAAATAACTCAGCAGAGTTAAAAAAAGACCAAGAAGGAATTTTGCAATACCAGTTATTGATTGACCAAATAAAAACCCTAGGTCAGGTTTTTTTAAACATTTTTCTTAGGGGTACCAAGTTAAATCCAGATGTATCCAGATTTAAATTATTACTTCTATTCTAGTAGAAAATATCTCTAGTAAAAGAAGTCATTACCTAAACACTAACTACTTCATTAGTTATTCTTATTTTCTCTATAATAATAAATACTGTGTACTTGATGTTACTTAAGCTGTCATAAATACATGTTGGTTGCAAAACAATACTATTTGGTGTAAAATGTTATATGTTATATTATGTGTTTTATGTTATGTTAAAAATCCCAGGTTTTCCATTTAATAGATCCCATACTTTTACTATAATTTGTGTTCATATATATAAAACACAAGTTCTATCCCTATAATACACAAGAGCCATGAATATCCTATAAATTATATCCTTATAAATGGTGCTTGGTGATGTCATTCATTAGTTCTAATTGGCCTTGTGCTTTCATATGGTCATGGAACTCCTTGATGAGTTATGATATCCTTATATTTTACAAAAGGGGGTACTTAATTCACTATATAAACAGTGCTTAGTAATGTTATCAGTTATAATAATTAATTCACTTTAACTTGTGTGTCATAATATATACTATACCCTCTGTTGTAAAATATGAGGATATTAGAAATCACCTCAGAGTTTCATGACCCTTATACTATCCTTATATTTTACAATTGGGGTACATTATTTACTATAAGTTAAACACGCCTAGCTTGGTATCTGAGACATAGAGAGTTAACTGATGTAATTACATAAGCATACATCAGGTCTAGTAACCCAAAGAAACCAAATCAATTGTTTGCTTTCTAACAGCAGATAAGTAAATACTACATGCTGTGGGTGCTATGTGTTACTAGAAATAGCTCAGACTATGCTCATATCAATACATTGCCCCTTAAGCAACCTGTGATACATTTTTTATGTCTTATTTCTTTCTTGGCCCTGAACAACCCATCCCCATTGCATAGCATTGCATGTACATTGCCTCATCTCCCTTAGTTCAGGACAACCATTTTTTAGACCCCCCTATGCTATACAGATCTCTCTTAACCCTCAGTGGTAGATTTACTCTGACTTCTCTCCCTTATGTCAATAGAACCCTATTCTAGCCACAAGGGTTACATATATATATAGTATACTGCCCATAAGTTTACATATATATGCTACCACCATTTCAAACACTGCCATTACTTCCTCAACCCAATACATCACTCAACCAACTCCAAGTGATACAGGTACATTTCCTCCTCTTCCTTAAGCCAGTGCCAAGCCTTTATAGTCAGCTAATATTAGTGAAGTGACTACTGGGGGTGCGATTGCACGTGGGTCTGCACCCCCCTGGGGCCCACAGGAGACACACTGGCATCTGATCGCATGCAGAACTGCAGAGAAGTTTGTGCGACATGTGTCTGAAGGAGATTGGGTATGTTTCCAGAGTGGAGGGGGCCCAAGTGCACATCCTGCCCACTCAATGGTAGTTATACCACAGCCCAATATGTTTAATTTATGTTAACTAATTGGTTATTGAATGGGATGGTAGATTGCTGATGGATGGTTAGCCTCTAAAGTATATGATGACGAGGTTAAACTATGCAGATTGAGATGTGCCAGGCAGTGTATTGAGTATTATTATAGGAATGGTGTTGGTGTATACAGCATAACATTTTTGGCCTATTAGATATCATTCTAATCATGTTGTTTACCATATTATTATTTATATCTACTAATCCTGGGAAATATATTTTGTTAAAATAATAATTATGTGTTTTTTACATATTGCAATAATTAGATCATCTCCAGTAAATGTGTCTAGCCTGTGATCATCTTATAACGAACATGTCTCATTTTCAAAAGAAGCATGTCAGAGGCACCAGGAAATGTCTGGGGTAATTGCTTCTATTACTCTATCTGTAATTTTGTATTACTTCATATATGTTTTCTGACAGACAAAAAGATTGAGGTTCCTGGCCCTGGAACTTACTGTCCAGAGAAGTGTATGACTCAGCGCAAAGTCCCTTCTTATTCTATGGGATCCCGGACACGTTACAGGTCCTTGGATCGTGTACCAGCACCTAACTCTTACTCACTACCCCCAGTGTTGGGGCCCAGGGCAGCTGGGAAAGTCTCTGCCCCTGCCTTCTCCCTCTCTGGGAAATACCACCATGGTGGTCATTCAGAAGATCTGTCTGGGACTCCTGGTCCAGCTCACTATCAGCAAACTGACCCAAGTAGATATTTGAGGAAGGGGCCAGCTTTCTCTATGCAAGGAAGACACCCAAATTCCAAAGCAGAAGAGAAGACACCAGGACCTGGCTCTCACTATCCAGAGAAAGTGACTAAGCATAAAAGGCGTGCACCAGCTTATTCGATGGGTATACGTCACTCTGAATACACAGCACCACTCATTGTAGAGGTGCCTATTTGAGCTGCTACAATGTAAATTTCATTATATCATCTCTCATAATGCACCCAGAGTAACACTTTCAGCTTTCACAAAGTAGTAATTTTGCCCTCTGTTCCTGCTCACAGATATTTGTCTGCTAAGCTCTGTCTCACCATGTCCCCTTCTATTTTTGCTTCGCTCCCCTTGCCTTCTTAATGTACGTCACAGATGTCTCCAAGCTCCCTATCTAGTTATATAAAGAGAATAAATTATGCAGAATCTGGTTGAGTTTTATGCAAACAAGTGTCTCCAGTAATGAGATTTTACAGATCCTTGTGTATGAGATCGGAGGCTAGAGCAGCGGGGGTGGGGGGGGGGGTGTTTAACTGTAAAAGGAGAAGGGTTGGGGAAGAGGAACAAAAATTTAAACACTCAGATCTGTCTGAAAGTAGAAGGGCACAGATAGGGTGTCAACAAATAGGGCTACATGTTGGCACTGAGAGGGCAGATGATTCTGAAAATAAATCAGGATGCATTCTGTTGTGTGTATCTGGTGCATTTCTTGTACCTACAATTAGGATAGAATCGAATATTTTAATAAAATCCTCGCTGCACGAGAATGAGACAAATAGTCATGGTAACAGTTGCCACCTTCTGGGTCTGTTTCACTCTGTATGTCCCTGTCCCCCAAGCCCCAACACCTACCCTTGCCCTACTTTTCTGTCTCCCTCTTCTGCTTTATATTTCTTGTGTATGGTCTCTCCCTCTCTGTTTCTTTGCATCCCCGTCTATCTTTCGAGCATCTTCTCCCCCCTTCTTCCTCTCCCTCTCTGTAAAAATCATTATTGGATTTTCTGCCTGTGTGCTGGCACTTTGCCTTTTGACACTCAGTCACTGTCACCCAGACCCACCTCCTTTTATGCTCCAAGCATCTCCAGTTACAGTCCATCCCAGCAACTAAGTGATTGGGTTAATGTTGCAATTATATCCAGATCACCAGCAAATGCGAGAATTTCTGGGCAACACAGTTTAGCACTTAAGGCTGGATTAATAAATATGTGTTTAACAGCTATACTGGTCATGAACTTGTACCCTCTCTACCCTTTGGCACACGTTTGACAAAAAGATGCGACATCAGATACAGTGAGAAACGGGTTTATTCAACATCATTTCATAGCCCTCTAACATTTTCTGTGAAAATAAAAAGCGATCCAGAATGAAATTTGTTGACCATATCCCTGCCAAAAGAGAAAAGCCTTGCCTTTCTGAATCTATAATAGGCAAAAGCTTTCATGGCCTGCAGAACTGCACTCTCCATTTACCTTGCTGCTGGGACATGCATAGGAAAGCTTAACTTGGAAGATTCTTTCATTATTAATGTTGGAGGTTGATTATCATCATGAATTCATCATGAGAGGGTGGGAATGTAACATGTTTGTCTAGAAAGGAAATTACTCTCTTTGTCATCTCTAAACCTGCCAAGTTTGAAATAAAAAGGATATTACAATAAATTTGACTCTGGCCACAGTCTCTACATTTTTTATGATGAAAGTGTAACTAATTTACATATTACAATGACCTACTTAATTAACTTCACCCTCTGTCACAAGCCAAAGAGGACAGAATGATGCCTCAAAAGCACAGTGTGAGTAGATGATGACCACTGTTACCTAAAACCATCATGCATTTTATATAGCATCCATACAATAAGCTATTTAACAAGAATGTAACACCAATAAACAGTAAAGGAAGATTTGGCTCATTAACTAACATATGCTCTGAATTGCACAAGTTCAGTTGCCAATAGCAACCAGTTAGCAATTAGTTTTGATCAGTTTATTAGAAAATGAAAACAAAAACGCATCAGTTGTTCTGGGTACCCGAACTACTGCTATACAGCATCACTAAGTTAGCTCCAATGCTTGTACTTAAACGGCATAGTGCCAAATAACATTGCCCTAAGCAAGATTGTACTACTAAAATTTTGTAAAACGTTTTTTTTGTATTAACTTATGTCTTTGCAGACCCTGTATTATGATGTGGATGTATTAAAGAAGGAGGAAAAAATTACCTAGTCAGCGAGTGGTCCTAAATTGTTAGCCATGCCTGAGCTGTCCAGTAGGTTAAGATTTGGGTTAAATGCTAGCTTGCTTTTGTTTGTACTCTTTTTGAATATAATATCAAGGTTACAGTTATTGCAGTATATTTCTAAACTTATCATTAGCTTAGTGGGGCATGAAAGAATGTTGGACGGTAAGGGCAGCTATAATTTGCTTTTATATTATTATTATTATCACTGACTTCTCCGCAATCTGCAATTTGTGTCTCTTCACAGCTGTTGACTTCTGGAGATGTTTGTAGTTGTTTTGTAGATTAGACGCACACCAGAGCTTACTACTACTTTGGATATGTGAGGCTGTGTTTGAATGTACCTAATGGGAATTACTTTATTTTTGTGAGACACAGAGGTCAGGGGCATAGTAAATTCAGTGAGCTTACCATCACCCAGCAGCCATTCCTTGTTTAAGACCTCTCACTGGGTGCACTCAAACACAACACATAAATCCATATTAAAAGCTCTAGTATGTTTCAAACAGTAGTTAGCCAGTCGAGGGTGACACTATGGAAGATACTGTACCTGAAGAACAGGGGAATGCAGGAAGTTTTCACACTTATTTTGACCTATATTTACTATGTAAGGTAAGAAAATAAATACATTACCCACTAAGCAAACGGAGGCCTAAAGAAACATACATTTAGGGGCCGATTCATCAAGCTCGAGTGAAGGATTCGAAGTAAAAAAACTTCGAATTTCGAAGTTTTTTTTGGCTACTTCGACCATCGAATGGGCTACTTCGAACTTCGACTACGACCTTCGAATCGAACGATTCGAACTAAAAATCGTTCGACTATTCGACCATTCGATAGTCAAAGTACTGTCTCTTTAAAAAAACTTCGACCCCCTAGTTCGGCAGATAAAAGCTACCGAAGTCAATGTTAGCCTATGGGGAAGGTCCCCATAGGCTTGCCTAAGTTTTTTTGATCGAAGGATATTCCTTCGATCGTTGGATTCAAATCCTTCGAATCGTTCGATTCGAAGGATTTTATCGTTCGATCGAAGGAATAATCCTTCGATCGTTCGATCGCAGAATTTGCGCTAAATCCTTCGACTTCGATATTCGAAGTCGAAGGATTTCAATTCCTAGTCGAATATCGAGGGTTAATTAACCCTCGATATTCGACCCTTGATGAATCGGCCCCTTAATATAAATATAAGTATATATAAAGAGAAATGCCTTAAGTTTTACCTTATAGGATTTGTTGTAACTCTTCATGGATAACACGCTATAGACAGATTTATAGGCTCATTTGTGAAAGATTTACTACTAGTTTCATGTTTTTTCCAGATATATCGAAAGTTTCCTAACAGGAAAATTTTGAAAGAATTGACACATTTATCAAATGCTTTTGGTTAATCAAACACATTCCTTTTATGTGTGTTTTTTTAATGCTCAACTCAGCAGCAGTACTGAACACTAAAGTTGGCCATACAAGTATAAATTTGGTCTGGCAGTTTGACCTATTTCCACCATACTGCCGATCATCAAAGCTTTTATGGCCAGTAGGGGGGCCTTTGGATAAGCCTGTAATTGATCCTGTGGATCAATAATTATCGGTAGAAATTACTTGACAGAATTCAGTTGTTCAGCGAAAAGAAAATAAAGAGGAGGTGAAGCTCTATGTCTCTTATTGACTTCCTGCTGTTCTGATAGTTTGGGTGTTTGGCCTGCAGCCAACTTAACACCAATCTGAATTGTTATCCCTGATGCAAATGGCATGTGGATGATTAATTTCTGCTCTTAAACCCGCAACTATAACAATTTGAACACATCATACACATCAGTATCACTCATAAAAACTAGATAGTTGATAACTTGGCCAATCACATTTAAATGAATGTAAAATACAGCACATGGCTGGAGGTGTAGAACTAATACTACTGTCATACTATGGTTACTGAAGATAGCATGGAGGCCACCTTACCATCTCTGTATATCTACATTTAGGCAAAACAGTAAGCATAATGAATACCTATCATTATTTTTTTTAGGTAATCATAGATACTTTTATTTTTGGAATTTCAAGTGCTAATCACTTTCTATTCACTATTATGGGATTAGTTTCTATTTTTATATTGCACTCATTTTTAAAAATAATAATCCTGTCTCCTAGATCATATCCCAACCTAAGTTTAGGTCAATATTCCAAGTAACCAGAAAGCAGATTAATTATGTAGTTATGTCTTTAGTATTATTATTTTTATGATGTTTTTGTTATGGTTATAATTAATATACATTCAAACTGTGCCTTGTTGCATTTTACACTAGTGATGACCTTAGGAAACCAGAGGTAGTTTATTAGACTTTTTACACATTTTTAAACTTTGGGCACTAGATTGGTCATTAGCCTTCTATATAAACACTTGAAACACACAAATTACAGTGAAATGTATATATTCTTCAACATTTAAACTATAAGTATGCAGTGAAATGCAGTGATATAACCAAAATGTAGATAAAGGAAGCTACCAACCACCAAGTACTGTTTTTCAACAGTCATCATGTGGACCCATTATTTTGGCATTCACACCAGTGTGGTACTGAGATTATTGTCCTTCTTATTTGATTGGATCATAAACAGCTGGGCATGAGATCTCAATCTGATACAGAATATTGGAAATTGATACTGTATCACCAATATTGACTTAATATATATATAATATACTGTATATAATTTTAATAAAATAATGGTGGCATACCTATAGAAAAAAGAGCATTTACTTCATCAGTTTTGGTCTTGTTAAAATCAGGGACTATGTATCTAGTTGGTGTCATCTGATACGTAATACATTTATAAATAATGCATGAATAATAATTATTTGAACTTATAAATATTATCTATCCTGTTTTGACCTGTAAAGTCCATATGGAATGACAGCTCAAACAGCTGTATAGGATAGTATTATACCAGGGGTAAAATATAAACTTGTATCCTTATTTTGTATTTACATTTTTTTTAAATTGAAGCAGTGACATAAAGGGGCAGATTTACAAAATTCGAGTGAAGAATTCGAATGTAAAAAAATTCGAATTTCGAAGTATTTTTTGGGTACTTCGACCATCGAATTGGTTAAATTCGATCGAATTCGATCGAATTCGAACGATTCGAACGATTCGAAGTAAAAATCGTTCGACTATTCGACCATTCGATAATCGAAGTACTGTCTCTTTAAAAAATACTTCGACCACCTACTTCGGTAGATAAAACCTACCGAAGTCAATGTTAGCCTATGGGGAAGGTCCCCATAGGCTTGCCTGTGATTTTTTGATCGAAGGATTTTCCTTCGATCGTTGGATTAAAATCCTTCGAATCGTTCGATTCGAAGGATTTAATCGTTCGATCGAACGAAAAATCCTTCGATCGATCGATCGCAGGATTTGCGCAAAATCGTTCGACTTCGATATTCGAAGTCGAACGATTTTAGTTCCCAGTCGAATATCGAGGGTTAATTAACCCTCGATATTCGACTATTGATGAATCGGCCCCTAAATGTAAGTGAATTGCGTTTTCATTATTTATTAAGGTTAAGTCTGGGATACTTCATTATGTAAGGGACCATCCACTTTATTTTATAAACTCTTGATGGACAGCCACTGCATAAGGTACTTTTTACCTTAAAGCTGGCCAAGTAAGCAAATGGAGAAGCAGGCAAAAGTTAAATGTGGCTCCATTGAACTTTGACAGTAATTTTTAATGCAAGAATATACCTTGCTTTAATTTGATATCCTTGAACTAAATGGATACAGGAGCTATAACAGTGGGGGAAACAGACCATGTGCCTGCTGGGGGGATGCAGGTCATGCGGTTTTCTGACTGATGTGGAATTTGACTATATCTTTTAGATACAGGTCACATTCCTTAAAGCTTGAGGGTCCTAGAATATAACACACACAGAATATTTGTACTCTGCCTACTTGCTTGTATACATATGAGAAGGAGATGCCATATTGCTTATCTTAGTGGTCATAAACATACTGCACTGGTATGGCTATAGCACAGAGGTTTTTTAACAGGTCCTGTTGCAGATTTTGCAATTTGCCATTTTTGGGAGTGTATCAAACGAAACAACGTGTTGGTGCCTTTTTGAGTGATTTGTATGCTTCCCAGTTTTCATTAACATTACAAGCAGGGGTGATGAAAAAGCCACATATATCAAAGTCCTCATATTGGTGTGCTGATATACAGCCAATGATTTTTTTTTGTATGGATTTATACTTAACTCTAAGTTAAATAAAAAAATAAACAGTGTATAAATAGGACACTTTTCAAACAAATAGGATGTAATTACAATGAGGTTGGAATAATACTCAATGGCATATGGTGAAAATGGATGGGGACAATATACAATACAATGTGTGTAGGTGCCCACACCAATATATATATATTTATAATATATATATATATATATATATATATATATATATATTTTTTTTTTTTTTTTTTTTCTTTCTTCTTCTTCTTCTTTTCACTCCTCCTTATAAACTCACCTTAGGACACACAGACTTTCATTTATAGTTATAGGTCTATTCATTAACCACCTCAAATGTGGGCATCATTTTCTTTTTAAGTTTTGCCCAACACTGCATTTTTAGATACAGGTATGGGACCTGTTATCCAGAATGCTTAGGATCTGGGGTTTTCCAGATAATGGATCTTTCTCTAATTTTGATCTTCATACCTGAAGTCTACTAAAAAATCATGTAAACATTAAATGAACCGAATAGGCTTGTCTTGCTTCCAGTAAGCATTCATTGTATCTTAGTTAGGATCAAGTACAAGGTACTGTTTTCTTATTACAGAGAAAAATATTTTTTTTAAAAAAAATTTGAAAAAAAATGTCTATGGCTTTCCTGTAATTCTGAGCTTTCTGGATAATGAGTTTCCAGATAACGGATCCAATACCTGTAGTCATCTTTCTGTGAAACTCACCCCTTTTAAATACACAGGCATGCGTTAATCCACAGATAAATCCATAATATTAAGATTATTTTGCATATTGGATTGTAAGGTATATGAGCATCCTTTGCCACAAGTGTCTGTGGTGCAGACTCCAGAATATTTCAGAAAGACGTACATCAGACACAAGGCAAATTAAAGATACTGTACTGGCAGTCATAGTTTTACTTTGGATATCAGTGCACTGAGGTTTATTTTATAATATCGCCATTAATGTAGCACTCTCCGTGCACCCTTATGGAGAGTGCTGGGGGATGGTACCACAGCAGGTTCTGCTGACCTGAGCTAGGATGTTGTGTGTGGTGGGGGAGAAGGAGTAATATGAGAATGACATCATCGTGTGAGAGTGGATCCTCCCAAGGGAGAAGGAGAGAGAAGGAGGAGGGAAAGTGAGAGAGAAGGAAAGATTTAGAGAGGAGAGCAATCACACTAAAAGCTCTGGATGGATCCCAACATACGGCATGCTGGCTGAATCCAGGTATGACCGATTTCGCAACGACTCCATAACTTCGGCAGAAGAGCAACCAGCACTGTCAGTCGAAGCCATGAGTGGACAGGTGGCGCCTAGTTCCCCTACTGGAACACCCGTTTTAGGCCAGCCATTTGCAGAGCCACATTACCCAGAGGAGCAGGATGTGGCTACCACCTTCTGTATGATGATACCCAGGATGGGACAATGGAAATTCTCTAGTCCCACTGCCTTCCTGAGTCGTTCCCCCTCTGGAGCTAATAAGGAACTGACCGCTGACAAGTCTGGGACAGGAGGAGGACTAGGATCAGTGTTTGGAGCCTGTGACCCTGTATGCTCCACACCTTGCACTCTGCAGGTGATAAACCGGTTGCGAGGGGGTGGTGGCGGGGGAGTGAGAAAATCTGCACGGACGGAAGCATGCAAACTCCAAGGGGAGGAATGGAACCGTAAAGGGACATTTATTAACAAACCAGCACAAGGTTGGCTGCACCCTGATGACAGACTACAAGGGCCTGGGGTTTCCTATATTGTACGGGTAAGTGGTTTTAGATGCAAATCTACTCAATGGTGAATTCCATTTCATATCGTTCCAAATGAATCAATTTGAAAACAATGGGCAGTGTGCTGAAAGAGCTTCCAGGTAGCTTGATAAGCCAACTCCAATGGTATTCAAAAATAATGCAAGCTCTGAATACCATAAGAATGTTTTATACAAACATGTTGTGGCCTTTCAATAGCAAAATATAACTTCTTCTATCCTAAAAAGGCCTACAGGTTGCTGAGTGATACGCCCTTATGGTTCAACGTATTTAGAGAGCAGTGCTGGTAAGAGATGTTGTATTCTGTGTTCTGATTGACCCACTCTTCCCTTCCTTGTTCAGATTGGTAGAAATGCTGATGCGATGAGTTCTTCTTTGTTTTGCCTTGCACTGATTGGCTAAAGGCTCCTTTGTTTTGAAGAGCCAAGGGTAGGGCTGGTGTCATACTGGAAACTGTCATCCAAAACAGCTGTAGCATGACCTCACAGACAAAGCACACAAACAAAGTTGATACATCCTTATCAGCTATAGTACTGTAGTTGCTGGTGTGTTTCTAGAACAATGTAGTGTACAGTATTAGGCTGTCCAATAGAAACATAACAACATCCCTATCTGCTTTCGTTTAAGGTTTTAATCAAGGGGTTTCTTCTCATTGTATTTTGCACTTAAGAAGTAATTTATGGGATGTCATAAATGATTTTGTATTTTGAATATGCAGTAAAATGCCGTTATGAACTACTCTATACCCAGCACTAAAATGCATGGCATACTTTGGAAATGAAAAGTAAAAGGAGAGGACAGCCACTTGTTCTGCATTTTTGCTGTGTAATATGATTATCTCAGTGTCTCCTTTACTGTCCTTTACTGTTAGGTGCCATAGGTTCTCAATGGGAGAGATAAATTATTATAAGATTCACGTTATCTGAGGCTCAAACATATCAATATATCTAATATAATTATATATCTGGCATTTTCATATCATGCACTAACTTAGGTGGACATATGTAAACATTATTTTCATTTATACTCCTTCACTTGTTGAATTCATCACTTACCCTATTTTTATTTTGTTTTTTTAACAAATTGAAACTGCTTATGAAAGCTAGTTAGATAGCCAGACAGACTGACAGACAGTTGTCATGAACTGTACAGGAGTGCAAACCAATTACTAAAGCATCTTTCTAGGTGGACATTAGGTGGCCCTGATGCGGGTTTGAGTCAATGCTGTTAACCTAACCACATTGGGGCAGTTCTCTAATATACATACTGTTCATGGACCATGTTCTACTAAAATAATGATTTCATGCAAATAAAGGTGGCCATAGACGTAACAATTACGATCTTTCTTGGAAAAGATCTTTCCAAGAAAGATCGTTCGTTTCAATACACACGTGTAGAGCTGAATCGTCAGATATACGGCAAAAAACAATAGAATTCTACCTGTATCTGACGATTTAGCACTAACAATGGGCGATGTTTGGGTCCCTTCAAAGGCACCCGATCAAAATTTTCCGTCCAGCCCGATCGACGAGCCGACCGATATCCAAGTCCTCTGCCGATATCGGTCGGCTCTTTTTCCACCATACACGCAACGAATATCGGACGAAAATTCGTTTCGTACGATATTATCTGTGCGTCTATGGCCACCTTTAGGCTGGGGAGCCCAGTGCAGACTGAGGGTCTAGAAAGGGCCACATCCATTGCACGTGTCCCAAGCTGAACATTCAATGCCTAAGTTAGTCTAAGTAATAGACTTTAATGTTACAGTAAATAATAAACTATGAATTTGTCTATAGTTTTGCTCTGTGTTCTGTGAATTTACACACACACAAATGTATAAACATAAGCATCATGTATAACCTGTTTATAAACAATGCTTGAAAATGTCATCAGTTATAATTTGTGCTTAAAAATCTCACACACATCTTATTAGGGAAGGCTACTTGGAATGAATTGCCTGGTGCCAACTGACACTGTTCTACCAAGATGGTGGACTGGGACTCCTGGATCTGTATTTATACTACATAGCTGCCCAGAACTTCATTATGTTCTATGTCAAATAGGACAATGTCTAATATTTGGAGGCACCTTGTGGTGATGGTGACCCTATTGAAAGCATAGGTCCAGGCACTTCACCTTTATTCACTGAAATGTCCAATATTAACACCTACTTAAACTCCCAATATGGGCAACTCTTTACACTCACACTACTATGCTGACTACTATACTATACTGAAAACAGAAAACACTTTGGTCCACTATCTTGTCTAAACTGACCTCCATGTTATATAAACTTCAGTTGTAGTCCACTCCCTCTTCCCTACAGGCAGCATAGAACAAATGGTTAAAATATCTTCCAGACTTACCTGAGGAGAAGTAGCATTAGGCATCAGAGCATATTATTATCTCTAATAAAGTTGAACTTATGCAGTTCAAATGTTACATTGCACCACTTTTATAATACTCCCATAAAAGTGAGCTCTATGGGATGCAACCCAGTCGCATATGTGGTTTAGAGGGTGAAGATTTCACACAGTGTCCACAAATGGTTCAGTTTTGGCCTGCAGTCACTGGCCTTCTATGTCTAAAATTAGCCTTTCTGAATGCTTTATAACCACAAGTGTGCATATTTTGTATTGTGGATGACATAGTCTCTACAAATATTGTGCAATAACCAGGTACAGAACTCTATCATTCTATGCTAGGCTTGCAAGGACATGAATGGGCCAATCTTTAGGTAATCAAACCCTGCCTCTTATTACATTTACTGTGATTGCTGCTGATTTGAAAAACTGGTGTATTTGGAGTACTTGACAGAGGCTCAGTTTTGAGGTCAAGTAACATGGAGACCCATGCCTGACTATTATGAATTATGTCTTCTTCTATTTGAAACAAAACATGTTATAAATGTTAGGGGGCACATTTATCAAGGGTCGAATATCGAGGGTTAATAAACCCTCGAATTAGACCCTCAAATTTAAATCCTTCGAATTGGAATATCGAATTCGAAGGATTTAGCGCAAATCCTTCGATCTATCAATCGAAGTAAAAATCATTAGATGGAAGAAAAATCCTTTGATCGATCACTTAAAATTGTTCGAATCGTTTGTTTCGAAGGATTTTAAGTGATCGATTGAAGGATTTTTCTTCGATCAAATATAAGGTTAGAAAAGTGCTGCATAGGCTAACATTGTACCTCGGTAGGTTTAAACTGCCGAAGTATGTATTCAAAGTTTTTTTTAAAGAGACAGTACTTTGAATGATCGAATAGACAAACGATTTTTAGTTTGAATCGTTCGAATCGAAGTCGAAGGTCGTAGTAGCCTATTCGAAGTACCCAAAAAAATACTTCGAAATTCGAAGTTTTTTTTCATTCGAATCCTTCACTCAAGCTTAGTAAATGTGCCCCTGAGTGTGAATATTATGATTGCTTACCTAGATGTATTTTGTAGTCCACTGTACCAAAACTTGATTTACTATATGTGTTTTCTTTTATTTGTTTTGTGTGCTCTTCTTGTTCTGTTTAAAAATGCCACTAGTGTCATATGAATCAGTTTCTGGAGTCTTTATCTTGATAAAGACTCCAGTGAGAGTCGAAAATAAAAAAAAAATGTAAATAAAAAAAATGATTTGCAAAAGTCCCTAGAGTGCAACAGCATTTCTATAATCTATATATATATATATATATATATATATATATATATATATATATATATATATATATATATATATATATTATATACACACAAACAAAAAGATAAGAGTAAGAGAGAGCACTTAAACCGAGTGCCCTGCTCCTGCCATAAAGGTACAGAGCAGCACAGTGCATTTGCTTACATTTATTAAGCAATGTTTTGGTCCCTGCTGAAGGACTGAAATATCAGCTAAAAATCATTTGTTTTAATGTACTATAAAAATCATAAGTGTGTCATTTTGTCTATATATAGACTGCATATTAGAGTGCAAATCTTACTTAGGAGGATGCTTCAGTACACAGGTAGGGGCTGACACGACGATAGGTGGAAAGGCTTGATCAATCTTGAGTTATGAGCTCTATATAAAGAATTAAAAACATTTTATAACTTGCATTCCCCCGTACATTGTATTAGATTGTAGTGTTGTAGTAGTTCTTCTAACAACTAATGCAGGTTACTAAGGGAGTGTATGCTGAAATGGTCATAAATAATAAAGCAAGTAAAATTGGAGCCACTTTCCAGCCTCGTTCTGGGATGAGTAGCTAACCCAAGGGAATGGCCTCCTTCTGTCCTCTTTAGAATCTGGCTGCTTAATTAAATCCATTCCACCAGAAGACTGAAAGAAAAAGAAAAGTGAATGTAAAATGGGTGAGGGCTATAGTATTCTTATTTGTGGAATATATGCTATATTTCTGGATAAATGTAATACATTATCATTTGTATCAATCCCTCCCCTAGTGGTGCTTACAGTCTAGAGTCCATATTATGCACACACTAGACAGGGGTCCCCAATATTTTATTTTTTATCTACGAGCCAGATTTAAATATGAAATACTTGCATGAAAAAAGTTCCTGGGGATGCCAAATATGCTATGTGATTTGCTATTGCTAGCCCCTATGTGGACTGGCAGCCTACAAGAGGATCAGTTTGTCAGTACACCTCTTTTTTATGCAACCAAAACTTGTAACCAAACCAGGAATTCAGAAATAAGCATCAGGTTTAAGGCAACTGGGAGCAACATTCAAGGGGTTGGTAAGCAACATGTTGCTCATGAGCCACTAGTTGAATATCACTGCACTAGGGGAAATCTCATTAGGGGCTGTGGGAGGAAATGTATTCACCTGCAGGGAGAAGAAAACTCAATTCCTTAAAGAACTGGTTGAACCCAGGACCCTACAGACCACCAGACTTTTTCTTCCCAAATTGCCTTCACATTAGAGGAGACTAAGCAATATCTGCTAAATATGACATAAAAACATTGCAATGGTCAGTAATTAGAATAATAATGTATATTTACTGCTAATAACAACAATATTGGTCTTTGTAACCATAAAAATTCACGACACCAAAAGTCTGCAGGATAAATACATGAAGCTGTGCCTGGACATCCCATGAATACAGTTTGTGGTTGCAAGCCCATGCAGATATTACTGTTATATACATTTTTACTTTTGCCTATAATGAAACATGTGTAACTCTTGTAATGCAACCATTTCTCTCCAAGTTAATCTCAAGATAGATCCAATATGCATGATTCAGTAATTGCATGGAGTTAAACATAGCACTGCATACACACTGCACGCTCTACCTTTCTAAAGGAAAATTAAAAAGGAAACGTGAAAGTAAAACAAAGGAAACATGTGAACACAGTCTACAGAATGACAGCTTTGTATCCTTTGTTTGCATATCCTTTGTTTGTATATCTTTGTTAAATTCTTGATGAAGAATTACCTAATATGTTTAGCAAACACAAGCATTGTTAGTGCAGATCTAAAAATCTTCTGTATTAAATTGTCTCTATACATTTTCTATACAGGAATAGGATTCATTATCCAGAATACTAGGAACTTGGGGTTTTCTGGATAAGGGATCTTTCTGTAATTTTAATCATACCTTAAGTCTGCAAAAATAATTTATACATGAAATAAACCCAATAGGAATGTATTGTCAACTATATGGATTCATGCAGCTTAGTTGGCATCAAGTGCAAGGGACTATTTTAATATTACAAACATTTTAATTAGGTTAAAATAAACACTATGGGGGGAATTCACAAAAGTGGTGATATTGAGACAAAATAAAACTGGAGATAAAAGTGTCAGATTTCCCATATCTCCACTTTTGTGAATTTCTCTTTTAAACAGTTTTCAGATTTTGTCTTTTGCACAACATTTTCAAAATAAATATGCACACACTCCTGCGACCATGGCAATGGAGGTTAAAAATTTGTAACTTTTATTCCATTTAGGTAAAAGGAATGCTTCCTAACGTGTTTCGTATCAAAGGATACGTAATCATAGGCACTTGTTAACAAGAAACCGTTACAACAATTTAAGTTAGTTTAGTTGTTTTGCACAACATTTTAAAGACATTTTTTCTGAATTTGTCTTTAGCTCTTACTATACATGTCAGTCAGCCATCAAAATGGATTTTTATGGGGGAGGGGGTTTATTTTACCAAGGAATATTATGCATAATTTTTTTCAGGATAACCTGGGCTTTCTAAATTCCACTTCTGTAACAAGATATAAGGGTCTAAATACAAGAAATGCTATTTTGCATGATATTGGGATTTGTATCAGAAATATGTTTTATCTTAGGTAAAGTGTCTAATTGCTGCTAAAACTAAAAAAAAGTCTGTAAGGCTTTACTTTTCCTTTAGATATTATATTTACTCCAATTGCTAATATTGCCTCATTCATTAAGCTTAAGCTAGTAAAATAACACAAGTGTGAGTTAAAAACTTTTTACATATTAAATTGTATGAAATACACTTTTTTATGTAATCAGTGTTTTAATTGTTTTGTTAATGATGATTTTACATTAATAGGGTTAGACAGAAACTTGTGCCCTGACTATAAAATGTTAATAATGATAAAAATTCCCCAATGGAGCACCTACAAGAGGTGTGAAATAAAGATTGGCTGAACCAAAGCAGAGCAAATTATCTTAGAATTGATCTGACACATGGGGCAGAGTTATACTGAGCTTTACTCCATTTTTAAAATGTCGGGAGAAAATTTTGTTTAAAATATTGTTTTTGCACCATTTTTATGTGGTTTGAAAGACAAATTCATAAAAGTGTCTGTAAACTGTCTTTCTCTCACTAAAATATCAAAAGTGGCGGTTGAGTCGGAATTTAGGCAGATTTCTGTTTGTGAATATGGAGAAAATATTTTACCACCACATTAACTTCAAAAATGGCATCCTTCAATTTTGTGAATTGAATATCGAGGGTTAATTAACCCTCGATATTCGACTGGGGAATGAAAATTCGAATATTGAAGTCGAAGGATTTTGCGCAAATACTTCGATCGAACGATCGAAGGAATAATCGTTCGATTGAGCGATTAAATCCTTCGAACGATTCAAAAGATTTTAATCCAACGATCAAAGGATTATCCTTTGACCAAAAAAAGTTAGCCAAGCCTATGGGGACATTCCCCATAGGCTAACATTGAGTTCGGTAGCTTTTAGGTGGCGAACTAGGGGGTCAAAGTTTTTTCTTAAAGAGACAGTACTTTGACTATCGAATGGTCGACTAGTCGAACGATTTTTAGTTCGAATCGTTCGATTCGAAGTCGAAGGTCGAAGTAGCCCATTCAATGGTCGAAGTAGCCAAAAAAACACTTCGAAATTCAAAGTTTTTTTTCTTCTATTCCTTCACTCAAACTTAATGAATGGGCCCCATAATGTTTTTAATGTATTCATCCCCTTAGCTTCTATGATAGTGCCACTAACTCTACCAGCAGAGGTCTAATTTGAAAAAACTGGACTTTCATAGTGACCTGCCAATTTTCTTCACAAATTACAATGGAAGGCAATTGCAGTCCAATATTTCTTTCTAGAAAAGGCCCACAGTGTTTCAGTGGGGTTTTATGATACTCTTCAATATTTAGGGTGTTTTTTACTAAATTTGTTTTTGGCCAAAAGCTCGAATTTTAGAGGAAAAAAAAAACTTACATTTTTCAAGATTTATTATACCCCGAAGCTGCAAAAAGTTAGAATCTGAAAATCCACCATCTTAAACCTGTTGAGGTCCACTATAAGTCATTGGGAGATGTCTCTTTTCCAATTTGATGATATCGTGATCTTCCACGGGTTTTGTCCGATAATCCGAAAAATTTGGGGTTTTCGGGCGATATTCTGAAAAAAATTGAGTGATTTGAGAGTTAAATCACAAAAAATTGTATGATTCAGTTTTCAGTCGATTTTATTACGTTTTTTACCAACCCGACTTTTTCGAGTTTTGTTATGTAAATAACCCTCTTAAAGTTTGTGTCGATATCTTGTTTTATCTTATATAAAAGAGGTTTTTCTTCATTGTATTCTACACTTCTGCCAATTAGCCCCATTCAACCTGAATGGTTGCCACCATTGGTAAACTGCAGCTTATTTATATAAACTATAGTAGTATTTGTGAAGCAAGCATGCAAATTTTTAATGGTAGCACATTCTATTTCAATTCATATAAAACACTTAAATATTTTGGTGTTTCTTTTTGTTTAGCAGTTTGTTGACATTTTAAGCTTACTGAATGTCTTTCATATAGTACCAGGCCACCTAAAATAATGCATACACCATTGTTTTGACTACACAGACAAGATCCACACCAGTTTATGGGCATGACTGCCTTTAAATAGCATCAGTTAATTGGTCCCTTTCCAACTGCATTGATTTTTTTGATGATTGCCCATTAGTCAGTCTAGAGCTCTTCACATGTCGGCCCTTGTCACTGCATCTGATCACTTTGTGGGCATCAATGTCTCTGTCTGTCACTCTTATTCATTTGAAGCTTTTATGTGCGTCTTTGTGACATTTATCTTTCTGTCTTTCTGTGTCGGTATTTAGTACTGCCTAAAACATTTAATTATTGTATTCTGCATTCAATATTGTGTATTCAGTCTGTTTGTTATTTTACCACTGCTGTATTGTGCTCTACAATCCAACTATATCAAGTTTCTCTTGTTCTCTGCCCTCTTTATAGTACATGGGCTGCATTGAAGTTCTGCGATCCATGAGATCTCTAGATTTTAACACACGGACCCAGGTGACAAGGTGAGTGATGAGTGTAGCTCAAACCTTTAAACAGAAACAACTAAATAAAGCATGCTTGTGCATAGATATCAACTCTTACAGACACACATTTCTTGGTCTCATTTACTAAATGCCTGTGCTCTGCATCACAGGGAGGCAATCAACAGACTGTATGAGACTGTTCCTGGTGTTAGAGGAACATGGAAGAAAAAGGTGAGTGAACTGATTTGTGATTTTCAAAAATCCAGCTGTGAAGGGTTTAAAGTATGTACCAAGACATACAGAATTCTGGTACTCCTCGCTATAAAACTCCATGGCCTCTTCTGTAAGAAGCTCAGCATATTATATTCTTTTTCTTTCAATCTAGGCTCCCAATAAGGCCTTGGCATCCATCTTGGGCCGCAGTAATCTCCGCTTTGCTGGAATAAGTATTGCTGTCAATATATCAATTGAGGGACTGAATTTAAGTATTCCGACCACTCGGCAGGTGAGAATTTTAAAATTGGTGGTAATTACTACAATATACATAATCCACAGGATACACATAGGCACAGGCAAACCATTAGACATGGATCCACAGAAAAAGCTATTATTAACTGCCACACTTCAAGTGATACTGACACTAAAAATTTTCTTTTGAAAATATTAATCTACATTAAAAGTTACCTATAGGTCATGTTGATCGTTTTTCACTGATAGTTCTGCTTTTCTAAGTAATTGTCACTTGAAGTTCCTAAACCTGACTGTTTTGTCAACCTGACTGTCCTTTCTCAAACTGTCAGTTTGGCTGCACAAATATGGCAGCCCCCTCATAGAGGAACATGGGGATAAGAAAGGTAATGTAAAAGCATCAGGCAAATACTTTTATGGCAAAATTATAAATAGCATTCAAAGACAATGTTATTATAGATAATAAAAAAGGTTATTTTCTGATGTCAGTATCTCTTTGAGCTGGCCATACATTGAAAGATCCACTTGTTTGGCAAGGTCGCCAAATGAGTGTCTCTTTCCTCAATATGTCCACCTTGAGGTGGACAATGTTGTGCTGATCACAATGACAAGTATACAGGCCATTAGGTGAGGACCATATGAACAAGCTGATGCTGTCATCACCCCAACAAAGATTTTTTAAACTTCATATCTACTGAATTTCAGCCAAATATGGGTTGGGAAGGCCTGTCGGAGTGCCCCACATATGGGCAGATAAGCTGCCGACTTGGACTGAAGGAGCAGAATCAGCAGCTAAAAACTGTCTGTGTATGTTCACCTAGGCATACCTTTTTCACCACTAAAATTGAGTGATGCTGAAATAATGACCTCTCCTTCTTCACACAACCTAGAATTTAGTAAAACCTTAGCACTGTAATGGCACACTTTTGTCACACTTTATTAAATACATTACCAAACATCTATCTACTGACCATGCAGCTGATAAATGGCCTGCAGTCAAACTCTCATCTAGAGCAAACTCCTTTGTGTGAGTTTTGTTTTTATAGAGCCCTATTGTTCCAATATCACATTACAGTAGCCAGCAACTAAGTTGTTCTATCTCATTACACTGGTAAGCACAGGAGAGTAATATTACCATTTTTATTTTTAGTACATCATCAGAATTCTAATGTTTGACTTTTTGTTACACGAATAAAGTGAATGTGATATTTTTTTCTGCGTGTTACGTGCCTGGTTCTTTTTAACCTTTCCTTGTCCTGATTTGCATATTCAAATTAGGGTTGGGATTTGGGTTCGGGATTCACAAGTAGTAAGTACGTGTTTATGAAAATTATTTTTTTGCAGGTAATTGCCAATCACCATATGCAGGCCATATCCTTTGCCTCTGGTGGAGATGCAGTAAGTATAGTAGAAGTGTTCTGCTTGGCTCGTATCCTGCTTATCCTATGTACTGACACAACTCTTTCCTCTCATAGGACACAACAGATTATGTGGCATATGTGGCCAAGGACCCTATAAATCAGCGAGGTAATGAGATGCCCATTATTATGTCTTTGATGTAACGGAAATAACCTCATATCAATGAAATATTCTTCATTGTTTCTGAAATAATCAAGTCTATATTATCTATTCCTCTCTCAGCATCTGTTTCTCTTCATTCTGTCTTCATGCAGCAGTTGGGTGTCAGATGAATGATCCAATATATCTTATAGGGGGACTCCCATTCCTAGCAGATGAATTAGAGCTCACTCAAAAAAATGATTCCATTACAAACAAAATAAATGCATTTTGCACAAATTCTGCATGTAGAGAGACAGTATTTCAGGTGATTTTAATACAGTAAACTCTAATACATCTTAATCTAGGCAAAAGGAGCCCCCTATAAGATATATTAATTCGTCTGACACCCATTATTTCAGAAACATTACAGAATATTTAATTGATTGTATTTAGAAAGTTTCTTATTTCAGTATGCTGAAGCTAATATTAATTAGCTTAATTAATTTAATTGATAGTTATAGTTCCCCTTTAAGGGGAATATAAGAGTTATAATTGTGCCTCGACAGTGAAAACCAGGAGGGTCATTGTTAATGATGGGAAAATAATTATCCATGACCAATTCTGACTTCAGTACTACAACTGTAAAACGTTCTTCAACACTGGCCTATATAAGAATGTTCATAATCTGTCGCTGTTGTTGTTATAGGCAATGTGTATTATTGTTGTATTGTAATAATACCTCAGCCCTAAAGGAGATTAATTTGCATAAAGGGTTTATAATTATCCCCTGACTAGTCTATTTAGCTTATTGCTATCAGAAAGCTGTCAACTCATCATTTTACTCAGATGAACCCCTCAGGCAGATAGAAGTCTAAGTGAATAATTTGTTAGCTTTAAAAAGGGTGGGGGTATATCTAAAACCAAGATGAATAATTTAGGATGATGATGTAGAGCAGAATCCCTGTTATCAAAAGAAAACCATTATATTTGAATATAAGATTTCTGGTCTGAACTTCTCATTAGGTTTGGTTGGTTACTGATCCTTGTACAATTTTCATTATTATACAGTTAATTACGCTATTTCAAGCATTTACTTTGATATATGCATATAACAGATATATTTGAAACCTACCTGTTTGCTGCTATCCTGTGGTCTTCTGATATTTGGAAAACCATGCCTATACATTGTGTGACCAAAATCTTATGATTACCCACTATTCCCTTCTTCGCCCATATTCCACACCATTTGTGGACATCGTTTCAGTGTGTTAATGTTTGTTCTTGTCTCTCACACCACCCTTGCCTCTCCTATTTTAAACCATCCTGCCTACCCATTGGTCCCCTTGTTATCCCAAATTCCACCCTACCATTATCCACAGCCTGTCACATTCTGGAGTGTTGTGAGGGGTTGGCTCAGAGTGTGATCAGCACTGTAGGACAAGCCTTTGAGTTGAGGTTCAAACAGTACCTGCACAGTCCCCCAAAAGTGGCAGCACCCCCAGACAGGTATGACAGAAAACCTCCCTTATTGGTTTTAACGCATTTTTTTTTTTTTTTTTACTAAAGACCTGTTATTCAGTAATAAAGTTAATGATTTTAATAGGGTAATTTGCATGTGCGCCTTATGAGGTTCAGTTTGCAAATTTTAAAGTAGGCGTTTATGTATCTAGTTAAAAGATATCCATTACTTTCTGCATAGATTCTGTGGTATCTTTTTCAGAAACCTGTTCCAGCTCATAGGACTTGCCGTCTGCTTAAACATAGCTTAAAAAAATTTGACAACAGATGGAGGCGCTTGCCCTTTGCCTCTTTCCTTTTTTACCATTTGATGTTTGATTTTCTGCACTACATTACGCATTTGCTTGCTTAACATACTGTATGTCCAGAATTCACAAATCACTTTTTTTTAACTTGAAGGGGAACTCCAGCTTCCAAACCAATTTGATAAAGAGGCCCACATAACGCCTTATATACCCATCACAGTTACCTGTTTCTTTAAAAAGTATGAATAAATTACATTTTCTATGCTGCAATATAGCTGGTTAACAGTTCTTCTCTTTGTGCGTCATTTGAAATCCTGGCAGGGAAGGAGGGACTAAACACTGATGTTACAAATTGTAACAACTTCTCCACAGCTTACAGACAGCATGCAGGAACTACATAACCCACAATGCATTGCACTGTGATTTCCCTTTCCTTATTGAAATCACATGTGCAGGGAATTGTGGGATTTGGAGGATGCAGGCTGAGGACAGCTGGCTGTTTATACAAAGTAACAGTAGTCAGCCAGCTCAGCAAAGTAGTCAGAAAGATCAGCAGAAGAGATGGGGGCTAGGCTTAGGGAAATGTCAGAAACCATTAAAAATCATGCAAAGTCTGCATATTTTTTAATTGAATACTATAATAGGTGTGCATACTATTTGTTCTGCATGTTGGTTTCAAAAGTCGAAACATCTTACAGGGAACACTTCCTAACTGAAACCTAACCCATAATATATTGTGTAGACTGGGAATGCTAAAATGCCTCAGTTTCTACAGTTTTATGCAATTTCCCATCAATCTACAGCTGGTGGAGCTGCTCAGATCTGTAGCCGGATGGAGATGCAGTTTGCCAAGTTTTCTCTCCTTAGCATAAATAACCACGGTGCTATTTTTTCATATTGTATGCAAATATACAAGCTTGTATTTAGGAGCAGGGATGGGTGTAAATTTGAGACCAGAAAAAATGCATTTCAAACTGTTTTGCTGAACTAAAGAACATCTTGAAAAACAGCTGAAATTACTTTATACTCAGTGTCGGACTGGCCCACCAGGATACCAGGAAAACTCTCGGTGGGCCCAGAGGAGGAATGATAGTTTGGAAAGTGGGCCCATGGTCACAGTTTACCGGTGGGCCCACCATCTGAAGTTTTCTGGTGGGCCCCTGGCATTCCAGTCCGACACTGTTTATACTGTCCAGTAGGATCTGATTCTGGCCCAAGCCCAGGTATGGGACCTGTTATCCAGAATGCTCGAGACCTGGGGTTTTCTGGATCTTTCCGTAATTTGGATCTCCATAGTTTGAAAACATTTAAACATGAAGTAAACCCAATAGGCTTATTTTGCCTCCAGTAAGGATTAATTATATCTTAGTTAGGATGTTATTTTTAGTTAACGGCTAATTATGTGCAGTGTTTTACACAAAACATTCAAAGCATAGTAAATCTGTGAATACTAGTATTTACAATTTCATTAAAGGGGAATGTGTATTTACTGGTCTGTTGTTTAAAGCAAATATTTGGTTGCCTTTGATATGTTTCCAGTCCTGTCCTTTTACTTATATCTTTGTATTGTGCCTTTACACATACTGTTGAATTTACAACCTTAATTAAGCACTCATTATAAGTGTTCTGCAATAATTCAGTAGACCTGCAAAATATCTATATCTATATATATATATATATATATATATATATATATATATATATATATATATATATATATATATATATATATATACATACAACAAGCCAAATTACATTTTAATGTGCAGCTAGAAAATATATATTTTTAATAAAGGCTGGTTGTGAAAACAGGATATTTAAGTTAATGACACTCTTTTTATGGAGAGAAAATTGTCTGTACATATTGAAACAGTACATTTCATAGGTCTCTGCTTCTATAATAGCTGCTGTTTACAGTAATCATGTGACACTGATCTAATAAACAGCTAGTTTGACTGTGTTCTGGTTTTTCTCATACATACCCTCGTCATTCATTACCTCTTTTCCTGGGCAGCTACGTCATTTCAAGCACATTTATTTCTATTAGCATGGAGCACATTCACATGGAAGATCTCCCTACGCAGTTTATAACCTCGGAAGTTTTCTTCCCATTAAACTCACAGGGTTCAATAAAGTTTATTCAGTCATTACTATAATGACTTAAAAACAAAAACTCTGGTGAAAATATTGCTGTGTTAAATATTAGGCCTGCCATCAAGAATGTTTCATCTATCACACATCTCCCAATAGATTGCTTGTGGGGGCAGAAGAGCCAGCAAGGGGTGGAGAAGCAGATCAGGAACACAATTATTACAACAGCATCCCTGGCAAAGAACCCCCACTGGGGGGGTTGCAAGACAGTCGAAAAAGGGAGACAGGAGCCTCTGGGCAGCTTTCCAACCATATGACGATAAATGGGCAGTGGTCTCAGGTAGGCATTATGTATCCTCCATTCTGTATTTCATCATTATAAGTATGTGCAATAATTCAAGAGTCACGTGTAAGGAAAATCAAAGATTAATGCCTTTATTCAAATAAGACCAAATGCACTGAAATGATATGTCTGTAAATTGGTATTTTAAATAGTGTACAGTAGAGTCCCAATTTTTCCCTATTTTTATACCCATGATTGCTCCCTTTTTCAGGTTGGATCTCCAGCTAGAAAGCCTCCTAAATCACACTCTGGTTCTCAGTGGGACCTTGAGGACCAAGGTTGGTTTAGTAGAAATGATGGATTGTTGGTAGCTTTGAATAAGCCTCAGTGAGTTTATTTCTGAATTTCTGCTATCACAGCACAGGCCAGTGATGGGCTTCCACTGACAAACGGACAGGCCTTTGGTGTCCGCGACTATGAAGAACACATGTATGTAAATACACAGAACCTTGATGGTCTTGGTGCAGACAAGGAACCATACATGATTCCAGAGGATAGTCCCAAGAAGGATCTCTTTGACATGAGTATGTGTATTGGGAAGGAGGGATCTTAGCATTTTCAATACCTGAAATTAAAACTTGTTTATTAATTGGGCATGATGGTTAACTCTATAATGAAGGACCATTGTAGCATAATCTGGTTCTTTAGGCAAGGTGTGGGGTTTACTTTAAAGGGGTGGGTAACTTTTAGTATGTTATACAATGGCTAATTCTATGCAACTTTTCAATTGGCCTTCATTTTTTTTATAGTTTTTGAATTATTTGCCTTCTTCTGACTGTCTCCAGCTTTCAATGGGGGTCACTGACCCCATATAAAACAAATGCTCTGTAAGGCTACAAATGTATTGCTATAGCTACTTTTTATTACACTTCTTTCTATTCTGGTTCTCTTCTGTCCATATTCCAGTCCGTTATTTAAAATCAGTGCATGGTTGCTAGGGTAACTTGGACCCTAGCACCAGATTGCTGAAATTGCAAAATGGAGAGCTGCTGAATAAAAAACCAAATGACTTAAAACCACAAATAATAAAACATGAAATTGCAAATTGTCTCAAAATATCACTCTCTACATCAGACTAAAAGTTAATTTAAAAATGAATAACCCATTTAATAAACCATCCAAGCTGATTTATCATTGCTCTGTAATTTTTACCAAGTGCTAATGATAGTTTATAAAATATTGGCTTTAAGATTCAACAGAAACTAATTGTCAGACTCCTGTCACCCTGCATGTTTTGGGGAGCAAGGATTTACAGTAAATTGGTGATAGTACTCAGTGCTGTCACAGTTGGAAGGTAAATACAAGAGGTCCACTGCACTCAACCCATTATCAATATATTTAAGACAGAGACATTTTGGTCAACTACGTCAAAGTCATCTTATATCTGGCCAGTCCTACTCTCAATTTTCATCATACATTTTACACAGGGGCTAAGTTTTACCTGCAACTCAACTGCTGCTTTTAAGGTTAAAACTCCCAAACATGGTTGCCCTTTTATTGGCCACCACTGGGATCACCTGACTATAACTGGGAAGGGTGGGAGCTACAACATGGAGCTGCTCCTGTATAGACTATAAATGTATAAAATCTATAATGAATCAATAGAATTCTTAATGAATCAGATGAAAATTGAGCATAGGAATGGCCAGATATGGGATGAATTTAACGTAGTTGGCCAGCTTAAATATATTGCAATATATGGACAAACAATCCCTGTTTTGTTTAAAGGGTAAGGCATTTTTTAGTAGCAATATGCACAAAATGTCTCTGTCTTAAATATATTGATAATGGGTTGAGTGCAGATGACTCTTGTACATTATTTGTCTGTATGTATTTTGTGGTCACAGCCTCATTGCACCCCCGCCTAATGCTTTTAAAAAATTAGTGGTGAACACAACTTTTCCTTGTTTGCTACAGTTGGAAGGTAGCAATGCATATGTACCTTCCAACCTTACTGTATTACCTTTTGTTCTACCACAGTGCAATATAAACATATGTTTAAATGTCACCAAATTTTATCCTGTGATTTAGAATAAGTTTGTAGTGTTTTGCTGTCTTTCTGAACATTTAGACATTTTCAATATTTTGACCATGTCCAACCATTGTTATTTAATTGGATATGGGTTAGACCTGTCACCATGCCACTCACTTTTGATTTGCACTTACAAAAATCTCTGAAAAAGTAAAAGCTGTACTGTGCCCAATGTGACTGCAATCTTATGAAAATTTTCTTTATATAAATACAGAATGTGAATCATAGTAGATGCAACTTTAAAACTGCACCCAGGGATTTCCAAAATAACTGTGAAAACTTCTCATCTAATAAAAGATTTTTTCCAAACATTGCCTAAATCATAGGTTTCAAGATCACAAAGTTGCTACTCTATAACCCAGTTTTCTTATTTATCTCCGTATTCTTCAGGACCATTTGAAGATGCTCTAAAGCTTCATGAGTCTTCCTTATCAGCATCTCAAAGTTTAGAAGATCAGTGGCCAAGCCCCCCAACCAGGAGAGCTCCGGTGGCTCCCACAGAGGAACAGTTGAGGGGGGAACCATGGTACCAAGGGAAGATGAGCAGACGGGAGGCTGAAAAGTTGCTACAACGAGATGGAGATTTCCTAGTGCGCGATAGCATCACAAACCCTGGGCAATATGTCCTGACAGGAATGCACAAAGGGCAACCCAAGCATTTGCTCTTGGTGGATCCAGAGGGTGTGGTAAGAGACTTGTATTTGATATACAGACATAAAGGAATTGGTGAATATGGCAGTTTTGTTCCCTACGCTAATGGGAATCAGGAATAAGGCATGCAGTCATAGGGCCAGAAAGTCAGTGGGTGTTTATTAAACAGATATGCATGTTGTAAAGGAGTGCAGTCTTGGAGATTGTGAAATGTTTTGCTTGTTGTTTAAGTTTTTTTTATCAAGACATATCTTGCACAAATTCTTGTCTTGGCAGAACAAAATGTAAGCCAGATCCCACACATTAAAAGGTACAGCAAGTCAATGCAGCTAAATTGTAATGAGGGTTGGTGGTGGTCATTTACTAAACACTGTGAAAATTTGCCTCTACCACTATAACTTATTATAAACATTACTTGAATTTTGAATTTTTCTGGTCTATGTGGTAGAGTGCCAATAATGGGAGTCAGTGTTGACCACTCCTAGTTTGTAAACCACACCCACTTTAAACAACATCCATGTTATCACAAGAACTTTTAAGACCATGTCCACATAAATGGTAGCACACCAAAAAACCAAATTATTGGAGCTCACTATAGGCATATCACCATTACTCATATGTCAAAAAAGTTAAATAAGTTATATTAAGACAAACCCTTAAATACATATGTCTCATCCTCCCCCTGTGGATAACACAGCAACCCCCAGTACATAAAGAAACCTTAGGGACCACCTTACAACGGTTTACAAGTGCGAACAATGCAGGGCTTTTATAGCCTTAATTTGAGGTGTAAACAATGCAGGGGCCAATTCTGTGGTCAGGCTTTAGGTGTGCAAAAGGTATACTAGTGGGCTGGATGTAGCCTATGGGCTGCCAGCACTGGTATAGGTAATTGTAAGCAGGTAAGATGATGTGTTTCATATTTCTTACCAGAGCAGTGTCTGAGCCACATGTATCTGGTATAAAACATCAACCAGGGGGTGCAACTTGAAGTCTTTCTCCACTTTGAGAAAGGCCTTGGGTTGGGCCGAAACATCAGTCTGTAGCTCTGAAATAAAAAATATTTTTCAATTTTAAGTCCTGTGAGTGCTTTTGGAGGTATTGTGAATATTTAATGATCCTGCACCTAGGCATACTAATTGTTTTGTCAAGAGTGCCGGTTTTACGGTGGAATATATATATATATATATATATATATATATATATATATATATATATATATATATATATATATATATATATATATATATATATATATAGTCAACTACAAGAGGTCCTCTGCACTCAACCCATTATCAATATATTTAAGACAGCGACATTTTGTGCATACTGCTACTAAAAAATGCCAGTAGGACTGGCCAGATATGGGATGACTTTGACGTAGTTGGCCAGCTTAAATATATTGCAATATATGGACAAACAATCCCTGTGTTGTTTAAAGGGTAAGGCATTTTTTAGTAGCAGTATGCACAAAATGTCGCTGTCTTAAATATATTGATAATGGGTTGAGTGCAGAGGACCTCTTGTAGTTGACTATATGTATTTTGTGGTCACACCCTCATTGCACCCCCGCCTAATGGTTTTTAAAAATTGTGGTGAGCACAACTTTCCCTTGTTTGTTATATATATATATATATCTATATCTATATATATCTATATCTATATATATATATATCTATATATATTTATATATATATATATATATATATATATATATATATATATATATATATATATATATATATATATACCAATAGTTTCCAAACCAGCACTCCCTTTAGTGAAAAAAAATAAATTTTTATTATTACATAGTATCTACTTCCATTGGGACCTTTTTCAAGGATGATACACAGTGTTATAAAACAAAATCTTAAATACCCTTGTGCCTCACAACAAGCCAATCTGTGCTCAGGTGTCCCATAATTGGTTAATTGGTTTAAAAACCTCAGATTAAATAACATATTTAAGATTTTATTTTATAACACTGTGTATCAGGTACTATGTAGATACTATGTAATAATAAAAACTACATTTTTTTCACTAAAGGGAGTGCTGGTTTGGAAACTATTGGTGTATGCAAAAATTACCGTGCACCTCTCTCTCTTTTATATTGCCTTGGAGTGCAGATACTCATCGGAGAATTATATATATATATATATATATATATATATATATATATATATATATATATATATATATATATATATGTCTTACAGTATCATATTGGTTTTAGCAGCACTGCAATATGAAAACATTTGTTTAACCAAGCAAAAAGGTTTCTCATAATCAGTGTACATTTTAATTACTATGGATCGTGTGCACCAAGGCAGTGGTTATGCTTCTGTAAATACACACAAGAACTAAAATTATACACAAGGGGAAATGAGCCAACCTCTAAACACATTATTTTGTATCAGTGCCTGCAGCTGTACATTGCCCAATAGATGTTGTATATAATTCACACAAAAGAAGGTTTGAAAATGCACACCAGGTTATTTGAAAGCTGTAGCACAGTGATTCTTTAAAGATAGATCAGAGCCCAAAATGGGTCCCATGTTCTTTCTGGGTTACAAAGCTAACTTCCAGACTTTGTGTCCCCACAGAAAAAAGGGTAAGGAACCCTGCTGTAGCATGGCATTGGTCTCACTTACATATTTTTTTATCTTTTTTTAAGGTAAGGACAAAAGATGTACTATTTGAAAGCATCAGTCACCTGATTTCCTATCATTTGCACAATCAGCAACCGATCTTAGCAGCTGAGAGTGAACTGCACCTAAGGCAGGTTGTGCCACGTAAAGTGACATCATAAGAAGGTAAGTTGGTCAGGGGTATGAAGAGAGGAAGTTAGATATAGTTGGAACATGATAGTAGTAACAGTGGACTGAAAGACAGCACTGCCCATTTACAAATCTAAGGACAGAGTGCAAAGTGCAATCTGGAAGCAATGTTTTTACCCACAATGCAGTGTTCTCCCATTCCATTATAACAGCAGCTGCATGGGGAGTTGCTCTCACCACATATGCGCCCTATGCACTAAAGTTAATGCAAGTGGGGATTCCATTTTCAGAGTTGTGATAGACTTGTGATGGCCGCCTACACACCAATATTACAACTTGAGAAAAATACATGTATTGGTTCAAGAATAAAAGTAATTACTTGCAATGTACACAGTGTAATTTTAAAATCAAAACTATACCATAAAAATCATAAAATCATATAAATCCCTATAAAGAAGCATAAATATGAAGAATATGGAAGGGTACAGAATGCTAAGATGAATGGTATCAGGAAGAAGATATAGAGGCAGATGTGATGGGATGGATGTGAGTGCTAGAACATTTATAATAACACCCCCTAAATCAACATATTTTTCTGGGGTTATGGACAATTTCTGCTTGTTAAAAACCAGTACTATTCTATAGTACTATAAATAATATTACTGGAGAGCATAGCTTTTCTTATATAGTAGGTCCAGTTATAGGCTAAATTTCTTTTATATTTTCTCTTTGAGGTGGGATAGACGCATGAATGCCATCCAGACATGAAATATTCTCTGTTACTGATTTTCCATGAAACTTCAGGGATGCAAACAAAACCCTAAAAACAGTTCACCCCTCCAAAACCCAGGATCAGACCGATGGAGTGGAACCTACAATAAAAACAGAGTGGAGCTGCCGCAGACACTGTGATGGAAAGGAGACAGTAGTGGATCCCACTCTCCCACCTGGCCCAGGAGATTCTTATTCCTTCTACTGCTCCCTTATGCTATTTCACCACAAGGGGGAGTCAATAAGCTTGCAGGACAAGTTACAGGGAGCAAGAAGGAGGAGGACTGAGTGTTAAACCATTTACTGATTTATTTTGTTTATGAAGACTGCTTAAACTCCTTCTCTAGCCAATGGACTGACAATGTATTGCAGACCCACTTTGCAGAAGCAGGGTTAAATACAAAGTACAAGACATAACTTAGATTTACTCAGAAAAATGCATAAACTCTCATTTAAGCATTGTCTGTATATGAAATTTAAGTTCTGCGTGTTCTATTTTTGTTTATTAAAGAGGAGTCTCTCGAGTGGTGCATTGTTGTAAGAGAATGAACGCATAGGATATGATTCACTGAATTTAATAATAAACCACATCTCTTTTGTGATCTGTTTAGGGGCAATAGTTTATTTTTCGCTTTCGTCTTTTTTTTTTTTAGAAATGCATTGATGCCATCTGTACTACACTCAAGCTCAGAAAGACAGGTGTGGCTAACGTAGAGCTTTAGATGGAGGCAAGAGCCTAAAATTTATGGTTTCCAGTATGCCATTTACCCATAACCAATCGGCACACTGGCACACCTTATTTTTGTGAGGAAGATTCCAAAGCCACAGTTTAGTAACCTTCTCAGCAGGGAACCCTTTACAACCCCTGAACAACCAGATCACAAGGATCCATTTTATCCTTTGCAGTCTTGGTTATATAGGAGAGGAAAAATGCATTCTCCCCAAATCTCACTTTAACTGGTCTACAGACAAGACCATCCATAATCTGGGAACCCCCTGCTTTAGAAGAAACAATCCAACATTACTAACTTGCAAAATCTTTGCATCATACCCCTCTTCTTCTGAAACCATGAATCAGTCGTTTGGGCAAATTAGTTTATCTTAAAAGTGTGGGAAGAGGTATTCACACTATACAGGTATGGGATCTGTTATCCGGAAACCATAAATCTCTGAATTACGGGAAGGCCATCTCCCATAGACTTAATTTTATTCAAATAAACCAAATTTTTAAAATGGATTTTCTCTTTCTCGTTAATAACAAAACAGTACCTTGTACTTAATCCAAACTTAGATATACAGTAATTAATCCTTACTGGAAGCAAAACCAACCTATTGGGTTTATTTAATAGCTACTTGATTTTTTAATAGATAAGGTATAAAGATCCAAATTATGGAAACATCCGTTAAACACAAAACCCCAGTTTCCAAGCATTCTGGATAACAGGTCCTATACCTGTACCTCCTTGTTCCACATCACTGTTAGAGAGAGGCAAATTAACTTTAACAAAAATGAATATCTGCTTGGCTGCCATACTCAGATGCTTCTCTGCTGCATGAAACTGACTGACAATATGTCCTTTATACCATGACCTGAAGTCCCCAGAATAATGTATATTAAAAAATCTAGATTATATTTGTAGTACTGGTTTAAAACAAGCTTATATTTTGCAAAAGGTATTGGCAAATATACTGAACATATGTGATGCTGGGTGATCTTTTTTTATGATTAGAGAGAAACCTATCTCCAGGGGCCTCCTGCTGTTATATAGTGCAAGCATGGAGCAAAATAACAAAGGGTGATCTCTAAGAAAAAAAGAAACAATCAGAAATAAATATGACCTTAGGCTGCAATTAAAGACACAAAAAAAATAAAATGAACATAACATTCCCTACTGAAAATTCCCTTGAGAGTTGCATAAATTGTCCCATGGACAGTAGTGTTGTAAAGGATGAAATGTTGTGAACATCCTCACAATGAGTCACAAGTGGCAATGAGTCACACAGAGTCATAACAGGGATTGACAGTCTTTGGTGCTTCAGTAGTTCCAGAACTAAAGCTCCCAGCACGAGCACTCCAGCTCCAGCTGTTATCAATTCAAGAGTATGACCCAGTTAGTAAACTAGCTTAACCTCCTGCAAAGCCCATCTGTATACACCTCACCAGGTTCATGGCTGAAATGCTGCATGTGTTTGTAGGAAGAAGCCAGAACATAGGTAATTTGATGAAAGACATAATTAATTATAAACATAGCTTTTTTTTACTAACTAGGAGAGTTATATGCAGGGCATTCCTACTCTACATATTTGCAGAGTAAGGGCTGGCATAATGCAGCTAAATCTGGTCCAGCAGAGAAGTGCCTCTCTACACAATATGCTTGTACTAATCTCCTTGTGCACCAAAAGTAGTGGTACAAGTATAGCTCAGACTTGAGTGTGCTTTATCAGTGTGTATTAAAGTGTGTGGTCAGGATTATGCTACTTTTAGTGTGCTGCTGACCCACTCGTACCCAGGCAACTCCTGGCAACTCCGGGTACGTTGCGTGCTTCTCTGGGCACGAAAAAATCCAAATCACATAGAGTTTTTTGCATCAAAATAACTGGTTTATTAACAATAGAACAGTCCGATAAATTAGATGAGCAGTCACATATTTAAGGCAAAATTCACACAATAGTGGCAAGTTCCTCCCTTCAAGGTCTCTACACAGGTATGAGACTTAATATCTAGAAAGTTCAGAATCTGGGGTTTTCATATAATGGATCTTCTTCAAGTCTAGTAGAAAATCATGTAACCATTAAATAAAGCCAATAGGCTGATTTTGTGTCCAGTAAGGACTAATTATATCTTAGTTTGGATCAAGTTTCTTTTTTATTTTTACAGAGAGAAAGTAAATCATTTTTAAAAATTTGGATACTTGGATCCCTCTGTCTTTAAAATGCTGATTAATAAATATACATGTCCGTATATTCCCCTTGTAAGCAAGGAATGTTGCAAAACAAAACCTTTGTGGTTCAACAGAAATGTTGGTGTTGAGGTGGGTAAGAAAAGACTTGCTTTTAAGTTATTTGGGACAGCTGAAATGTTCATCAGGTACAAGGAGGCCAATAAATCATGCAAATAAGCTAAAATTGATATTTAAAAGGATATTGCAGCAAGCAGTAAAAAGAATCAAAAATTATTTTTTAAATATGTAAATAGCAAAACAATTAAGCAGGAATGGGTGACACCCTTAATATCAGAGGGGGGTTAGCTAGTTGAGAGAACAGAAAAAAAGCTCAGATTCTGAACTGTTATTTTTCATCTGTCTGCACAAATGAGAACCCAGTTAATGAAGATTTCCTTCTAAATAGTCCCAATTTTAGTAATACAACTAATGATGCATGGTTCACACATGAGGAAATTCAAAAGAGACTAGAACATGTTAAGATAAACAAAGGTCCAGGGCCTGATGGTATTCATCCCAGGGTACTTAGTGAGCTTAGCTCTGTGATTGCCAAAACCCTTTACTTAATTTTTTTCATGGTGCAGAGACACTGGCGCTGCTATTCAAAAAGGAATCCCTTTCTCAGCCTCAAAACTATAGGACAGTTAGTCTGACATCAGTGATAGGAAAGGTTTCCAAAGGGTTATTAAGGGATAAGATACTGGACTTCATTGCAAATCATAATACTGTGAGTTTGTATCAGCATGGTTTTAAGTGTAATGGATCTTGTCAGACTAATTTAATTTTTTTTATGAGAAGTTGAGCAGGGACCTTGATTCTGAGATAACAGTGGATGTGATTTACTTAGACTTTGCTAAAGAATTTGATACAGTGCCACACAGAAGGTTACTGGTTAAATTAAGGAATTTTGGCTTGGAACATAGTATTTGTACCTGGAAAGAGAACTGGCTAAAAGATAGATTACAAAGAGTGGTGGTAAATGGAACATTTTCTAATTGGACCAGTGTTGATAGTAGAGTACCGCAGGACTCAGTACTTGGTCATTTGTCTTTCAACTTGTTTATTAATGACCTGGAGGAGGGCATTGAAAGTGCTGTTTTTATCTTTGCTGATGATACAAAAATGTGCAGAACTATATGCAGGATGCTGCTACTTTGCAGAGTGATTTGTCTAAATTGTAAAAGGAGGAAACTGGAAAATAAGGTTCAATGTTAATAAATGCAAGGTTATGCACTTTGGCAAAAATAATATAAATGCAATTACACTAAATGGCAGTTTGTTGGGAGTTTCCTTAACTGAGAAGGATCTCAGTATCTCAGTGTGACGAGCGCCCGATGGCACTCCTCTTCCACGCCACTTGCAAGATGGCGGCACCCAGGGAAAGAAGACGCCGCATCATAGTGCCAAATTTAAACCTTAAAAGATGGGAAAAGACTATAATCACTGCCCTTGAATAGGTTCTGTATTATACGTTCCTGGGTGTGCTTATTCTGCTATTATTGGACTGTTTCCTGATCTTGACCTTGGCTTTCCTTCTGACTTTGAACCTTGCTGCCTGTAGTAAACGTCTGACTGGATACGACCATGAACTTTGTTTAACCCTTCGGATACCTTGCTTGGACTTTGTTTACCCTTTTGGCTTCCTCCTTGGTCCAGACTTCTGCATCTGAGACGGTAGGCCCTGACACTCAGATTACAAGTGCCATTCTGTGGCCACTAAAGCAAATAAAGTACTGTTTTACATAAAAAAGAGGATTAACTCAAGGGAAAACATAATTTTGCTTCTTTATAGGTCTCTGGTAAGGCCTCATCTGGAGTATGCAGTGCAGTTTTGGACTCCAGTCCTTAAGAGGGATATAAATGAGCTGGAGAGAGTGCAGAGACTTTTGGCAGGTAAAGGGTTAAACGTTGCTGATTCTAATATAGCCCGGTATTTCCCATGGCTGTGGGAAAGTACTTTTGTGGTGCACTGAACACTGACTCACTCAAAACCAATGCAAGAGTTAGCAAAATGATTTCCCAGCGGTATTTTCCCATGAAATTACTTCTTAGGTAGCTACCTATATATGAATTTCATATTCACCCCTATTACCTCAGTTGAGTAATAAATCACTGAAACTTATATAGCTTTTAAGGTAATGGATTATCAGGGAGCTTTAGTTTGCCACATGTCTGAGTGAGAATTAGATGCATTCTGGTTACTAAAGAATGTGGTAGGAGTTCCTATGCCTGATGTGGCAGCCCCAGTGGACCCAGACCCTACCAGTCCGAAAATGCAAATGCATATAGTTCTCTAATCAAGGGGTAGCAGCAGGTATGAAACAATGCAGAGGCCCTTGTCAATTCTACAATTATTAACATTATTATTAACATGTATTTATATAGCGCCAACATATTGCGTAGCAGAAGGCAGTGTGTGAAGTGCAAAAAATATAAGCATTGCAACAGTTTTTGCACTTTGCACACTGTTCAGGAGGCGGTGAGTCAAAGTTTTGTAGAATTGTACAATTGTTATGTGTATGCAGCCTGGATTATGTCATCCAGTATCTGTATTCCATGAATATATGTTGGTTTGTCAGAAACCCACAGCTGCACCTGCAGCACAACAGTAGGAAGGTGGCCAAACCATATGGTCACAAGTCAATAGATCAGATACCCTACAGGACTGGCCTGATTTACCCAATGTGCTTCCCTCTTGCCTGGCACTCGCTTCATTAAACCTTTAAAGGAAAACTATACCCCCAAAATGAATACTTAAGCAACAGATAGTTTATATCAAATTGAATGACATATTAAAGAATCTTACCAAACTGGAATATATATTTACATAAATATTGCCCTTTTACATCTCTTGCCTTGAACCACCATTTCATGACTCTATCTGTGCTGCCTCAGAGATCACCTGACCAGAAATACTACAACACTAACTGTAACAGGAAGAAGTGAGGAACCAAAAGGCAGAACTCTGTCTGTTAATTGGTTAATGTGACCTTACATGTGGTTTGTATGTGTGCACAGTGAATCGTACGATCTCAGGGGGCGGCCCTTATTTTTTAAAATGGCAATTTTCTATTTATGATTACCCAATGGAGAGACATCGTCGACATAGGGTGTACTGGTCAGCACCTCCCCACTGTATGCGCGTCACTTGTCATCACTGACAGACTGTGCGCTTGTCGGCACTCACCTGTCATTCTGACAGGTATAGCCGACTGCATGTATGTCTGATGCGATCCGCTCTAGAATGAGCGCGCTGCGCAGTCCTAAGAGACTTATATGTGTGTAAAGGACACTTATTAAAGGCTAATTAACCTTACATTATATGGTATGGCAAAATAATGTAACATTTATCCGGTGCAAAGATTAGAATACATTGTTGCAACCTGTTCATTCCAAAAATGCACATTGGATACATATCACTGTAATGAAATTGCCTGATTAAACTGCACATTAGATACATATCACTGTAATGAAATGGCCTGATTAAACTGAAATATTTAAGAAGCCCATATGGATACATTCTTGTTAGTCAGTAGGGAATTATTATGTATGCTTCGGGCATTTCAATATTGATACTAGTAACCAGATATGTAGCTCTCCTATTGTTGCAATAAGTCTAGTAATACTAGTAACAAAATAAATGAATATGCCATCACTGCAAGGAATATTTATGGTGATAGTGAGTACCAGATGATTATATGAAAACATTCATGGTGATACTTTCGTTCAGACCATTTGGATTGAGTGCATTCAGAATGAATATCCATTTGCTCTCCTTGGATAAGAGGGCTGTTTCCAGATCACCCCCCCTTATTCCAAGGGATACCTGAGAGACCCATTGCTTTCAGGTCTCTGCTCGAATGATTATGATTCTCAAAAAAATGGCGGCTGACCGGTGACAATTTCTTGTCGGCTTTCAATAAATCGAACGCATTATCTATACTATGGACATACTCCAAGAGTCTCTTTTTGAAGGCTCGATTGGTTTTGCCGAGATAAATTTTGTCACAGGGACAAGTTAATATGTAAATAATATTATCAGTGTTGCATGTGAAGCTGTGTTTGATCCAGTGTTTCTTACCAAATCTATCCACTACAAAGTCACGATTACTCATATATTTACAGGCTTTACATCTACCACATGCTGAAGTCCCTGTTTTTGTTAGATGGTCCCGTTTGGAAAAATGACTTCTAACTAGATAGTCTCTTAAATTGCAGTCTGCAGTCTTTTTTCTGTATTTTGTAACTATATGTGTACCCCAAAATCTTACTCCTTTAACGCTTATTTTTATACTAAATTAAGGCTGGCATATTCCTTAGTTTGGCACAAACATTGATCACAGGGACAATGAAATAATGAAATAATGGGCAGACACGTTGCCACAGTATTAATAACCCATAGAATACAATTAGCAAGTGGAATTTATTGGACTGCTCTTTGAAAGAAAAAATCTTGATTGCTATGGGTTTCTAGTTCAATAGACAACTCCCAATACATTGCCTCTCATCTGAAGTAAATCTCTAGTAAATCATTGTGTTCCAGCTGTGTTAAAAAAGGCATAACTCCATCAGGTTTATCCATAATAGTCTCGTGAGTGATGTTCGGGTTGACCACCAGTTGGGTGGGTTCGGGTTAAAATTTGGCAAGTTAGGGTCCTCCTCTGCTCTCGAAGACTGAAACCAGAGGTGCACACAGAAGGAGCATACAGAGCGAGATGCCACAGGTCCTACAATGGCAACATTTTGTGGGTTAGGGCTCTTACACATGGGCGTTTGTTTGTGCAGGGAGCGCAGGAGTAGATGCACTAAATTATTGTCAATGGGGCTGTACTCACACAGACGCATATAAGCGCCAAACGCAGGTTGGGATGCAGCATGTTGCATTTTACCTGCGTTTGGCTCGTACATGCATCTGTGTGAGTACAGCCCCATTGCCAATAATTCAGTGCGTCTACTCCTGCGGCTGAATGGAAGAAAGTAAAACGCAGGGGAGCACACAAACAAACGCCCGCATGTAAGAACCCTTAGAGTCAGGTGTGGGTTAAGGTTTTGTGAGTTAGAGGCGGGTGTGGGTTGAGTTTTTACTGAAATGCACATCACTAATTGGCGTGTTTGAATCATAAGAACAATTGGCAAAAAAGAGCACAGCACTGATTCCCAATGATATATCTGCAAATACTGTGCATAGGGGTTATAGAAAAACTGTAACTACACACCAAAGGAAAGTCCCCCCATAACTCTGCACGTATCAATATTATAAAAGGAAATCTTTATTAATTCAATTTAAATGGCAGAATATCATGATACAACAAAATATATAAAAACAAATATATAAAAACAATTAAAAATATAAATCCACTCTCCTCCCCTTCCATAGTTAGACCACAATTCAAAATCATTTTACTCAATAGTTCTGAGCAACCCAATTGCTCTCATACCTTAAAGGGATCTTGTCATCGGAAAACATGTTTTTTTTCAAAACGCATCAGTTAATAGTGCTACTCCAGTAGAATTCTGCACTGAAATCCATTTCTCAAAAGAGCGAACAGATTTTTTTATATTCAATTTTGAAATCTGACATGGGGCTAGACATTTTGTCAATTTTCCAGCTGCGCCCAGTCATGTGACTTGTGCCTGCACTTTAGGAGAGAAATGCTTTCTGGCAGGCTGCTGTTTTTCCTTCTTAATGTAACTGAATGTGTCTCAGTGGGACATGGGTTTTTACTATTGAGTGCTGTTCTTAGATCTACCAGGCAGCTGTTATCTTGTGTTAGGGAGCTGCTATCTGGTTACCTTTCCATTGTTCTTTTGTTTGGCTGCTGGGGGGGTTAAAAGGGAGGGGGGTGATATCACTCCAACTTGCAGTACAGCAGTAAAGAGTGATTGAAGTTTATCAGAGCACAAGTCACATGACTTGGGGCAGCTGGGAAATTGACAATATGTCTAGCCCCATGTCAGATTTCAAAATTGAATATAAAAAAATCTGTTTGCTCTTTTGAGAAATGGATTTCAGTGCAGAATTCTGCTGGAGCAGCACTATTAACTGATTAATTTTGAAAATTTTTTTTTCCCATGACAGTATCCCTTTAACACCTGGGTGTATAAAAGCCCTATAATTACCTATGATTAATTTGATCCTGAAATGCGTTTCAAGCAACCTGCTTTATTAAACTGTCCAGAAGTGCTGTCTATGTCGAGTTTTTTCATAAAGGCCCTATAGTTAAAATCTTCAGGCACCAAATTAGTCAGAGGCTCCCATGCTAAATGCATCAAAAAAAGTATATACTTATCCTATGAAGAATTGAAAGTGCCCAAGCAGATCTGAAGATAAGGGGAAATATTAGGGAGGAGAGTGCAACACTGCTCCACATAGATAGCTATAACTGTTATAACTATTTACACAAGTTACGTTGTAATCCACTAGAGGACTTCCGGTCATGGCGCCTGAGAGAGTGGAGGTGCGGGAGTGAAGCTCTGCGGGTCACTTTCAATATCTGCTATTTAATGCCTGCTAACCACTTCAAATACTTACCTTGGATGTTCTCGAAGTTCTCTTTATCTTCGGTGGATCTTTTGAGAGATGTCTGGCTCGAGGAGACGCGATAGTGAATGAGAGATGATTTCAGATAAGGGGTCCGACGGAACTCCTAATGGCGTCTAGGGGACTCTTGTCCCGAAAACCTGTGTTTCGAAGGAGCAAAGTGGATTTCAGCCCATGACAAATCTCACGTAAATATAAAAACCTTCATGGTTATTTACACATTATTTCAGCAATATTGGAAAACTACTGTCGCAGTCCATGTGAGGAACGGTTAGTCGTTTTACTCTCCAGAGAAATATTTACCTCACGACTAAGGGATTCTCAATTTGGAAGCCTATATTATTGTGAAGTAAGAGACAGATTGTTCTGGGACTAAAAACTTGCTAAAATATTAACGTTTTTATAGACTTTTTCACATTATTCCAGCAGCATTTCAAAAGGAGTGACGCAGTTCATGTGAGTAAAGTTTAAGCTGGTCAAGTCTCAGGAGAAATATTTACCTCACGTTTAACTTTTCTGCAGTTTACTTTATACAATACTATGTTTGCATCATCCCACGACTAAGGGATTCTGAATTCGGAAGCTTGTATTACTGTGAAGTAAGAGAAAGACAAGTCTGAGACTACAACTTACTAAAATTTCAAAGTCTTTATGGACATTTTCACATTATTCCAATAGCATTTCAAAATGAGTGACGCAGTTCATATGAGGAAAGTTTAAGCTGGTCAAGTTTCAGGAGAAATATTAACTTTTCTGCAGTTTACTTTATACAATGCTATGTTTGCATTATCTCACTACTAAGGGATTTTGAATTCGGAAGCCTGCATTACTGTGAAGTAAGAGAAAGATAAGTCTGAGACTAAAACCTACTAAAATATCAACGTCTTTATAGACATTTTCACACTATCCCAGCAGTCTTGCAAAACGAGCGACGTAGTTTCATGTGAGGAAAGTTTAATTTGTTTAAGTCTCTGGAGAATTATTTACCTCACGAATAACTTTTCTACAGTTTATTCTATACAAGATATGTTTGCAACTCGAGATTGACTTTGACTTTTTGTTGTATTTTATTTTTCTATTTCTCAAGGAATTGGCGCCATTTTGGTGGTAATATTTGACTTCCTGTTTACACAAAGTTTGTTACAGTCTAAAATTTACTTCACAAAGTGGAAAATTGTGAAATACAACTAATTATACTACAACTCAATACTTTGCAATAAGTCTGAATATATTTTGGTGAAGATTTCAATTTCCCTATCTCAAGAATTTCTCTAATGATACAGACTTGGCGTCATTTTATTGCAGCAGCAACATCTGAATAGTTTTGTCTGAGAGATTCAATTTTCAGTCGAAGTTTCTCATTCAAAAAATGGAAAAGAGACTGTGACTTCAGATTTTTTGTAACTTTCTGCTGAAACTATTCTTTTCAAATTTTTGTGTGAACCTTGAGTTTTTTTTTGTTTTTTTTTAAGAAGAAGGAAGGAAAAAGATTAAAAAAAAGAGAAAAAAGAGATAAAGAAGAAACAAAAAAGACAAAGGGAGGAAAAAGAGGAAAAGGGGGAGGAGAGAGGAAGAAAAAAAAAGAAAAAAGGGAAGAAAAAAAAAAAAAGAAAGAAAGGACAAGAGACAGAAAATAAAGAAGGAATAAAAACAAAATGCATACTTCTCCCACTACCCCACTTTTCTCTGCCAAAAGTAATGGGAAAACATATGAGAGAAACAAATTAAAGTATCAAAAAAATGCTGAAGGTGATGGTTCCCTTAAAAATACACTACAGAAATCTTTTACAGCTACTGAACAATCTCTCATAGCTGTCGAAGTGGCAAAACTTCTCAATCCAACAATTGAAAATGCCATCTAATCTGCCATTGAGAAAGCACTTGGACAATTGCAAAATTCTATTAAAAGTTTAAATGAAAACCTTTCCTCTCAGAACCGACAGCTATCGGAGCTACAAAATTTGGTATCTGATATTCAAGATGATACAATTTCTTCTTCTATGAGAGTTGGGGAATTAGAAAAGAAAACGCGAGATTTACAGTCAAAAGTTGATGACCTTGAAAACAGAACAAGAAGAAACAACTTAAGATTTATAGGAATTCCGGAATCCTTCAAGGTCAATGATCTTATCACACTTATAACTGTAACCATCCCAACAAAGTTGGGAATACATCAAAGTTTAACAAATATGACACTAGAGAGAGTCCATCGCATTGGCCCTTTGAATGAGAAGTTATCCACTAAACCGAGAGCAGTTATTGCTAAGTTTTTGGACTATTCTGAAAAAACATTGTTACTTCAGTCATACAAAAAATCTCATAACTTAGTTATTGATGGGAATCGAATCCTTTTGTTTCAAGACTACTCGATTTTGGTGTCTCAAAAACGAAAAGAGTTTACTACAGTCTGTCAGTCCTTAATTGGTTTGAATATCAAGTTTGCTCTTACATACCCAGCTATATTAAGAATTTACCTTGCATCTGGAACTCGCATCTTTGAGAATCCAAAAGATGCCACACATTTTGTGGGTCAACTTGAAAAGCAGAATCCACCTCCACAGAAAGACCGAACAAATGTAATAGCTTCTGGATTTGTACCTAAAGAGAGGAGACAAGAAATGAAAACTTCTTCACGTCATTCACAAAAAAGTCAAGACAAGACTCCTTCCCGATCTAGATCTAGATCCCCCATTTCACAAGATAAACCAGAACTAGAGGACATGACTATTTAAGTTATTTAGCATTATATTTTGAAGGTTATGAATACCATTTGGAAAAAGTGATGCAGACTTCACCCGGTCACTTTTCTTGGAAGGAGAGTGTAAACTTCCTCTCTCTTCAGGAAAAAAGTGAAGTCACTACACAATATGTTTCTATTTTTTGTGCTTTGCCTTACTAACTTTGTTTGGTTTCTAGGTATCAGTACAAGAATGCTGAGTTCAAGAAACTAAAAAGATTTAAGATCTGTTGTTGTAAAAGTTTTACTTTTTACCAGTTTTCAGTTAATTTTTACGATAATATTCTATTGGTTTAGTTATTATAACAACTTGACCTGTAACGGACCTAATTATTTTTCTTTACATGACTCTTCGCCAAAAATTTATAACTATGATAAGATTAGTACATATCATTTTCCTAAGCTACAATGCTTAATGTAATTACCTGGAATGTAAATGGGCTTAATTCATGCATTAAGAGAAAAAAGATTTTGACAGAGTTAAAAAGATTAAAAGCAGATGTGGTCATGCTTCAGGAAACTCATCTTACTAAAGGTGAATCTGAAAAATTGAGGAGAGGATGGGTTGGAAACATAGTTTATTCTCCTGCCATTAAAAAGAAAGGTGGAGTAGTAATTTTATTTCACAAGTCCTTGAATATTCAGATACTTAATTCAGAAATCGATACGGATGGTAGATATGTAATTGCTGAGGTTCTTTTACAAAACAAAATATGGCACATGGGTTCTTTATATGCCCCCAATTCTGGTAAAGAGGAATTTTATGCTCAGATAATTCAGAAAATTGTATCTTATCCACAACATAGGTTTATCATTGGAGGTGACTTTAATGAATCTTATTTATGGCCTTTAGACAAAAGTGGTTTAGTTCGAAAACAACCATTAAGGAAATCTAAATTACTGTCAAATTTTGAAAACCAAACTAAATTAATAGATCTTTGGAGGATGCTACATCCGACAGAGAGGGATTTTACTTTTTTTCTCATCCTCATGGGATAGGAACTCGAATTGATTATTTATTCTCGTCAATTGATATCTTAAATAAAACAAGATCTGCAAGTATTGGTAATATTAAATTGTCGGACCATGCCCCAGTCCTGATTGAAATAGAGTTATGCCCTGTCCCAAAATCGTATGTACCATGGTCTTATCCCACTTTTTTCAAAGATAAACCAGAATTTAATAACATGTTAAAAGAAAGATGGAATATTTTTCTAAAAGATAATGTTGAACATCAAGACAATCTTCCATTGTTATGGGATTCGTGGAAAGCGGTTATTCGAGGAGAAATAACTTCTTATAAAATTCGTTTTAGAAGGAAAATAGATAAAGAATTTCTCCTTCATACTGAAATACAAAAGGAAACTTACTTGAATTTCATTATAAATCCCTCAAAACAAAATAGTGATAAATATAAAGAATCTTTAGAAAATCTGAAACATTGGACTAATTTGAGAGATCAAACTTCTATGATATATTATAAAGCTAAATGGAATAATTTGCATAATAAATTCAATCGATTTCTAGCTAACTTATTCAAAAATGGTAATAGACCACATAAGCCAATTCTTCTTAAAAATAGTTTAAATCAATTAACTAATTCTCCAAAGGAGATAGTGAATATTTTCAAAAATTATTTTGAATCTGTTTATTCCCCTTCACACACTAATACTAAAGATTGTTTAGATTTTCTTTCAAAGATTAACTTTCCAAAATTATCTAAGGTACAATTAGACTTACTAAACCAACCAATTAACACGCAAGAAGTGCTTTCGATCATAACTTCACTTAAGGACTTCAAAGCAGGAGGTCCAGATGGATTAACATCTCCATTTTATAAGTCATTAAAAATGGAAATAACCCCTTTTTTAACCAACTTATATAACGAAATTTATTGTAAGGGGAAGTTTTTAAATTCTAGCTCTACTTCTCATATTAAACTAATTCCAAAAGAGGGAAAGGATCCTTCTCTACCAGCTTCTTTTAGGCCAATTTCTTTAATTAATCTCGATTTTAAGATACTAACAAAGATAATAGCCGATAGGTTATCCCAGATATTACCCAGCATTATTTCCCCTCAACAAAATGGCTTTGTAAAGAACAGAACAGGTGTTAAAAACATACGTACTTTATTGAATGTTATCTATAAAGCTAAGAAATCTACAACTCCGTGTTCTTTATTAAGCTTAGACGCTGAAAAAGCTTTTGATAATGTTTCATGGAAATATCTTTCTGAATGTTGTGATCAATTTGGTTTTGAAGGAAAATTTATTGATTTACTCAACTCCATTTATTCTAATCCTAAAGCAAGAATTGCTGTAGCTGGAGAACTTTCTGAGACTTTTGGTCTCTTCAGAGGTACTCGTCAAGGTTGCCCTCTATCCCCTCTTTTATTTAATATCTCTATGGAGCCTCTGATCAGATTTAGATTCTTCCGATATTTTTAAGGGATTGAACATTGATGGTAAACATATTAAATCATTAGTATATGCTGATGATCTTCTTTTGATTGTTAGTAATCCTATTTTATCACTTAAAAATATCTTCACGTTTTTTGATAATTACAAAAAATTTTCAGGATATATTATTACATTATTATTACAGATCTTTGTAAATTATATTCTTTAAATTACACTCCTTTAATTCAGAATATGAATGTCCTTTGTAAAAAATGGATTAATAGTCCACTAAATTTAATGGGAAGAGTGGCATTATTTAAAATGCAAATTTTTCCAAAGATTATATATCCCATCCTTAACTTACCCTTATTGTTAAAACATTCTGATATTCAAAAGTTAGACCGTATTTTGAGCAAATTTCTTTGGCAGGACAAAAAACCAAAAATTTCCTTAATGAGGTTAAGAAATTCTAAATTTTCAGGAGGACTTAATGTTCCTAATTTTAGGAAATTTAATTTAGCTTCAAAAACTAGATACATTTTGGAATGGTTATCTGGTAAGGAGAAATTCACTAATCTTGATCTTGAATTATTCCTAGATTCCAAAGAACATATTACATCCTCTCTTCATAAAATCTGGTCTGACCAACATATTGATATTAAAAAAAATCCTATCTATAGAGATACGGTTATTACATGGAAGATTCTGTGTAAACAGAATAACTTAAACTATACAATTTCGCCTTTTCTTTCCCCCTTTTTTTTAAAAGGCTTTCCTAAAAAAACAAAGTAATCAGTTTTCTCATAAATGGAGAAAACTTGGTATATCCCAAATTAGACATATTGTAGATCCAGATACAGGTAATCCTTTTTCTTGGGAAATAGTTAAAAGGTTATATAACATTTCAGAAAGAGACAGACTAATCTATTCACAAATTAGACAGGGGTTTTCATTAATTGGAAGCAAAAGTAGGTCGCAATTGAGAGATAATCAGTTCTACGATTCAATATTGAAATTATCGGATGACCCTAGTCTTAACAGTATTCCTTTGATATCATCGCATTTACTTAGTAAACTTTCCAAGGTTAAAGATCCATTTGTTAATTCATCAGCTAAATGGACTTCTTTTTTGGAAACTAGTGTAACATCTAAAGACCTTTTGAGATCCTTCCAAAATTTCAGGAAATATGTAAATTCTGAGGGTTGGAGAGATCAACATTATCGATTTACTCATCTTGGATATGGAATATTATTCCAGAACTCTATGGACTCTCAGAAGGTTTCCTATTGTCCTAAATGTAGAGAGCAAAATGTTGATTTTTTTCATTATATTTGGTCGTGCCCATTTATTAAACAGTTTTGGGAGTATGTTACCTGCTTTATTAAAAAGTCTATTAAGTCAGATATTGTATTAAATCCACATTTTGCTTTATTGGGTCTTAAGGACTCTTTTCTGGTGGCAAATAATATTTCATTAACAAATTTTTCAACCGAAATATTTGATTATTGCTGGTTAGTCCTGGCAGCTTCCCGGAAATCTATTTTCTTATGTTGGATTAGAGATGATCCCCCACAGTTGAAAGATGTATTTTCATATTTATACAATTTATGTATCCAAGAGGTCATTAGATACAGAGTTGATGAATTATCTCAGAGAAATAAGATTGAACGTAGATGGTCTTTTTATATTGCAACTCTTGATGATGCTAAAAGAAAACTCATTCACAAACTTATGGGGAAAGATGAAAATAACTAGTTATTTTATTCAAAGACTAAGCCCTTTCACTAAATTGCATTGTTTATCTTATCTAAATTTTCTCGACTGAGTCATTAATTTTATTCTGTAAAGCTTGAGCTATATGGAAAGTACAGGTCTATTTATATTTATATATTTATATTTGTATTTGTTTTAACTTTTTTTGTTTTAATGTGTATGGTTGATATTGTACTAATTCTTTTTGCATTTCATATACATGTTTCTGTATAACCATATGCTTGTGATTATCAAAAAGCTATGTAAATTATTCATATTTTATTGCAAACTCAATAAAAAGAATTTGAAAAGAAAGTAATCCACTAGATGTTGCTTATCTACAAATATTAATGTGTAAGTTTGTTTAAGTAAGTTTAAAAACCCTAGGACCCTTCCAGAGGTTTTCCTCGCCTATCCCGAGTAACATAACATAGTGAAACAAAATTACCTCCTCAATCACCTTCTATCTACTAAAGCTGCTGAACTGTTTGCCCTAAAATATTCTAACAATTGACTTGTTCATTTTACATTTCAGTTAGTGAATATGTGCTCAATGGGGACAGGTGCAGGGACACACAACTTGTGACTTTGAGGATTTCCTTTCCCAGATAAGATAAGTTAAAATATCAACATAATGGAGATTTGGATAGCCAAGGGAGCAGCAGTAGGGGTTATTACTACAAACAGGCCCTGGGATCTGACCCAAATGTGCACAGATAATTACATATATTACCACAAAAGAAAAAATGAAAGTGTGGGACCCAATAACCAATCCCACATGCAGAAAGCAAGGGACTAAGATATCCCTTGACTCTAGGGCCACCGGTGATTGGGGTCAGTAAAAAAATTTTCTCTGTAGCAGCTGTGCCTCCAGCTATGCCAATGTTTACACAGGAGCTTTTATAGTTTTAACACTGTAGCATGAATACCAATAATAATAAGGAAAATTGGTCAGCTTAGGCCCATGAGAGTATAAAGAAGGATTAAGACAGTTTTATAACCCCTGACTGCGATTGTTCTAAGCCTAGGAAGGGGAATATGTATAAACCTTTCAGATCCCAGAGGGTATACACACATACAGTACTGTATCTCTCCTCAACTCAATTTAAAAGCAAGTAGTCTAAATTTACCTTTACTAAACTGCTTTTTTAAATACAATTATTTCTTTTGGTATTTCCTTTAAATCAATGTTTGCTGGCTTTAACCTTAGACTGTTTTGGGGTTATTGTATCTCTGATGTACATGTCACATTTTTCTTGTAAGAAAAGGACTTTTCCTTTCATCTAACGTGACATTAATCCCTTGCTATGTTCTTCCTGCCTACTACATTGTATAAGCTGTTGCTACTGTTCTGACAAAATGCACCACGCTTTGAACACTGATTTGAAGATGTGTTTCTAATAAAGAGAGTACATAGCAATAAATAGACTCATATGTAATATGTTGCAGTTAATCAGTTGAGGTTAAATCCCTTCCCCCTTCAGTGATGTATTGAAAAAAAAAACGATATATAATTGCTTAAACCAACAAAAACACATCACAATGCTGTAGGACACAATTCCTAATTATTATAGCTTAATGAAAGGTGTCTATTTAGTTGGGCTTTCACTTTGATTAAATTCCTGTATGGAATCTTTTTTTTTTGCTGTTTCGTTGACTTTCTAATCCTATTTACACACATTCTTAGACCATGGCTTTTTCTGGTTCTTTATAAACACAGGTAATTATTTTTCATCTTTATAATATCAGTTAAAAGGGACACACTCATATAGCACTAACAACTGTGCCAGCCAAGGTGCCCACTCAGGTCCAGTACACAATGGAAAATTATAGCAGGTTTACCGTAAAATCTTGTTGTCATCTGTTGACAGTGAGGACACACAGTTTTTTGGGCAGCACCCATCCATTTATCAGGCCATGTTAGTCACCTCATGGCCTCTGTTTAGCATTGTGTCTCCTCCCTATCAGACAAGTACAATAAATTACCAGCATAACAAGCATTGTGGAGTGCTGCTGCATTTGTCTTGATAAGATAAGTAATGTCAGTGTCTCCTGAGCAGCTGTTTTTATGGTGCAATCACTGATGCTCTTTAGAGCATTATCACATCTGCTGCATCATTATATGCAGTGAGAGCTCTCCACATGGGAAATACTAAGAACACAATATCCACAGGGTTGAAGTGTGTGGTCATGAGTCCCATATGGTCCCAATAATTATACAATATTTATACAATATATCAATAGTCTCTGTATAAAATGTCAACATATTCCACAGAGCTGTACAAGGGACTGGAGGAAGAACATAAAAAGAAAAAACTTACCAAGGTTCATAAGCAAAAAAACTGTGTTGCAAATCTTAAAAATAATGCATTCAAGTATTATACAGTAAAAAACAAACAGTACATACTGGTATTATTATTTACTTACATTGTTGGGTTTATAGAATACAATACATAAGATGGTATTCTTAAGGGGTTAGTTCTTCTTTAAGTTAACCTGCTGGACTTCTTATGAGTAAGTGGCAATAGCCACGAAACGTGTCAAATGTAGTCTTTGTGTGCTCTTCATTTTATTTTAGTATAATGAAATAAAGAAATATTTTTTAACGGCTCCTCTCATTAACATGGCCTGCTCTTAGCAACTTTTCAATTGGCCTTCATTTTTTAATTATTATAGTTTCTGAATTATTTGCCTTCTTCTTCAGACTCAGAGTTTGCCAGAGCCGAACCTCTTCCTCCAACACCCTCTGCAGTGGTGGGGGACTGCATACACCCCCAATTGCACCCAAGGAGTACATCTATGGTGACTACTCCTCCATTCCTTCCAGCTATGCAGTGAGTGGCGGTCGGAGGTGCAATAATCATCTGCACTGATGGTAAACCTTTTTTAACTTATGGGTTCAGACCCAAAATTTCTCTCCTTGCTATTTAAGGTGGGCTCCAATGATCTACCTAAATAATTTGATATGTTGAGTCATTTTTGGGTTACAAAGCTAGTTTTTGCTGCTTAATTCGAGTCCATAAAGAAAAAAAAACATTATCTCCCATATGTAATAAAAGGCATTAAGTTTGCCCAGGAGCAGTAACCCATAGCAACCAATGAGATGTTTGCTTTTAGACATGTGACCAGGAAATGCTATAGGTTACTGCCTCTGGGAAGACTAAGGGGCACATTTACTAAGGGTCGAATATCGAGGGTTAATTTACCCTCGATATTCAACCATCAAAGTAAAATCCTTCAACTTCGAATATCGAAGTCGAAGGATTTACCGCAAATACTTTGATCGAACGAACGAAGGAAAAATCGTTCGATCGAGTGATTAAATCCTTCGTATCGAACGATTCTAAGGATTTTAATCCATCGATCTAAGGATTTTCCTTCGATCAAAAAAAGCATAGAAAGTTTATGGGGAAGGTCCCCATAGGCTAACATTGTAGCTCGGTAGGTTTAAAGTGCCGAAGTAGGTAGTCAAAGTTTTTTTTAAAGAGACAGTACTTCGACTATCGAATAGTAGAACGATTTTTAGTCTTAGGTCATAGTCGAAGGTCGAAGTATCCTATTAGATGGTCGAAGTACCCCAAAAAAACTTCAAAATTCAAAGTTTTTTTTACTTTGAATCCTTCACTCGAGCTTAGTAAATGTGACCCTTAGTCCTAAGAATTTTTTTTGTTTTCTTAGGAGGGGGGCAAGAGTGCGGGAGGGAAAAAGGTTTTGTCCACTTTCAGGTAACTTTTAGTATGTTATAAAATTTCATATTCCTAGCAACTTTGCAATTGGTCTTAATTATTTATATTTGATAGTTTTTTGCCTTGCTTGTTTTCCTCTTTCCAGCTTTCAAATGGGAGTCACTGACACCATCTAAAAAACAAATGCTCTCTGTAAGGCTACAAATGTATTGTTATTGCTACTTTTTATTACACATCTTTCAGTTCAGGCCCTCTCCTATTCAAATCAATGCATAGTTGCTAGGGTAATTTGGACCCTAGCAATCAGATTGCTGAAATTGCAAACTGGAGAGCTGCTGAATATAAAGCTAAATAACTAAAGAACCACAAATGATTAAAAATGGAAACCAACTGTAACTTATCCCAGAACACTCTCTACATCAAACGAAAAGTTCATTTAAAGGTAAACAACCCCTTTAACAGTTAACTATGGCCATGGGCTGGGTTAGTTCAAAGATGGAAGGGAGTATTTCCCCATCTATGGGTTAGGCATTCCATGTGGGAATCTGGAAGTGTCCTAGTGGCCAGGCATGTTATCTTCTCTGTATTACTCAAAAGTGGTGAGGACGCCAAGATTTTGCCACTTTGGATGTCACTCTGGAAGGTTGGATGGTGCTCAAAAGCCCAAGGGAGGAGGCTGCAGTAGAAGATTTAAAAGGTAGGACTAGCAGTTTTAGCCTAGCTCCTGTAATAGCTCAATCTAGGAGTGAGAGATAGGCTGAGGATAGTTAGCAGAGCAGCTAGAAGCTCTACTGAGTGGATCATAATGTTTAATATCCAAAATATCACCCGTCAGTGTAGGAACTCAAGTGGATAAGCACAGGAACAGAGAGATTCCAAGAAAAGCACCACTGTGAAGGCCTTGGATTCTGGAGCCTCATATTGGGAATGCTTCCCCTTCCCATCTATTTTTCTCTTTGCCTGCCAGCTACCTGCGTCTGATGCGCATTAGCGTGTTCGCTTTGTCTGGCCCTGTAGTTTAGCAGAGAGCAACCGGAACAACTCTACCACTTCCTAGCCTTTTTCCTTGGGCAAGGGCTAGCCTAGCGAGTAACGAGCTGCCGTCCCATGATCGCCTGCTTCTGCCAAAGCCCCACATTGGCTCAGAGTTTGCCTGTAATGGCACGGGTTCCCAGCAGGCTGTGCCAGCGTTTCCAGTGTGCACACCATGTGTCAGCTGTTGTGCAGTTGGGACTGGGAGCATTGTCCCGGGTATGCTGCCTAGTGCCTGGTTCTCCTGTAATACAGCGGCCCAGGCACATGTTTTGTATTGGTACAAGGAAACAGGCTGCCACTTTGGGTTGTTGTGGGTGCAAATGGAAAGGCGAGCAGCAGGACATTGTCCGCAAGCAGGGCTGCTGCATTCAAAGCTACTTCCAATGGATCATTGCACACGTACGCTTGAGGCAACCATCAGAGTTGCAACCACTTTCAGTCCATTTATTCCTGCCTTCTAGAAACACAATAAGAAGTACTATTTAGTGAGCCACAAGTGCACAATATGTCCTACCTGGGAATGGTCACAAAGAGCCAAGTGGACATCTGAATGCAGCCCTTGCTAATTGCAGGAACACAAGCTACAGAAGTGTCCAAATAACTAATATTCACTTGATAGGTGCTGTATTCAGAACATTGTATATCTATCTGCTGCTGCACTACACAGTGCAGGGAATTGTAATTAAAAATATCCATGGCAGGGCCAGTATAGGGGAATTTACAGCATTAGGGCACAATTTCTTTGCTTAGAATTGAAATGTGAGTATAATTAAAGAGTAGGCCACAGGTATTTGAAATCAAATGTTTCCCTAAAATGTATAAACAGTAGTGCACCAGGGGTGCTGGCCCGCCAAAGCCATGATAACGGTTTTCGCGGGTGGCTGGACAGGGTCCGGGCGCCCATCTTGTACAAGGGCCCACCGGCGAGTAGTTACGCCACTGTTAAATCTGCCTGTGTATAGCCACCTTTAGGTGTACAGTATTTAGTACCATAACAGTTTTGTTCAAATATGCAAGGACACTTAATGGCACAGTCTAAAAAAGTTAAAAAAGTAATCACTCAGCGCTTCTTGCCTTATCCCCCTCGATCACAAAACCAACAGGCCAGGTATAGTTTACTCCTAAGCAGAAAATACTCTATCTTCAAACTGTCAAGGTGCTGTAGAAGTCAATGGCAGAGATCCTATTTGCAATATGAAGATATTATTGTCTGCGCTCGGTTTTGTATGATAATCCGAACATTTTTTTCCACTGATTTCTCCAAAAATTTAGACTTTTCACTAGGCGTCAAATCCAAAAACAATTGGATTTTTAGTGTGCAAATCTGAAAAAGTCATGGTTTTCGTGCTACAGTCCAAAAAAGTAGCAGTTTTTTTATTGATAAACAAGGGTAAATCGTGGATTCGAATTTGGTCTGACTTTTTTATTTAAAAAATCAGAAAAATTTGGATTTTGATAAATAACCCCCTAAATGTTCCAGTTAATGAGTTTTCTATCCCTATTATCTCAGAGCCAGGAAATTCTGTGGATATGTTCATGTTCATCAAGGCAGATCCTGGGTCACACGCTTATGCATAATGAACAACTGTCCTATCTCTATAGGGCACTCAGTATGCACATGTTTCAGCTTTTGTGGGGGAAAACACAATGTTTTCTAAGCAATAGGGCCCTTTCATTAACAAAATATAATTGGCTTTAAAGGGCAATTGTAAGCAGTATGCCTGTCCCTTTTGTATTCCTGCTTTTGATACTTGAAACAATGTATCACAAATGAGTCTTGTCTAACCAAGTCAGGTCTCTAAAACAGCCAGCTTCTGCTACATTGTGTTTAATACATACTGTAAAACCACTGTAGCAGAAAATAGGAAGGGGCAGACAAATGAAAAAAAGTATAACATTTATTTATAGGTAGTATGTGTACTTAAGCAGATAAATGAATAATGTTAACTACTCTTTTTTTGCCTTTATGGGTATGGAAAATGTATATTTTTTTATTCTTGTCCAATAGATGGCACTGTATGCTAGCCTAGAAATGGCATTGGCCAGACTGACAGCATGTGGCTATTGTGAGAGGTGCACCTTTTTTTCATTTATACACTGGTGAGCGCTGACTACTTGAATAGTGATTTGGTATCCCTCGCACTGATCTCTCGTCTGGATGTAAATATCAACTATGTGATACTGCATGTGGTGCAGCCCAAAGCTGTGGGTGTGTATTAGAAGCGTTACGTGTGGTTGGCTGGGAAGGCTTGAGTGCAGTATATTTATATATCTATATAAATATATTACTGTAAAGCAAGTCTTGGCCACTTCACAGGCATCCAGAGTGGAGATGAGCTAACCTGTCACCCATGGACTAGCAGATCAGAAGATACCAGGAATAGCCACCTATCCAGAACACATTAACACCACCCAGAAACATCTATCCAGGATCTCCTGGACTACTTTTTGCCAGAGCATCACTTCAAGCCAACTAGATATCAGAAAAATCTGGCCACAAATCCAGCAAGTTCCTCCTGAACAATTTAAGCTATCCATTACAGTTATATTTTAACTAGGACTATCTATCTGTAACTGTAAGTCAAGATCTGCTTCATACCTACAGAGTGCCATCTACGCATCTTGGCAGAACCAGACACCCAGCACTCCAGAGCCATCTGGGCAGTAATTTATTACCAACTAATCTGAAATAAGAATCACCCAGCTGTTAAGTAAGACCAACAGGTAGGAGTTTTTTTCTGCACTCAGCATGGAGAACTACATCACTATCCTCACAAAGCTCCCTGCAATTCTCTCTCCAATTCACCCAGTTGCAATATAGTATTTTCTTTGCATCTGAAGGCAAATGCCTCCTGAGCATTTAAGCTCCTGAGAGTGTAATGTGGATGAATCTATACTTTCTCTACACATTGTAATAAAGTAATAATGGTATATGGGGTTATAGTAACTGGCAATGTCTTTGCACAATTGCCATTGGTTGTCAGAAAATTGCTGCAATGTTTCTTAATCTGTACAGGTATGGGATTCGTAATTGGGAAACCCGTTATCCAGAAAGTTCCGAATTTTTATAAATTTTATCTAAATAATCCAAATTTTTAAAAATGATTTCATTTTTCTCTGTAATAATAAAACAGCACCTTAAACTTGATCCCAACTAAGATAAAACTAATCATTATTGAAAGCAAAACAAGCCTATTGGGTTTATCTAATGTTGACATGATTTTCTAATAGACTTACGGTATGGAGATCCAAATTACGGAATGATCCATTATCCGGTAAACCCCAGGTCCCGAGCATTCTGGATAACTGGTCCCATACCTGGGTCCGTGGTATAGAAGGTTAGGAAGCTCTAGCCATGATATATAATGTTTACTTGTTTGTCCAAAGCTTTTCATTTGGAACTGTCACTTTTAGAGTTAACCCTTTAAGTGCTGGTATAATTTTTAATGCATTCACTTCAGTTGCTGTGGCATAACCTAGCTGGAGCTGTGTTGCTGCTAGAAATATAATTGCAATAGGCTCTTCAGTCACCACCTCTAATGTTCATGCATCTGCCTATTGTTAGCTCAATTGGTAACCGCTTCACTGCTGAGGAGGAGAGGAAACTGTGTACTCTGCAGTGCTTTTTGGGTTAGCAGTCTGTCATAAAGATGATTTCTTCAAAGTTTTTCCTTAAGGGAAATAAATAACAACATTCATTTATCCTTTTTTTTTGTCACTTATGGGGGCTCCGGGTACAGGGGTTTTGTGCTCTAAGTATTGACATAAAAGTATTTAGATGATCAAAGCCATATGGGATAATAAGGCTAGTATAAGGGGGCTAATAAGAGCAAACAATAAAGATAGATAGATGAACAGCTTTACAGCTTCTCCATGACCAGTCCCATTCTGTCAACTAATTCAGTTTGCACCTTTTCTTCTGAGAACACCACAGAACCCTGCCTTCACCTTAATGCAACCTCTCCTTGCCATTTTTCATAACCCCAATCCAAACCGTACACTTATTTTTTTAATCTGAACCCTAAGTGCCTTTAACATCCATTTAAATCCTGTTGCACATACCACTTCATGTTTAGCTTCTTTTTCTCAAATGACTTGTGTTAATTATACCTTTAACCGCCTTACAAACAACCCTATCCTGTTAGAATTGCCCCATTGCTCCCCTTTACCTGCTTTTTTAAATAAATGTGCTCCCTGCCTATCCAAAGCTTAGGTTAAAACCACTTATTCTTTGTTCTGGGGGTGGCAAACCTGTAGCTCCAGTTGTTGTTGGGAGCTGTAGCTCTAAGAACTGGTTGCTCAGTGATGCAGCTAGGGCTGGAGGTCTGACATTCATGTTTGTGTCCCCCACCTCCTTTAAAAACCATGTAACACATCAATTTCAGTGCTGAACTGCTCAACCCTTACCCATAATCTGGACAACTGCAGTACCTTGCACCCAAAATCTCTTTTTCTTCTACAGCCTGATCCACCCAAGAAAAAACCCGGAACAAATGAACTTCTATGCATTTTCTTTGTTAAAGATTTGATTTTGTGTACTGATAGAGATCTCTCCTTCTGCAGTGTTAAGAAACTAGCACAAAACAGCAGCGGCTGGGAACTGACAGACTTGATCTCCACAGGAGGTAAACATACTCAATAAATTTTAATTTGTCTCTGTATTAAAGGGCCAGATGCATATCACCTATTCAGCAACATCACATCAGCACATGAATGTACAGGAAAAAATTTCATAATTGTGTGTTGTGCAGCTCATTGTTAGGGTTAAACTGAGATCTAGTTTATAATATGGGATTGATCAGGAGTGCACCAACGATACAACACTGCACCAAGACTAGTAACAAAATCTTTTCTTTTCTCACATTTACCCTTATTTGTGTAATTTGTGTTCAATATAACACCATCTTACACAAATATGAACATAAATTCCATTATTTTGCTTCTACATAATCCTGCAGAGCACTGCACATATTTTTCGGAAAGCAGATCCCACACATTTGTCTGCAGAGCATTTCACTTATCTCTTATTGTCATTGACACAGCATTTATTTATGTGTATGTTTAAATAGTTACAGGACATTAGTAAAGCTTGAATGTACAAGTGGTTTATTGATGGATAGCATAGTGATGAAGTGTAGCAGAACGGTATTATTTTACAGTTAGTGGCATATTAATCTAATGGTGAAAATGCATCTCTTCCAACATACTCCTAAACCTATACATAGGAATTACATTTTAGGGTATATTGTAAACATTTTGAGAATTGTCTTCAGCATTTGATAAATCTTATGTTTTTACCTGCACATTCCTAATACTTTACATTTTATCATTACAGTTATTTTTTTGAACAGAAATCTTGAATGGGTGCCCCCCAAGGCACAGTAGCTTATTTATATAAACTATAGTAGTCTTTCTATAGCAATCACATAACTTTTACCAGTGCATAGCAACAGTACATTATATTCGAGTTGCTTTAAAACACTTTCATTTTTTGTTGTAACTGTTCCTTTAACAAACAAGATCCTAATATATATGACAAATTCCATTTGTCTACAGAACTAGTGCTATGCTTTTGGAAAACTTTAGATGAAAAGGGGGACATTTCCCTAAGGATTCCTAGTGATTTGATGACGTACTAAAACGTAGGAAAATAGGATACAGTTGACTGCCCACTTAGGGGCAGATTTATCATGGGTCGAAGTGAAAATTCAAAGAAAAAAAATTCATTTCAAGCTATTTTTGTGTACTTCGACTATTGAATCGGCCAAAAATTTTTTGAATTTGAAAAAAATTTGTATATTTGAATATCGAAATTTATCTTGTACTGACTATTCACCATCTAAACCCTCCCAAATTGCTGTTTTAGCCTATGGGGGACCTCCTAGAACCTATTTTCTTAAAGGAAAACTATACCCCCCAAACAATGTAGGTCTCTATAAAAAGATATTGCATAAAACAGCTCATATGTAAAATCCTGCTTCATGTAAATAAACCATTTTCATAATAATATACTTTTCTAGTAGTATGTGCCATTGGGTAAGCATAAATAGAAAATTGCCATTTTAAAAAATAAGGGCCGCCCCCTGGGATCGTAGGATTCACAAACATACCAACAAACCATACATGTTAGGTCACATGAGCCAATTAACAGACAGAGTTGTGTCTTTTGCTTCCACACTTCTTCCTGTTACAGTTAGAGTTGTAGTATTTCTGGTCAGGTGATCTCTGAGACAGCACAGAGACCATCACGAAATGGTGGCTCAAGGCAAGAGATGTAAAAGGGCAATATTTACTTAAATATATATTCCAGTTTGGTAAGATTCTTTAATATGCCACTTAATATGATATGAACTATCTGTTACTTAAGTGTTCATTTTGGGGGTATAGTTTTCCTTTAATATACTTCTAATCGAATTGATCAAATACGATTCAAATTCGATTGGAACGATCAAATACAGCCTATTCACCCGAAGTTAAAAACTTCAATTTTTTTTTAATAAACTTCGATTTTTTTACTTGAATTTCAAAGTTATGGGAGTTCAAAAAAACTGCCATTACTTCAAAATTCGACCCTGGATAAATCTGCCCTTTAGTGTACTTTGACTAGGGAATAGTCCAAATTCGATTCAAATTGAAAAAAATTAAAAAAATTGGAATATCGAAATTTATCATGTACTGTGTCTTTAAAAATTCGACTTCAACTATTCACCATCTAAAACCTGCTGAATTGCTGTTTTAGTCTATGGGGGACCTCGTAGAACTTATCTGGAGTCATTTGGTGGACTTTGAAAAAGACAAATTCAATCAAATACGATCCGAATTCGATCAAATACGATTCGAACGATCGAATACAGCCTATTTACTAAAAGTAAAAAGAAATTATATTTTTTAAATACATTTCGGTTGGTCTTATTTTATTCGAATTTCGAGTTGATGTAAATTTAAAAAAACTCCCATCATCCGAAATTCGACCCTTGATAAATCTGTCCCTTTGAAAAAGACAAATTCAATCAAATACGATCCGAATTCGATCAAATACGATTCGAACGATCGAATACAGCCTATTTACTAAAAGTAAAAAGAAATTATATTTTTTAAATACATTTCGGTTGGTCTTATTTTATTCGAATTTCGAGTTGATGTGAGTTTAAAAAAACTCCCATCATCCGAAATTCGACCCTTGATAAATCTGTCCCTTACAGTTTGTATTGAAAAGTTATTTCTTTTAGCCACTTGATGTGAAGCTACAGCTCCAGTAAGTAGTGGATTGTTGTTGCTTCTCTATGCCCTAGACTAGTGGCTTAAATCTGGCAAAAAATCTTCTGTGGTGCTACAGAATACTTTCTAGGAGGCTAATACGCCTGACACAAATTAGCAGCGAATTTCCGTGTTTCACTGCCGGCGAATAAATTCACAAAAATGTTCTATTCAGATGCCCATTGACTTACATGCTGCCGGCGTTAATTTTTCGAGTTTCGCAAATTTATCACTATTTTGCGAATTTAGTGGGTACCCACTATTATGCTGAAATTCAAGAGGAAATTGTGCTAGTGGGTAAAAAAATATGGAGATTTGCAATGGCTTTGATAGCACTCGTATTGTTAAAGGAGGTTTTTGTTTATATTTGCATTGTTTTAAAATGTTGGTTTCAAATACAAAATTCATTGTACACCTTCAGAGGGACTCAAAATCCCCTGGCACATTACATATAGCTTGTGAGCCTCAAGTTGAACAGCTTTACCCAGTAACAGGAATTTGTCAATTTTTCTAATCTTATGGCCTAAAGAACATGCCAAGTCTTGTGTACACGTACTGTTTATGTACATAGCCTTACAGAGTATTTCATATTTAACTTTGGGAACATTAAAGATTTCTTTTTCTGGGAACAGTCAAGCTTTGCAAAACCACAACCCTCAGTGTTTGGCTGAAACATTGAGTAAGCAGGTGCTGTGTATTCAATTGGCATGAAGTTAAAAGGTGTATTCTGTGCTACAGTTCAGGGAAGGGGTGGGGTAGAGCTGGCAGAAAAGGAGACAGCGAGAAAGTAGGCAGAGAAAGTTAGAAATGCAGTGAAATAGAAGGGAGTGTCACAGTGACATTTTGGCCAAATATTTATATATCGGTCTGAGAGTGGGGAAAGGACAGAAAGATATAGACAAATATGTTTAAACCTGGAGGGGAAAGACTAAAAGTCTACGTCTGCTTTCCACTTTTCCAAATGAAATGACAAGATGTAAGGTCAAGTATAATTCCTCAGAGACCGACACGCTTTCCTTAATGGGTGGGCTGCTAACTTTGTGCAACCCTGGACAAGGCCCCATTAGGATATCTATACATACAGGACAGGATTTGAAGGTAAGAACAAACTCACAGCTTTCTGAACCTGATGTGAGAACAGGTGCCCACAACAGAGGTGACGCCTCCTCTTCTCACTTTGACCCAGGAGACCAGTTACCAATCTACTCTGTGATAATTTCCTTCTTCTACATGCTGACGTTGTACTTGTTTTTATCAGGGAACACACCACAACCAGATACAGTCATAGATATCACAGAAATACGTATATTTTTTGAACATACCTAGGTTTTTAAACATAATTAAACCAAGTAGGTCCTTGTGCAAACCAGTTAAAATGTGTTTAGCTACTTCACAGGTCATGAGGTCGTCTTGATTGTCCCATTTTAAGTGTAGTTGTCAATAAATGTTTTTTATCAGACTACTTTTGGTTACCACAAAGTTATTTTCTCTTCTAATTGGTATTCATTGTTATGAAACATGTGAAATTTTGACACCGTGCCAAGCATTACATCGTTTCCCTCGTAGATTTGTAACATGGAGAAAGAGATGTCTTTTATTATGTATTAACTAGGGATACATATAATCCAGGATTTAGTATGGTGTTCAATTACAGTTTTATGAAGGATTCAGTATTAAGCAGAACCCGGAAATGATGTTCATTTTAGTAAATATTAACTATAATGATAACATCTGTTACATCCTGTTTAGCAGCCTGTCAGAGATAGGCTTGTAATTCTGTTATAGCTAAAGTCACAGGCTGCCCTATGGGATAATCTTAAAACTGTTTGTCACAGTAGATATGTCTCACACCTCGGTGCAAATCTTCGCCTGCAGTAAAAAACTGTGATATTCCATTTGACATGGGCTTTGGTGGTGACGGACAAGCGAGTTACACCTAACTAAAGCTGTTCATGGATGTTCTGTTAATGCCTCTCTGCAGAATTGGGAATCATTGACTTAAAACTGACAGCATAACACGTAGATGGCCCTAAATGTGTAATTGATCTTGTTATTTCATTGTGGGAGACAAGTTGATACAAAAGAATAGGAAATATACAGATGAAGTCATGAGACATAATATTTCACCGGGGGGGGGGGGGGCTAACATTTTGGCACCCCTCACTGAATATACTCTACAGGCCATTTAATAAATAATCTTGACATATGGAGTAATAGAATTTTAGGGTACAGCTACACAGCTACAAATAGGTGAACCTAAAAAAAATCCTTATTGTATATTGAAAAATAAGAATAACTGTAATAAATTAAAAGAGAATTTTGGAAACATATGTTGTCAACCATATGGAGCATTAACTGCAAAAATAAAAACAATTCTCATCATTTGGAGGGGCACCTCTGTAAATTAACTCAATGCAAGCTAGAGAGGAGCATCCAGGCCACAAACACCCCATATATTTCTCAGCAGTCTGCATCTGGGGCACCTAGATCCTTAGATACACAAGGAGGGGGAAATAAACACTGATTCGAGTATAATCCAGGAAACAGGTGACTGATAAAAAAAAAGAACTCCAGCTGCTTGTTAACCTTGTGTTTCCCAACGTTTGCATCTGTTAATCCTAAAAGCAGTCCAATTTTCTTGGGAAATGTTTTGTTCAAATTATACCATTTCAACATTTATGATAAATGCATTAGATATTAGTCACATTAAATATTAGAGTTTTTTTCCTGCAGCTGCATAGTTTTTGCTAAATGTGGCCCAAATATCACTGGCATATGCAGGCGGTTTAACCCAGACACTAAAGCAGATAAAAAGGGCTAAAATAGAGATGGGGGTAGAGACAAGGTGGCACTGAATGGCATAGCAATCTGGTACTAGTGAATGGGGCTAAAAGTAAATGTGGGCATGGGCAGGTGGAATAACCACTCACTAATCAAATGGCATTCTTAACATCATAAATGTATACAGACAATTGGTGAGCTCAGACGGGAAGACTCTGAATAGAAAGCTTTTGTAAGCATCTGTAAATCAATGAAGGAGACTAAATGGAACCATGTAACAGCCTCATAATTAGTAGATTGATGGGGAAGAGGTATATGTTGGCACAGGCTGCCAGGAACACCCCAGCACTAGATACAAACATAAACATTGACTGACTATTTCAGTAAGGGAAGCTTTTTACAACATAATTATATACTTTTCTCTGTGGTAATCAAACAGTACTTTGTACTTGATGATAACCAGGCCCAGGCTGTCATTCTGTAAGTTCTGGCAAATGCCAAAGGGACTGCTGTAGGATGCCATATATACTGCGGTCTGGGTGCTTTAGCCCTGAACCCACTGATGGTTTAATATCATGCACAGTTTTTGAATACAGGGTCACTCACCACTCTGCAGTGGTGGCTTGGGTGCTGCGCCCCGAACCTGTGGCAAGGGGAGAAAATCATCTTACCAAATTTCAACTTCAAATAAACTGCATCACTGTATTTTCTTTTTCCTTGAAGATATTTTGCTAGTCATCCAACTGGCTTTCTCAATTCACAAAAATATTTGTGGTTATATACCCTGGAATCTTGCTCCAATCAGCATAATCTGTTTAGTAAAACCAGCATGGGGTCAGAGACTTCATGGAGGTACGGTGTTGATTATATTAGCATGGTTGGAGTTATGAGGTATTATTAAACTGACAATAGCAGAGAGACAATCGGTGTCAACCCCCCCCCCCCCGCGCTCAAAGTCGGTTTTTCAGTCCTCAAACACGTGTCCTTTTTCCTTTTGTTGGGTACACAGAGTCCTGACCAGAGGAGCTGGCACTTCTGTGCTGAGCCATACGTTTTGTAACAGTTGTTTGGTTTCTCCCACATAAAAGTCTGAGCATTCCTCACTGCACTGCATACATGATGTTACTCCTCCTATGTTTTGGTGTTGGGTCTTTTGGTTGAACCAGTTGTTGCCTCAATGTGTTGTTGGGTTTAAAGCAGACTGGAATGGATTTTTTATTAAAGATCCTTCTAAGTTTTTTGGACACCCTAGAAATATATGGACCAAGTTCTTTCGTCTGTCCAGCTTTCCACTTCATTGTTAGTTTTGGTGTTATTCTTTCTCCTTCTCCCAGTTTTAACAAATCCCAGTATGGATACCTGCATGCTTTAAGGGCCCCTCTGATGTGTTTCGGTTCTTTTGCTTGGTGGGGATTGTGTCTGCTCTGTGTTGTAATGTTCTGATAACCTCCAGTTTGCAATCTAAAGGATGATGGGATTCAAACATCAGGTACTGGTCTGTTTGGGTTGGTTTCCAGTTTTCCACCCTCTTCCCCACTCTTCTCCAAGTTAAATTTCTTTAGTGAATTTCTTCAGTGAATATTCTCCAATTTACTAAGAGCACAAGAATGAATTTTAACCAAAAGAAAATTTTCCAGGTTCAGGCTGACAATTTGCCATTGTAAAGATAGATCACCCACTTTTGAATCTCATTACTTACATCTCCTTGCTGATTTTCCACATACGTCATTTCTTCATGGTGAAAACTATCTAGAAAGTTTTCTCCACTACAATTATATGGGAAAAATATACTGGAACATTTACACCACATTTCCTAAGTGTACTTATGATTTTTAGTGAATATGAGATATGTTGTGAAAATACACCTAAAGAATTGAGATGAACTTTGGTGAAGTTAGTTGAGTAGAAATTTCACACTTTAGTAAATATGCTCCTTTGTATCTATCATTGTTTTAACCACTAATACAGTTGATGTAGAGACCTGTATGTGTGACCAGAAACTATTTTTTCTGTTTCAGCTAGAAGAATATCTACACAGCTTTCTTCTTCCATCTTAGAGGACACAAAAAATGTGGCTTTTAGAGAGAATCCGTGGCACTGTAGACCACAGTAGTGGGCGCCAAGGAGGAGATTCAGCCGACAAGCAGTCTAAAAGTGGATCCTACAGCAATGTGTTGACTCCAGACAAGATCCCAGACTTTTTCATTCCTCCTAAACTTAGTAGTGTCCCAGCAGAGGGTGGAGGGGCAGAGGGAGTTTCATCAGGAGATGGGGTATCTTCTAAACCTAACCTGGGGTCATCTGCTTCTGAACAGAACCTATCAAGCCGACGTCCTCAGCGCAGTCCCCGTCTTCCTGTGAAAGCTGCTTCAGAGAGCCGCAATCTACTGAAAGCTGCCAACCGCCATATTATTCAAATAGAGAGTGCAGATGAGTGGGCATCAGAAGAGGACCTAGGCACAAATGCTGATCCTCAATCCCAGACAGCAATGTCTCTTCCATATGTCCCCAAAGCACAGACATCATATGGTTTTGTGACTCTAATGGAAAGTCCCCACACCCGTCGAAAGGAGTCCCTCTTTCACAGTGAGCAGGGATCACTCTCACCCTGCCCATCTCAGTCAAGTTCTCCAAGTTCTCAGAGACGGAGTGGAACAGATGGGGGTGGAGGATCTCAACTAAATCCATCCGATTTTGGCATGTCCTTGATGAATCCCTACCGTTATTTCAGTGGAGGGGAGAGTGATACTTGCTCTTCTGCAGAGTCTTCTCCCTTCAGCTCCCCACTGTTGTCCAGATCAGTCTCCCTGTTAAAGATATTTACTCCAGACACTCAGTCCAAACTTATGAAGCTCAAACACTCAGTTGCCCGTAACAGTTCACTTTCCACAGATGAATGTAGTTCTGCGGACACCAGTCCAAGTATGCCTAGGAGAAGACTGAGAAGTGCTAAAGGGGCTGGCATTGGTAGTGGTCAGCAAGGAGTGCTTCCTCTCGACCTCTTGCAGAAGGAACACACTCTTGGACTCAGCAAAGGTGGTAGTATGAGGTTGGTGGCTGAGTATGACCCTACAAATGCCAGGCTTAGAGTAAGGTTAATTGTAGCAGAGCATCTTTTTGACAAACTATGTGACCCCAAGGGGGTGAATTGCTGTGTAGTTCTCTATCTGAACCCAGGAAAGGTTCATCGTCAGAGAAGTAACATTATAAAAAACAGCCGAAACCCAGTCTTCAATGAAGATTTCTTCTTTGATGGGTTAGTTGCTGGAAGTGCTAAAAAGATGTCACTTAAACTAAAGGTGCTGAACAAGGGGAGCAGTCTGAAGCGGGACACCCTGCTTGGGGAGAAGGAGGTCCCTCTAACTGTTTTGCTGCCCTTTCTTTGAGACTGGGAGATTATAGAATGGAGTGTTATGTGTGTGTGTGAAAATGGAGACATGCTGTTCTCTGCATCTAATGTGGCACTAGTAGCGCAAATAAACATCAGAGCATACTCTACAATTGCGTACAGTCAAAGTGTGGGTTCCTGCAGAGAACTGCATTTCAGTACCAAAAGACAGCTGCACGTTTTTTTCCTGCAGAGCATGGTATTTCTTTCGAAAAAGTCTACACACCCACCATGAGAAATCTGCTGAAAAGAGCTTCCAGTGATTTATAAGAAAAAAGAAACTCTTGAAAAATACCATTAAGATTACAGATACGCAGATCACTTCACTGAAAACATGCAGATTGCTTTCACGTCTAAGTCATGGATGTCTGCAAAGTATTGTACTTTTCAAATTACAGAAACATCCAGTCCTGTAGAAAATGATCTATATGTAGAGTGCAAAGAATAAATATAACCAATCAAATTACAGAAACATCCAGTCCTGTAGAAAATGATCTATATGTAGACTGCAAAGAATAAATATAACCAAGCTGATCTGATGAGCATTAGAGACCTGCTGTAGACCAGTACTACCTAAACCTGTTTAATCTTATGAACTTGGACACATTCTACTGCTCCTGCTGTTTGTAAAAAAAAAAATAATGAAGGGGAAGACTGATTTTTTTACTCAGTCAAGAGAAAATAAATATACATTCCTTTTCCTGTATTATCTCACGACAGTGTGGTCAACGTAAGAAGCTTCAAGGCTCTGTCACTCAGGAACCATCTGATATGCTACAACATTTCCGTTTTGCAGCTGGAGGGCAATCAAGATCTGTTCCATATGGACAGGCACCTTGTTACCAGTGTAAATGGAAGGCAAGATCCCAAGGTTCTGCAGTTCACTCCCTTTGCCGGTATATGACCTGTTCTCCCTCAGATCGACCAAAATGCAAACAACCTTTTCTTCAATTGAAGATATACCAGCGCTAAAAGCTCAGGGTAGACACAAGAAAGAAATGCAAACACAATATAGTGTAGTAGTTTTTAAATCGAATGAAATATATAACCACTTGTGCGGTAGTTAAACGATGTGGTTTTGGGGTCTTCCACCAAGGGGTTTAAAAGGCCATTTTTCCGTGCTTTTGATAAATAGTGTGGCCACCTCCTGTGTGGGGCAGTGGGTACTTACAGACGTTTATAAATATCACCCGCATATAATAAAATCCTTTGTCCTATTCTTGGTGAGTATGTGGGGCAGTGGGTACTTACAGACGTTTAAAATTATCACCAGCATGTAATAAAATCCTTTATCCCAGTCTTGGTAAGCTCCAGGTTTCTAAAAAGCATATGCTAAAATCGTGTAAAAACTTCTTTAATAGATTAAAAAGATAAAAACATAAATTGCACTCACATGTGTGTGCTTAATATAAGCATAAAAAGCAGTTAGCATTGGGGTTTCTCAAGTCCTGCGGTCCATTTAGATGTTAAGTTTTGCCTGGCGTTTGTTGGTAAGACACGCTGATCCTGGTCCCCCTCTGATGACGTCACTGCTCAGCCGACGCGTTTCGTCTATTGCGACTTTCTCAAGGCTTGTAGTTTCTTAGTGCGCATATGCGCCTTTTTAAGACGGAGCTTAACCATGGACGCGCATGCGCACCTCTTCTTCATTTGGAACGCACGCGTCTCCATGGCAACCCGCCAATCTACATTACACGATAATGGCATAAGCTATTGGAAAAAGATTAAGATGAAGTTTCTTAGCGATCTAAAAGAATAAATTAGCCTGTCCTTTGGCATATCATTAATTTGGCTTATATGTGGTATAGCAGTCTATGGTTGCCATGGAGATGGTATCACACAGCGCCTTCAGTTGAGGTTAACATGAGCAACCATGGCCAAACTGGAATTCTTGTGTATACATATTTAAAACAGTATATTCATTATAAAAGGCAGTATATTCATTATTATTACAACATTCCACATCTTGCCTAATTTCATTAATTACATCCCTAATTATATATAAGAGGGCTACTGTTATTATATATATTTAATGTTTTTTTGTTTTTTTCTTTATAGGAATGCTCTTAGATTTATGTCAATATTTAGGCCTTTAGGTACAAACGTTTCCAACATGTGTATCCATTTGCTTTCGCATTGTAAGGTTTTTTTCTCTAGATTTCCTCCTCTCCATTTATTTTTTACTTTTTCTAAGCCCCAAAATGTTAGGCCTGTCGGGCTCATTTTATGATGCTCTTTGAAGTGTTTGGAGACACTATGGTTTTCCTTCCCTTTTTTTATGTTATTTATATGCTCTCGGATACGTTCTTTCAATGTACGATTTGTTTTGCCTACATATTGAAGGCCACAAGGGCATTGTAGGCAGTATATGACATTTGTGGTGGTGCAGTTTATATTGTCTTTAATTTTAAATTCTTTATTATTTGCATTTGATTTGAATATTTTACTTTTTTTTTCCGAATTGACAGGCTTTACATAGAGAACAGGGATAGAAACCAGGCCATGTGCATTCCTTTGATCTTTCTGCGGTTTTTGTTGTTTCAACATAGTTTTTAGTAAGCATCTGCTGTAGATTATTAGATTTTTTAAAAACCACTCGTGGTTGTTCTGGGAGGGTATCTTTTAGATCTACATCACATTTCAGTATATCCCAATGTTTCTTAATTATGTTCCCAATTTCATTGGCCAGGGGATTGTAAGTTGTTGAAAACACTAGTTCTGGTTGCCTATTCTCCTTTGGTTTTTTTCTTTCTATAAGTTTTGTTCTGTCTATTTTATTTACTTTTTCTCTCGATTGTTTTATTGTACTATCTTTGTATCCTCTCTCTTTGAACCTTTTGCCCATAATATCCAATTGTTTGTTCATTACCCCATTCTCACTGCAATTTTTCTTTATCCTACACATTTGACTATACGGGATACTTCGTAGCCATTGCGGGTGGTGGTTACTTGTGGATGTTACATAGTTGTTTGCATCTACCTCCTTAAAAAACGTTTTAGAGTGTATTACAGAGTCTTTTATGTAAATCTCGAGGTCTAGAAAATTTATATGTTGTGTGTCATGAGTCAACGTGAACTCTAAATTTAAATCATTCTGGTTTAAGGAAGTGGTAAATTCCAAAAGGGTTTCTTCTGACCCTTTCCAAATTAGAATAATATCGTCTATGTAGCGACGCCATAGGAACAAGTCCGCACCCCTCTTTAGGACAGGGGCAACATGTTGCTCCTCCCAATATCCTAGATGTAGATTGGCATAGCTGGGTGCGAATCTTGTTCCCATGGCTGTCCCACATACCTGAAGATAGTATTTATCCTGAAACCAGAAGAAATTATGTTCCAAAATGAATTCAATACCTTTTAGGATGAATTCCTTTTGGCTGTTTGGTATTGATTCATCACCCTCCAAAAAATGTGCAGTGGCTTTCATTCCCTGGACGTGTCTTATCGACGTGTATAGAGATTTAACATCCAAGGTTGCTAATATCATTCCTGGTTCCCATCGAATGTTTTGTAAAATTTGAATAACCTCAGTAGAGTCCTTTAAATAAGCTGGGAGTGACACTACATATTTTTGTAGCATTCTGTCTATATATTGAGACAGATTGCTAGTAGGGGAGTCAATCCCTGATATGATTGGTCTTCCTGGGGGGTTGGTCTGATTTTTGTGAATTTTGGGTAGACAATATAGAACTGGGACTATTGGGTGTTCAACTCTTAAGTATTTCCACTCGTCTACATTCAAAATTTCATTTTTTCTAGCCTCATCTACCATTTGTTTCAACTTCTTATTAAAGGTCTCCATTGGATTTGCCGTTAGTTCCTTATATGTGTTCCCATCCTCCACCAGGGCTTGGCACATCTGTAAGTATTTGTTTTTATCCATAATTACTATCCCTCCCCCCTTATCTGCTGCTTTTATTATTATATTCTGGTCTTTCTCTAGTGTTTTTAAGGCTAATTGTTCCCTTTTGGTGAGATTTAGATTTGGTTGTTTTTTATTTTTAACTTGGTATTTATTCTGGGCTGTTTCTAGGTCTTTTTTAATAAGTTCCTCATATATTTTTATGTGGTTTCCCTTTTCTTTAGAGGGGATATACTCTGATTTCTTTTTTAAGGTGGTATGGGAAAACTGGTCTTTTTCATTAGTGTAATTACTTTCTATATGATTATTTTTAGCAAACATCTTTTTTAACATAATTTTGCGAATGAATTTCTCTGTATCTATATACATTTCAAATTTGTTTGGTTTGTTTGTGGGTGCAAATGTTAACCCTTTTTTTAAAACATTTTCTTCCTCCAGTGTCAGTGTCCTCTCACTCAGATTGAAAATTCCATTCTGTGTGGTTTTTACCTTGTGTTTCTTTCCCCCTTGTGTGCCCCTACGTGTGGGTTGTTCCACTTCTTTTGTGTCCCTCCCATCCCCATTGATAGTGGTGTCATTCGTGAACTGGTGTATGTTTTTTGATAAACATTTTTTGTTCCCTTTATTCCCCCCAAAACCACATCGTTTAACTACCGCACAAGTGGTTATATATTTCATTCGATTTAAAAACTACTACACTATATTGTGTTTGCATTTCTTTCTTGTGTCTACCCTGAGCTTTTAGCGCTGGTATATCTTCAATTGAAGAAAAGGTTGTTTGCACCTTGTTACCAGTACCTAGGTAGTAATCACTTGTTTTGTAACATGTAATTGTAATATAACCACTGGCTGAAGGTCATGTCACATGTTGTAACAGTGACATTTATAGGGAACTGCTTAGGTCTGTGAAAATCCTAAAAATCTCAGAGACCCTGCATTGTCTCTTCTGGCAACATAGTCCATGCTTTTCGGGGACACACCACTTCTACAGCCGAGTAAAATGTAGATTCCACAGAAGGTAATCTGTTACTGCATATCTGAATATCTATAGTATACAGTATCTATAGCAAAAGATGGAAACCTGTGAAATGCAATAGTACCCAAGCTTGTAAATGCCAGGCAGATATTCATGTCTTGTAATGGCCAAAGGCACCACATCAGCTTTGCATAGCATGAAAGAATTTCATTATAATTCTTGAAGATATGTAGTTGTAACAGTTCATTTATTCAGATGTTTTAAATGAGATATCTCCTTAGCTAGGCAATATGAATGAAGTGATGTGACATTTCTGTTCTTACTGATCTTCTCCGCCTCAGTCTTTCTTTAGTCCTGCTCACGCCAGTACGTCTGCTTTCCTATCTCTTTTGTCTTTCCATTTCTTGTTCTCATTCAGCCCCATCCAGTCTTGGTTTCTGTGACACAAAACAGATGGCACTTGTCTTTAATGGGTATTATGTTTAAATAGCTTATTTATAGCCCAGCAATATTCCCCTCCTCCCACACCATTTTATATGTAAATATATTACGCATGGTATTTTTACTTATCTGCATGGATGTCTCTAAATTTTTGCTTTTCCTCCCTCCGTGGTTCCTGATTTTGGTCTTTTTGTGTTTTTTTGTGTGTTTTTTTTCCTTAAGGAGAGCATAACAATTTTTTTTACATTTTTTTTTATACAAGTCTTACCCTAATGGCATGAACGTCTGCAAGTAGGGTTAAACTGACAGCAATTAGAAAGAGCACAATTCTGTCAAACCTTTTTAACTGGGACCAGGATAACACTATACAGGTATGGAACCTAATATCCAAAATGTTCCAGACCTGATGCTTTCTGGATAAGGGATCTTTCTGTAATGCAGATCACCATACCTTAATTCTAACAAAATAGGATCCAAACCCTGCTAAAAAAAAAGGCAAATCCTGAACCAAATCCTGCATTCCCTTCATCCCTATAATAGCAAAAGCATAATTTGTGTCAGAGATGCCAAATTAAACTGCAAACCCCATAATGGGAGATTGGACATTGCTGGTGTTCAAGAATGAATTTTTGGAGTCCGTTACTTCTCTCTTAGGGGTATATTCAGGGGTGGGCCCATGTGTCAGTGGACCCTCCTACTGCTAAACATTTGATAAATATGCCTTTAAAAATCCCCATGGCGGTATTTCACACTAGTAGACTGTGGCCATCTCTACCTTCACTCTTTGATAAATTTACCCCTTAGAATTTATTCATGTAGTCCGAGCTAAGGCAGGAAATCCTAAATAATATTATGCTTTGTTCTAAATCATTTTGGATAATTTTCAAGTACCAATTAAAATATGCTATGTGCATTTATGTAAAGTGCCTTGCTTTAAATAGGTCACCTTAAACTTCAGATAGCATTTTTTTACATTCACACGGATTGAGCTCTTCTACCAAGCTGTCAAGTATTTTTGTGATACAGGTATGGCACCTGTTATTCAGAATGCTCGGGTCCTGGGGTTTTCTGGATAATGGATTTTTCTCCAATTTGTATCTTCATACCTTAAGTCTATTAGAAATTCATGTGGGTTGGCTTTGAATAAAGATTAATTGCATCTTAGTGTGGATCAAGAACAAGTTACTGTTTCATTATTACAGAGTAATAGGAAATAATCATTTGAATTATTTGGATAAAATGGATTCTATGGGAGCTGACCTTTCGGTAATTCAGAGATATCTGGATAACGGGTTTCCGGATAATGGATACCATACCTGTACCAGAAAAAGAATGTGCATGGGCATTATGTGACAGGCGAACAGTGGCATTTTGTGTGTTTTTAAACAGTGCCCATTGGATAACAAAGTTGTTGTACTGATGTAGCAGCAGTAGTTCACATAACTCAGGTATAGGGCATTATTGTTCTAAACCAAGAGAATGGCAATAGCAAAGCTCTATCTAACTGATTAGCAGAGAACTAAGGGAGGTAAGACATTGCCAAAAGGGTTTTACAATACAGGCAGTATGCTCCTGGGTGCCTAAAATATAAAGAACATAACTAATGCACATTTTTATTGAATTTATACAAAACAGAGTATCTCCCTTAACATTTTCGAGATGAGGGACCCTTAAAAGATTTTACTGTGAGCTACTATAATTTCTAGTTTCATGTGTCACTGTTACACAAATTGTATGACACTTCACAAGACTGTTGATGTTATAAGCAGAATCTTTGGGTTGCATTTAACAGCATAAAACTTGGACAGCTCTAAAATGATTGTTCCATATGTACAGTGGCATAACTAGGCAATGATGACCAGGCCCCTACCCCCATATAAACTGCGCACCAGTGTGCACTACAAAAATCTCCCCCTGTCCTGCCACCCGTAATAAAACTTATGGCACTCTGGCGGGCCCCAAGGGGGTGCAGGCCCGGGTGCGATTGCAACCCTCCCTAGTAGTTATGCCACTGCATATGTATCATCAAAAAGCTTTTCATCGAAATTAGATTATTATCAGGGGTTATGCAGATATGGGGCTTGTGCAAAGTACGTGGCAACCCACATAACAGATCTGCACTTACTTTGCCTTACCATGTCATTATCATTAGCTATAATTTACATATTCAAATATGACCTTAGAGGGCATCATGTTTGAACACAAAGGCTTGTGAAGTTAAGGGTTTTGGTTCATCTGAACACTATGGACTGGATGAAGCCCAACCTTCAGTCAGTCCACAATCAGATCAACCTAACTTTATACAGAATTCGAACATAGGCGAACCATGATGATGAGGTAGGTGCAGGGCTGGATTTACATAGTGGGCACCCCTCTCCCCTCCAGGGGGACAGGAGCAATGGGGATTGGCGCATGGGAAATTTAAAAAATGATTATATCTCCAGCGCATCCCCAGTGTTTTTGAACCAATGTGGGTGTGGTTGGGCAGCATGCCGCCCCCCTAAAATCTTGTAATCCTGGCCTTTCCACAAATCCGGGCCTGGGTAGGTGGCCAAAAAGAGTAGCTATTATATATAATTAACAGTATTTCAATGGTAAGCCTATTGGTAACCTTCACAAACAAAATTGTCACCCTATAAATGTCTGTGCCCATATAAGCCAAACTATCAGTTCTGTGTAGTGAATTTGCGGCAAATTTGCGCAATTCGCAAAATTGTCGCCGGCGTCAAAAACGGGCGTCAGCATCAAAGAAATGGACGCCGCCGTCAAAAACGAGACGCCAGCGCCGTTTCGCGCAAATTCGCCCATCACTAGTTCTGTGGTATAATTACTCTATCTTAGAAAAGTTCAATCTATGGCTTAATGTGTGAACCACAACTGTCTGTTGGTGACAGAGAATGCTGGTGGACCACACCTTTAACATTTGCAGATATTTTTTTGCTATTTTTATGTCTTTCCAATTAAACCGTCCGCTCTTATTCACCTAGTCAGGCCCAGGTTTATTTATTAGCCGCTGCTCATATGTAAGTGGTTGCTTCGCATCTGTACAAAGGTGTGATTATGTCCTGTTCACTGGACATAATCCAGGCGCAAGTGTCAATTCGCTAGCGAACCAGACCGTCTCTAGCGCAGTTTCAGAGCCCTACCGCCAGGCATATTTTTAATCCAGTGACAGGGTGCTACTCAGCAAATTTGCTAAATTGGGGATTTTACTGAACGTTGCCTCTTTCGCCAGAGTTGACTTCGCCACCTCAGACCAGGCGAAGTGCTAAAAAGAAGCTAGATCTTCCTCAATCAGTTACATCATATCCTGTGTGCCGAAAATGCATTAAAGTTCCAAAACATATGGAACATTCATTTTACAGTGGGCTCATGTTTAGGGCATTATATTAACTCACTTGTCTTTATTAAGGTTCCCTGGACATGTGTAATAAAAAGTGGTAACTTCAAGCATTTGCACCAACATCTCTGATAAAGACCTCCATACAACTTTAAATTACCCGCCATAGGCAAATTGACCTAAACGAAAGATCACTAGCGAATTTTCGGTAGGCACAAACGAAGTGCATCTTCGCTATGAAATGCTCGCACTGCTGAAGTAACGCTAGAGAAAAGTCAGCGCTCGGCAGCCAGGGCACGACTATGCATATTAGCGAGTTAGTGTAGTGATATCGAATTTGCACTTTCGAAGTGGTGCGATGCGTGCAAAGCGGTTGCTGGTGACAATTCAACCTTTAGTAAATCTGCCCCTTAGGTACTAAAGTGCAGAAGAGAAGTTGCCAGTGACAACCAATCAATTATTATTCATTTTTAAAATGGTACTAGACTGCTCAAAAGCAATTGCTGATTGGCTGATTTTGGTAATAACACTTATTAAATTGAGCACCTATGTTAGTAAATCAGCCCCATTGCCACTTTTCGCATAGTTGCAGTAAAACAGATTTTTTTTTTTGTTTTTGGTTTTTGCTTGTCATATTGGCTGCAATAAGACACTCAAAAATGAAATCTAGCTTCAATAGCTAACATAGGATGTGCAAGCATTGTGCATAAAAACAGTAAATCTGATGGTATTTTTGGATTTCTTTGCTAATATAATAGTGCCTATAAACAAAATAATCTATAGGAATGTCAAACTCAGAGCCCTTCAGGTGTTCTGAACTGCAAATAATTGGATTAGTGGGCTGGCAGGACCACTGTTTAGTCTTCCCTTAATACAATGCATGCTGGTTGCAAAAATGTGAACATGTATGAAAGCATGCACATCTTTCTCGCACCAGCTTTCACACACTACCTGTACCACATCATGTTCTACTGTAATTCATTTAGTCCAAAATCTAGATTTCCACTTTGCCTCTTATAAACCCGCAGTCAGTCGCATGGGCCACAGAATAACCATAAAATCCTGAGTTCCTTCATGAAGGTTTCTATTGCTTGCCAGTCTTTACCACCCTCCTCTTCTTTAACTTGTCACTGTCTTTTTCTAGCCTTTTGTAGATCTGTCTGATTTGTTATATATGGAATGGTTCATTTTTGAGGAACAGCATAAATATATACACAATAATATCATGTACTAAAAATGTGTTTTGTTTATATTGAATGACGTTGAATTTTCCTGTGCAATAAAGACCTATTTCTAACACAGGCGGGTGCATTCTGTCTTTTTAATTTGTCTCATTGAGTGTCAGCAGTGCAGATCAGTGGAAACATGCATTGTGTATGGAAAGACAAAATATAATCAGGCTTTTGATGTGTTAGTATGTGTCAGGAATATATTTAACCTACTGCCTCCCAGTTATTAATTGAACTACAGCTATCAACAGGTAGGTGACATAATCAAAGGCCATGTTATATAGGACACCAGTACTCATTTACTTGAAGGCAAGGAGTAAAGTGCTTTGCTAAACACTGGTGCAACCATCAATGAAAACCCCCCCCAATATATATATTTATATATATATAAAATAAAGTCAAAATATGGAAGATGATAACAATGTACAGTTTATTCTTAGCTATTCTAGAAAAAACTGATCTAGACATTCATATTACTACTTATTATATTGACAGATGAAGGCTACAGGATTCCTGTTTCCTAGGGCTATAACCCCAAGAAACACTATTATTTCATCCACTTATCCCGCACAGCTTGAAATTGGACCTTATTGGAATTGGATTTATATGAAGGCTAGGCAAATGGGCCCTCTGGTCGTGGCTTAAGTATATGGGGCAAATTCACTAAGATTCGTAGTTGCGCCAGGTGTAACTTCGCCGCACTTCGCCGCACTTCGCCAGACGTAGTTTCGCCAGCGCTCCGCAAATTCACTAAAATCCGAAGTTGCGCTCAGGGGTAGCGTAAGATTGCGAAGTTGCACTAGCGAAGATTCGCTAAGCGAAGTGAAGTTACGCTAGCGATGGTTAATTTGCATACGGCGCCAAATTCAAATTTCAATGGAGGAATACGTACAATCACTACAAATGCCTGGGAAACCTTCAAAACATCAAATAATTATTTTTTTTTTGCCCTACACCCACTGTATAGTTAAGTTGCTATCAGTTAGGAAATGTAGGGGGAAAGGAGGGGAGCCCCAAAAAATTTTTCGATATTTTTCAGCCTATCACCCATAATATAGAAAAAACGCCATCGTTTTTTGGGACTTAGAAAAAATGTGAACTTTTTTTGAAGCAATCCCTATCTACTCTATTGCGCTTCGCCTGGTCTGAGGTGGCGAAGGAAGTCTAGCGTAAAAGGTAGCGTTCAGTACAATGTGCGCGTTAGTGAATTTGCTAAGTTACAGTATGTCCGTAAGGGTACGAAGTAACACTAGCGAATTTATGCCAGCATTCGTTGTGAATTTGTGAAGTAACGAAAATGACCAATGCTAGCGAATTGACTCTAGTGTTAGGCGCTTCGGCGCTTAGTGAATTTGCCCCTATGTGTGTATGTGTCTGGGCTTGTGTTCAAGAGTCAGAGGTTTATGCATGTCAGCGGAGTGAATTACATGAGTATAATACAAAGTAATGTAGTGCAGGGAATGGTTGTAATGAAATGTGTCAGTCTGTCAGAAGACTGGTGGTTTGGTGTGTTGCCAAAGTCTAATAATAGCATATTATGCCTATTTCTTACTTGAATAAAAGTTGCCACCTGTCCTGTTTTGACCCAGACAGTCTGGTTTTCGAAAGGGCTGTCTGGGTCAAAACTGCCTGCCCTGTTTTCCAAATTAGGAAAACTGGACAGGATTCCCTGAGATTGATGCAGCCAATCACCGCTCTCAATGTCAAAGCTGTGCTTGCCAAAGTAACTGCCCCACCCCACTCGGAGTTAGTGGTGGGGAAAGATGGCAACCCTAACTTACATTCATTTAAATTCACAACGGCCACCAAATTACTGCAAATCACCCCATCATATTCACATCACCCCTCAAGTTTAAGGAAATGGTACTCCATGTTGTCAGTAAATGGCATATTAAGCTTGCCAATGTACCCTTGGAAAATTCAACAAAGGCTCACTAATATAGATGAAGCTCTGCCTCAATACCCCATTATAACCATATCAGGAATTAGCTTGAGGGGAAGACACACCAAAAGGACCCTGTGTCCAAAAAATATATGTGCCCCATACATTGACCACCACAATGAGGGCAATGGAACACAGGGGCACTTTAAGAGCAGTGTTTGTTAGTATATATATATATATATATATATATATATATATATATATATATATATATATATATATATATATATATATATATATATGTATATATATATATATATATATATATATGTATATATATATATATATATATATATATATTATTGTATATTATATCTATCTATTATTATACTATGTTGTGTTCTGGGTGCCAGTCACAAAATTGCCCACTTGGATCCCAGGTTGAAATGCAGGAACAATTCAGTTTTATTGGGAACATAAAAAGGGCCTAAGTATATTAAACTGACATAAATTTACCTAAAAATGCATAGCTATTTCCTATATGCCTATGTGCTGTCACAGTACAGTTCTGAAAACGTTTGATTTATTCATCATCCTCTCTACATCCAAACGTTGGAATGAAACAGGCATCATCTTTGGCAATTCTAGTAAAAAGTAGGAAAAGATCCCTTTGATATTTAGGCATGGGACCTGTTATCCAGAATGCTCAGGACCTGTGGTTTTCCAGATAATGGATCTTTTCATAATTTGGATCTCCATACCTTAAGTCTACTTAAAAATCATTTTAATATTATATAAACCTAACAGACACACACACATTCCTTACTAATCTTTGTATAAATACAAGTAGTAAATAAATATCAAGAATACTATAGGTAGGTTTACATAACTCCACTCTTTAACAATTTAAATACTTATTCGGCAAACTGTTGCTTCATGGAACAGACGCAATGCGGGTACATTTCTCTAACAGGAATACATTCCTGGAACTATAAGATACTTCTGTAGAAATAATTATGTGGATAATTAATTTCTTTCTTTTAAAGAATGTATACTATCACAGTTATTTGACAACCATTATACTATTCATAATTTATAGTATTTACTGTAATTCTTGTTAACATTTATTCTTGATTAACACCTTGTGTTTCATGTAAAATCTAAATAAAAATAAAATGAAAAAAAAAGAAGAAGAAGAATGTATACCACTAATAATAAAGTTATACCCACCCTGATGGCAACATTGTGATCATAAGATAAAATTACTGCAAGGATATGCAGTTTTTAAAATTGTTTTTTGGATAATTAAAAGGCGTGATCCATTTTCCTAAATCTCTGTTCTTCACTGTGTCAAGAAGGATCATTTTCTTGTTCACTGCATGTGAGTGTTGCTTGGTTGTTCAATTAACTAGTTGTTTTCAGACAGAAATGATGACTTTTTCCAATTACTTTCTAATTTCTATGTGTATTTTTCCACCTTCTAAAGCAGCTCTGGGAGGAGGGGGGTCGCCGGCCCTGTAAACTGTTCTAAATTGATACATTTAGTTGATACATTTAGTTGATACATTTCTTATCTTTGTCCCTGCTGAGCAGAATCCGAGTTTCATTAGTCAGTTGTTATAATTGATACAGTAGTTGCTAATACTCTAGAAATGCTGCTGAGAAATGTATTAACTCAATGTTGCAAAATTGTAACAGTTTAGAGTCTGCGCCTGAATTACTGAGCTGCCAGACGGAAACACCAGAGACAGGAACATTCAACTTTAAACTTAGATTTTGGAAAAACAGTAAAGAATAAATAATGTAAAGTAATTGAAAAAAAAGTCTTTATTTCTGGGGTATAATCTAAAAATAACTGAACTGAAAAAAGTGTTTGAAAGGTGAACAACCCCTTTAAAGATGAATACACCAGGCAGTTTTTTGCACCCATCGCAACACTTCGCCAGGCGAAAATTCACTGGGACAATGCTAATTTACTTCTTACTACTTATTTAACTGCAAAGTTTCGCCCTGGCCGACGGACACTGGCAAATTTTCGCTAGCATGCATTAGCGTTCAATTCTGCCTAGCGCAAATTTGTTAGAGGTCTTTCGCTCAGGCTAATTTGCATATGGCGGGAAATTAAAAGTTTAATGGACGTCTTTATGTTACAAGTTGCATCAAATACATTACATTGACACTGATAAGTAGACATGTCTAGGGAACCTTAATAAAGTCAATAGATTTGTTTTAATGCCCTACACATGAGCCCACTGTAAAATAATGTTCCATATGTTAGAAAATGTATGGGGGAAACCGGTTACACAAAAAAATTTTTTTTAGGACTTTTGCAGTCTATCACCCTGAAAAAAAGAAAAGACGCCAGCGTTTTTTGAACGTCTGTGCCCGTTAGTAAATCAGTGAAGTCCTTGTGGGCGGTAACGTTGGCGAATTGTCACTTCGCCCTTTAATAAATCTGCCCCTAGGGGATTTGCAGATTCAGTTTTTCACTGACATTTTTTAACTTTCATCAAAGGTGCAAGGTGTCAAAATGTACTCCTTGCAATATAGTTGTGCCCGGTGCCGCTCGGTGCAATTCGACAAAGGGGAACCCTGGCATACCGCAACCACCAGTCCAGATTGGTAGCTCCATGGTTCCCTCAGCACCATGTGTTAATCTCTGCATTTTAGTTGTTCAGAAAAGAATAGGGTGCACACTCCACTTACACACACACTTAAATAATGCCATCTAAAACCTCTTCTTTGCAAACAGGGCACAGTTGCTCTGAATATTTTCGAAGTCTGTTATTTGCCAAAACTAACTTTTCCTGACCTGTGGAGGACAGCCCAAGGGAAGACAAACTGTTGCTGGTAGTGGTGCTGCACTGCTGGTATCAGAGGCAAGAACTGATTTTTTTGCCACCAGTATTGTTGCTAAGCAACTGCTTAAGGCAGCAAAAGCATGTCTCTCGGTCTTATATTACCACATGACGTGTTTGGGGCGCATTAGCTGGTACTTGGCAATTTGAGAAATACAATTCAGTGACTGCATATGTTATTTATATGCTGTATTGAATTCCTGTAGAGAAGGACAAATATACATAATCTAAATTCTTTAAAATCTTTACCTTCTAAAACTCATGAATACCTGTTTATGGGTAAACTGCAGATAGTTTTAGTCATTTCAAAACAACACTAATCACCCCACTATCCCTTGGTTTTAATCCTTCTAATTCAAGTAGAGGTCTGACTGCAGTCAGTATTCAAAAATTTCACAATATCCAAAGGAATAGAAAAGAACCCCCACTTGAACAATCTAAACTAAGGCAGTCACAAAGTATTTTTGACACACTTATTAATCGTCGATTAAATAGTAAAAAGATAACCAGATCAGGAAATGAAACGCCGACGCGCGTTTCGCTATGGCGATTTCATTTCCTGATCTGGTTATCTTTTTAAACTATTTAAAAAACTTGGGGTCAAACTATTTTTGGAGGGTGGTGGAAATAATCTTTGCTCGGTTCAACCTTTCTCCTTCTCTGCAAACTATATTCCCAGGAGACCGTGGAATTGTGGTTTTATAGGTTACGTTAGCCTCTCAAATCAGCTTAGGGCTCAGTTAACTACGAGACCACAGTCCCGGCTACTCTGCCTTCTCCAACTTTGTGGTGTCCCAGGGATAGAACAAACTAGGCAGTAGTTTTGGGACAACTCCACCTCCTCTTATTTCATTTTCTTCCTTTCTTCATGAATTTGAGCATTGATTTTGGTTCTTATCCTATTTAATGGCAGTCTAGTTAATTTATTAAACTGAACCTTATTGATTAGGAAGGATTATTAACTTATACAGCACAGCAAGCACTTTATATTTAATGAAATTAATAATCCCATTTTAGCAAATTAGTTATACAATTTAATTATATTTTCCCTGTATCACAATCAATTTAGAAATCATTGATTAATCTAGGTATCATCCTATTAATTGGTTCTATAATACTGTGGCACTATAGAATTTCTGGCTTCTTGAGCCCCTCACAATTAACTTATTGCACTGCACTTTATAATTTATTGCACAGCACTTTATAAATTATAATAAGTGTTATATTCATGCACTTATCAGTGGGGGTTTTTTAGCGCTTACTATTTAATGGACGATTAATAAGTGTGTCAAAAATACTTTGTGACTGCCTTAGTTTAGATTGTTCAAGTGGGAGTTCTTTTCTATTCCTTTGGATATTGTGAAGTTTTAGTCATTTATCAACACTGGGAATTTTTTCATTTGGGCAGTGATCAATCTCAACCAATTAGCGAACACCATTTTTCAGCCAGCTTCAGAAATAAAACTGTTCTACTTGTTAACATTGATTAGTTGCTATAGGTTACTGCCCAGGTGCACATTTGCCTAGTGTTGATAAATGAGCCCAAATAAATTCTCATTGAAGTGTTATGAAACTTAGAATGTGCTATTTATATGTTGGGCCTTTAGAGGCCAAATACATATATACATAAAGGGTATTGATGAGCTGGGTGAAATAAGGGCCTTTGCAAATAGTTGTGTTTTCATGCATATACAGGTATGAGATTCCTTATCCAGAATCTCGCTTTACTGAAAGCTCCACATTATAGAAAGGCCATCTACTTTCAGCAATGCTTTTTTTTCTTGATCATGTTTTTTTCAATAGAAATTGTAACAAAAATAAAGAACTGGGAACCAGGCAAGATGCATGTAAAAAAACATGACTGAAAGCAAACAGTTATGGCCCAGATGCTCCCCCAAGACACTGATTGGTTACGGACTGGTAACCAATCAGTGGAAACCAAAAAGAGCTGCAAAGCAGGAAGTAGTGTTCTGGCTATAATGTTACACATCCAGTCACTTCAGCCTTTATACTTTTTTGGCCAACGAACTATATTGAAAACATTTTTATTTTGCACAGCATATATATTTACCCAGTTTTTATTTTTATACTGAACAATTCCTTTAACTCATATGGTCGATACCAGCCTGTACAGATTCTTGGAGGTGATATCTTTGTTTTTTCTTTTATTAAGCACTTTCTTCCATATGTAATACAAGGCACTAAGTTTGCCCAGGAGCAGTAACCCATAGCAACCAATCAGATGTTTGTTTTTAAACAGGTGATCAGTAATTGCTACCTGCTCATTGGCTGATGTGGGTTACTGCTCCTGGGCAAAATTAGTGCATTTTATAATATAACCTTTGACAACCCTTGGACAATTTTAGAAAGACTTGCCACTTTACATTTATGTCACTTCTCCATTAAGCTGGTTCTAAAAGAATTGCATGGGGTACTTTATGGTGATTTCAACAGAAACATTTCAGTAGTGTTTTTCTTCCTTGGCTTATGATCTTTCTTTATCTCATGGTTTGAAAAACTGGTGTTTCAGTGTTACTAATCGATTATAATGGATGAGTGACTGCTTCCTGAAAGTTTCTTTGAGACTTCTTCATTGGTAGCGCCAACTGAAGGAGAAAGAAGATCAATAACATGGCTGATTCTTAAAGTACAATCGTCTTCTCCATGGGAGGGGAATCACTCCTTTCTTCATTTGCATGGAAGATTGTTAGGGTCTCCAAAACATCATGAATCTTCAGCCTTCATGCAATTCTTGAGAGCAAGGGTTCAGTTTTGCATCCACTTTAGCTCTTTTTATTTTCATTTGTAAATGACCACCACAGTTCTTTTGCTCTGTTTCTGTGTGCCAACATATGATAGATAGCAGGGACAGTACATTCTTATTTCCAGTTTTGATCAAACTGGAAGCATGTATTGTTTTACAGTAAGAAAATAATTTTGTATTAATGCTCAACATTTATGCGAATTGTTATTTTCTAACTGTGCATATCCTGCTTTCCATGATGCCCCCCAATAGATTCACATCCAATTGCTCCCCTTTAATAACCTTGTCACAGCTGAAGGAGTAATCTTTTGCTTATCAGAACTGACCTTGTTGCTTACGCAAATCCCTTTGACTAAAGGGCTTCTGAGATTATTGTCGAATATTTGCATAGCGTTCTTATACAGTATTTGCAAACCGGTCTAAGTTGCCATTTGTGCAACCAAATTTTTCCATTTCCACTGTTTATTTTTAAACTTCTCTTTGATCTCTTTCTACATCTACATACAGTATATTTTGTCAAGTTGTGCCCGGAGTGGCACAATCAACAGGCTGCCCGAGGCAAATGGAGAAATGGCACACCCTCAACATAATTGCACTTAAAACAGAAAACAGTGACATAAATAGGTTTCTTCTCCACCTGTCAAGTGCAGTCCAACATACGCAAAAAAAAATAAACTGCATTGTTTGTGCTGATTTCAGTAAAGCAGCCAAAGACTATAAAATATAGTATGAACTATCTACGTAAATGCCAGTAACAGTAACTTTCCAGCATGCAGTTATTTTTGGTGCTTACCTCAGCAGTAGCGGTAAAAGTACAAAGAACGAATCAGTGTTTTGTCATATATAGCTTAATTTAAGGTTATTCCGCTTTTGTACACAGAGAATGTAATATTCTCTGATCTAGCTCCATGGAAACACACTAATGCCTTTTCCTACAAACACTGGGCTTATAAAACAGCAGGAAATCCCACAGATGTTTGGGACAGTTTTCTTTTGTGTTAAATGCTGATAGGACTCGACCCAAAGGATTTGCTTATTTTTATATCTCACAGAGTATTTGTTTGTAAAGTTTAACCTATCTTTCAGGTATTCCCCAGTTGAATCCAAATCCATTTCCACTGTAACTAGTCTTCCTCATTTCTTACGGCATTTGAATGAAGCGAAGAGTCCTATAGGGTTAACTTCCCTTGTGATTTGGAAATCCCCTACTCAATATTTCCCTATATTATCTGTACTTTGGTGGGTCAATGAGGTCAGATGGCAATAGGAAAGCAACTGTGTCATTCTAGAAACGTTAGGTTAGACAGTTTAGCTAGCAAGTTCTCCAAGTTAGGGTTGATAGCTGGAGGTTGCTCTTCCTTTGGTATATCTGGCCTTAAACTGCCTCTACAGACTGCAGACTTAGACTGCCTCTACAGAGGTGCATTGCTTTGCTCTGTATACAATTTATTTTTGCAATTCATTTACCTCATTGATCTTCTTTGAGCATAACCCCTTGTGAGTGTCAAGTTTTGCCTAGTTAAGAACCCCTGGTATCCTCTATATGTTATTACTACCATCTGAGAGGTGTAGTTACACAGCAATTTTTCCTTCCATTCACATTCGCGAGGGCCTAGCTGAGAAAGGGAGTCCAATGTTCTAACAACTTAAGCTAGAATTTACTTTCTGGGTCAAGATAGGGTTACATTTTGTAACCTAATGGGGGACCTAATGTTATGCTTCTATGTATATTTCTTTAAGAAGCACAGACTTCAATTGAATCAATAAGGAAAAGCACCTGAATGCTTGTAAGTAATTAAAATGTGCTTGAAGGTAATTAGTTGTGAGTTTTGAGGTTCTTTCCGAGCTATTTCCATTGTTCTTCCTGCCTGTCTTTTATCTAGAGAGCTTGCAAGAACATTATTCTCCAGGCAGGTACTGGATATATATCCCCAATGCCAGTTTGATTTTGATGCCAATTGATCATTAGTGACAGAAGCATCTCTGCAATTTACAATTCTGGTCATCCAAGTTTGTTGTGCACATACTGGAAATACAGTAGTAAAATAAAGAAAACAAGCATGCATAGTTACAACCTTAATGCCCATTGTGAATTTCTTAATTCCACTGGGATAGGTGTAAAGGCTTATATGGTCCAGCTGGAGAATGCCAGAAACCCTCCCAAGGATATCTTAGTGACCCAAAGCTAAAATGAAAATCGCCTGGGGGAAGGCACACGCGGCGCTTCGTTTTCTGAAGTCACCCAAAGTTTCCTCGTGAGTCAACTTCGGGACTTTGGAAAAAGAAGCGCCGCGTGTGCCTTCCCTGAGTTGATTTTCATTTTAGTCGGCGGAGGGCAGTTCGGGGAGATTGTCGTCCCAAAGAAGAGGAGATTTGTCGCTGGGGAGACTGATCTCCCCGAATCTGCTCGTGTGGCCAGACCCTAAAGATGTTTTTACTTTTCTGAGCACATTGTACCCACCTGACCAAGTAGGCCTTTTTCCCCTTTGCCCCTTTCCCTTCTAAGTGCTTTTAATCTATGGATACAGGAATTTGGTATAAGGTAGGCTAGAGTTATGGATGGCCTGGTACCCATTCTAATCCAATAGCCTATTTGAATTGTTAAAAAGTGTTGCACTCAAGTGTTTACTATGCTTTAAGTGCCTAATGTTAGCTTTACAGCTAAGCACTGTGCCTGCATGATCTCAGGTGGGATAACCATGATCTACTTCTATGTTTCCTATTATCGCACTGAATACCCCATGGGGGCATACTATTAGATATTATAATATTTGGCCACCCACCTGAATGACATTCACTTAACACTTGCCATTAAAATAATATTATCCATTTCAAACAGGTTAGCAGATCTAGTTACCAGATCACTTATTTTCAGGTTTGCATTCATCTCATTCTGAGAAGCTGGAATCATAAAAGTAGCCAAATTCTTCTCTGTCCTTTTTAAGAAATGAGTGCCAGTGGCCTCATATCTGAAGGTAATATATTACTATGTGTACCTTATTATGATCATCAAAAGGTTATGTCTCATGAGGCCGTTCTTATAAAAGAAGCCTTAAACAATGTCTTGTATTGGATGAAAAAAGGATTTTAATTGTGACCCTAAATAAATAGTTGATAGCAGTCCTAATTTTCAATTTTGCCCCTAGAAACACCCATGGCTTGCATGCAAATGTCACTGGTTGCGACTCTGGAAATATGGCTAGTTTTTAAAAAGGACCAAAGTATAATTGAAATGACTTACTAAGCATACATCATTTCTAAGTATCCTTTTGCCCTTATAAACAATCATTATGGTACAATGTAAATTAATTCTTGAAGTATAAAGAACAGCCACAAATATTGACAGGGGATACATTTTACTCGACTTCACTTCTTTTCACTTTAGTGTTGTATTGTCAAACGTACTAACCTTGTGTACTGCAGCAAAACTGTTTGAAATTGCTCAGAGATCTTTTGCATCAGGGATTTCTCACTCGAGTCAGACCGTATTTTCTTCTGTTTAATAACCAGGAGAAAGAAAAACCCATCAATGATTTAGTTAATGTACATAACTTGTCTCATCAGCAAACACTGAGATATTATTAGTCCCATTTCAAAGCCATTAAGAAACAATTAAAAAAGAACCCTGAGGTATAACTTAAAGTTACCGGCAAGTTGGACAACATCCATTAAGTGTATCTGCCAGCCCTTAAATATCCAGCCAGTTTTTTATTAATGCAGACTTATGATAAACAATTCATATTTTTTTTAATTTATTTTAGACATGTATCATCGGAAATGTAAATATTTACCTGTCAATTTTTCTTATTTAAAGTTCTGTAGGCAGACATGCAAATACTTACCCCATGATCCTGCAAGCATTTCCCCAGTTATACTGTTGCTATTAAAGAATATAACTGTTTGTGTTCATTGAACTTTCTATTTTTCTGTGGTTTGTAAAATGCAAATGAGAGTAAAATGCAGTGATGCATCACAATTAAAATGACACGCATGGTTCAGCTTCATGTTGACTGTTTGCCCATACAATAATGATACCAGGAGGCACATAAACCAGATCTCATTACTCATAAAGCACTTCATTTATAATAAACATATACATCCTTATTTACTGAGTTTATTATATACACATGATCTAGGGGCTTCACTGAACACAACCCATCTGGTAGTAGTTTCATAAAGGTAAATATCATTCTGTCATTGTGGGGGTTGTTGCCATGGTGACACCCACTTACATAGGCACAGTTATGAAACTGAAATGGCAAAAGACTTAAAAGCCATGTTCAACAATAGTAATCAAGCAGGAAGGAAATAAGACTCAGAGCAGAACACTTGGTGCAACTGGTGTGAGACAGAATAATGTATTTCAAAACTATGTTAACATTTTAAAAGTCATTCAACAAAATTAAAGTTAATACTATTGGTTGCTACAGAGTGAAATCGGTACCAATAGGTTGATCCTACTGCATGTTTGTAATTTAATCCATCACCGCATCCAGAGAAAGTACAGATGTTTGCATAGGTGCAGGCTTACACAAATGCAGTTACCAATAACTAAACAGGTGTTTGTTTTCATTTTGAAACTTGTAGTAGACAGTATAATGCTAACTGCTGATCGGTTGCTATTTGCAAATTGCATTTGAACAATATAGCAATTGTGTACTTAAATTCAGCTTTTAATCTGCTGGCTGGTAGAGGGTGACCTTTCCCAAAGACATGGGGGCAAATTCACTAAGGCGCGAAGCGCCGAACGCTAGCGTTAATTCGCTAGCGTTTGGCATTTTCGCTACTGCGCAAATTCACTAACGAACGCTGGCGTAGTTTCGCTAGTGTTACTTCGCAACCTTACGCCAGGCAAATCTTCGCTAGCGACGAAATTACGCAAATTCACTAACATGCGCAGTGTACTGAACGCTACCTTTTACGCTAGACTTCCTTCACCACCTCGGACCTGGCGAAGCGCAATAGAGTAGATAGGGATTGTTTAAAAAAAAGTCAATTTTTTTTCTAAGTCCCAAAAAAACGCTGGCGTGTTTTCTACATGATGGCTGATAGGCTGAAATAGATTGAAAATTTTTTGGGGCTCCCCTTCCTCCCCCCTACATTTCCTGACTCATGGCAACTTACCTAGACAGTGGGCACATGTGTAGGGCAAAATAAAATTTTTATTTGCTGATTTGAAGGTTTTCTAGGCATTTGTAGTGCAGATACGTGTTCCTCCATTGAAATTTGAATTTTGCGCCGTATGCAAATTAGCCTTCGCTAGCGTAACTTCGCTTTATATAGCGAATCAACGCTAGCGCAACTTCGCAACCTTACGCTACCCCTGTGCGCAACTTCGGATTTTAGTGAATTTGCGGAGCGCTGGTGAAACTACGCCTGGCGAAGTGCGGCGAAGTTGCGCCTGGCGCAACTTCGCATCTTAGTGAATTTGCCCAATGGAGTAGGCAGGGAGTCCAATGTAAGGAACAGAATTCAATATGTTTGGTATATGAAAAGGATTACCTCAATAACTAACATTTTATATTAGTGATATACGGTAATCTATGTTCATTGGGGAGTGCTTGACTATTCTAAAATATTGCAAAAGGGAAAGTTGTGCTCACCACTAAACATTTTTAAACTATTAAGAGTGGGTGCAATGAGGGTGTGACCAGAAAATAATGAAATACAGAGATCTCTGAACTGATTTCAACACTCAGAAGATGAATACATTTTGTGCATACAGCTACTAAAACTGCCATCCTCTAAAAAAGGGATTGTTTATCCATATTTGCAGACTGGAGTGCTGCTGAATAAAAAGCTTTATAACACAAACCCAAAAACTCAGCAGCTCATATAAATATATTCACAGGCCCACACTTGTGAGGCCACAAAGGCCTGGGCCAAGGCTGCAAAATTTCAGGGGCGGCATGCCATTATACGGACACTGGGGAGCTGCTTGTGTGAGGGGAGTGGGAGAAGGTAGACAGGCGCTAGGACCTTGTGGCCTAGGGGCAGTGAAGAGGAAGATCCAGGCTTGTATATTCAGGACATTAAGACCTAGGGACCCCTTTATCTATTGTTATCAATTATTTACTTTTAAACTCCTTTGTTTGCTCTATTGCAGTTTTGGAACAAATGTATTTGCTTTAACCACTCTACTGTTTTCCGGGAAAAGAGCATTTATCTTTTCACTTTGGTTTTCTAGAATCCTTCCCTGATTATAGGTTTCCATGGAAATCCGTGGCTATCACCCTGGATTTGACTTTCACTGTTCTCCTCTTCGCATTCACGTTATTGGTTCATAAAAACCTAAACCAAGTAAATAAAACCCTGGCAAAATGCAGAAAAGAGGAATGAACTGAATTAGTAGTGCCAATGTGCAGTGTAGCAAATTTGTGCTATGACAAAGCAAGGGTAACAAGAACCAAATATACTGCATCAAGAAATCACTACCTATGGGATCCATTACTGCTGTTGTTTTTATGGTGCTATCTGTTGAGACTGTATAGATCCATCTGTGTTTTAGGGTCCAAACATCCTAAATCATTATTTCCCTACTTAGTGAAATATAGGTTAAAACTAAGGAACTAAATCACTAAAGCAGGCAAATAGTAGAATAGATCTTTCCAACAAAAAAGGGTTAATTGCTGTATATCAGCGTCTCTTTGCTTGTAATCCAGTGGCCTGTATCTATCCCTAACTGTGTTAGTATTGGTCCATGAGTTGCCTCAAGTGTCTCAGGCAACGACATAAAGAACCTTCATTAGTTCAGGAAGGTAGCCAGGCAACCTGTAGGCGATACATTCTGAGATCACTGTTCAACTCTGTTCTGAATTTTGATTACATTCTCTCTTACCATTGCCTCTTTTATGAGCTATAAATTCGTTTCCAGGGAATTCTAGGGAATCAATTTTTCAATGACAGAAATTTCACCATAGCTGAGGCAAGATTAAAAATAAGTGTTTCTGCCACAGATCAAATTTTTTTGGCTATTTGTCAATTTTTCCTCATAACTGCCATTTTGCCTCCAAGCATTTTTCAGTTGTCCCAAAATCAAGTAAAACCAATGAGCACATCAGCATGGATTTGAATTCAAACATAGATATTACTCCACTTACTCAAGACATCTGAGAAAGCTTATGTAAGTAATTCTCTAGTGGAAAAAAAAGATATCGGGAATTCTAATTGGTTATATATAAGTGTGAAAATTTGAGGTTTCTCAATGTCTGATAAATTACAGTCCATGGCTGCTTTTTTCTTATAATTTTGAAATATGAGATTGCTTTTGCCCATACGTAGAAATGCAATTTAGGCTAGAACAGCATCAGCTGTGCAAACAAATCTGAAGGCAGTATTTATCTGTAATCTAAGGAAAAACCAGAGCTCTTTCGTGTTACAATGGAAAAGCACAGAATATTTGCATAACTTTAATATATTAAATTTTTTTTAAATACCAGGAGAGCTTATTATCTGACCTATAGTTGCTTACCTCCTGATAAAAAAGTATTAAATAAAAAAAAAAACAAAAGCTATAGAAGCCTGAATAAAAGACATACTAAGGTGGTTAGCTTCATAAAGAAAAGGTCATTTCTGTAGTTTATCCAATGGAACATATTTTTTCCAAATATATAAATATCTGAACTGCATGCCTTTTAGTTATAATTAGTAGAGTTAAAATAGAGACTGGAGAATCTGAATCAACAAATAACAAATCTGATATATTTTGTGAGTACAGATATGAGACCTGTTATCCAGAATGCTCGGCACATAGGGTTTTCCAGATAAAGGACCTTTCTGTAATTTGGATCACCATACTTTGTCTTCTAAAAAAATCATTTAAACATTAAATAAACCCAATAGGATAGGTTTGCCATAATATGGATTAAATATATCTTAGTAAGGATAAAGTACAAGATCTGAATATTGGATCTTATACCTGTGTGTGTATATATATATATATATATATATTTATTTATTTCAACGTTTTGGCTCTAAACACAAGCCGTCTTGAGGAAGTAAAAAATACAAACCACCTCCTATTACACCTAAGAGTTATGCGCTCAGTGGGTCGGCCGACTTTAGCCACACCTCCTGTCATCCGCTCTGTACTGTATTGCGGGCATGTGTATTATATATAATGTATATATATAATACACCATTCAAAAAGCTGTATGACCCAGGTACTACCTACTATTGCATCATACATCAAGACCATCATGATCTTGAGAAAGATCTTAGGAACAGTCCAAAATGTTGACCTGTTTTTAATATGCGTTGAATAAAAGTTTTGATTTTTTAGAAATCTTTCAAAGGTTCCCAGTTTGCACCATTATTTTTTGGATTTTTGAATTTATAATACATAATATATATATTGAGAAAGGCCTGGGACCAGGCCGAAACGTCAGTCTGTAACTTCTACAATAAATCATTTTTTCCTTTTAAGAAGTCCTGAGAGTGCGGACCTTATTGCATTTTGGTTTGTATATATATATATATATATATATATATATATATATATATATATATATATATATATATATATATATTTATCTAAAGTGTCAAAAGTGGTTTAAAACACTGTGTAAAAACGTTGGCACGAACGAATGGTGTTCATGTAACTTTTCAAAATAACACCTCTTCTTATGCAGTTTTCACACTTTAATATACATTCACATAAAATCCTTACATAACGTTAGATGGCTTACCGTGGGAATGCAAATTGTGTATACATTTGCTCCCACAACAGTAGGTTGGTTAGAGGGGATAAGAAGAAAACAGTTAAAATAAATGAAGCAATTTCTGAAGTTTTCCATATAAATTGATTAGATATATTTAAATTTAAAATGACTGGCTGTCTAAAAAAGATATTCAAAATAATTCTGGAACTTGATTCAGAGGAAAATCAATTTTAATATACTTCAGGGACTATTGCCTGGCAAGCGGCATATTGAGAGACAAGAATAAATATATTTTGAATACCATTGCTCCAACGTAGTTTTAAGTGAGGAAGATTCTGACAAGCATAAGTAATGAACACCTTGTATAAGCAAGTATACAGAAACTGAAACATGCAGGGATGGGTGGGTGACATAATATTTCAGTTTTAATGTTTTTTTGTATTATTACATTACAGGAAATTGTGGAGTATATAAAAATATAGGTTTGTGGTCAACCATCTGCAAATTAATTGGAAACATCCTAAAATTCAGAGGGCAGTGGGTGGTGGTTAACCCCATGATAATGATTGGTGTAGGTGGTTTGTAATGGTTTTATCCATGCAGGCATGGCAGGTACTCTCATTTCAGTTAATGATCAGACCGGATATAATTTTCTCTGGCATTTCCATTCAGTGACTCTGCTTCTGTGCTTCTGTATAACAGTAGAGAATGTCAAACTGAACATGTCATGATTTCTGTGTGGTTCATTTCTCTAATGGAACATTTTCTAGATAGACCAGTGTAGTGTTAAGAACACATGAAGTTAATGGACTTACACGTTCTTTCAGCCTAACTTACTATGTCACATTAAGGTCCCTTCCAATGCATCTGCTTCAGAAGTTGGTACTGAATCTACTGTGGTTTTCTTGGCATAAATCATACGAATGTCTATTATTTTGTGTGATCAGTAGTCTTCATATTACTGGTAAAAACATACATCCATATTATAAACTATATACCGTATACCTCTTTTTGGTCAATAGCAGAATGGGCAAATGGGCACTCCAAATGGGTCCACAAAAGGTCACAAAGATAAAAGTAAAATATTTTATTTAAAGTTGCATTAAAAATAATTTCCTTCTGCCCTACGCGTTTCGTGTCCAAGGGGCATTAATCATGGACTGATTCGTTTACACACCTATCCCTGCTACTGGGCCTTATCCTCCTGTCACCTGCTAATCACTGAGGTTGTCCCTCCGCCATCTTCACGTGTGCATGCAAGCTGTCTCCCCCTGCAGTGTAACTGTGCATGCGTGTGTGTGATTGTTTGACTGTGCCAGGAGGGAGGGGAGAGGTGACCGGCCAGGCAGCTCAGGGAGCCCGGCAGGCTAGGCCTGGCACTGCCCATATGAGAATATGGATATACCAAATCTTTGTTTGAGTAATACAGTTTCAGACATCAGTTACTAAGGAATTAGATATGGAAAAGGGTGCAAAAGCATTAGGCAGATGCCACACAAGGGCATTTGCTTCCTTCTTTGCCTGCACTTGGAATCATTGTGTTGGGCCGTGTGCATACATACACAACAGATTTTGGCACCGAAATGCATCCTCTCACACGTGCCTGTATCCATTGTGTGTGCCTGCACCTGGGCTGATGCAACGATTCCGGGTGCAGGCAAGGTCAGTGGCAGATTGCAGCATAGGGGCTGATTCTCAGCCTGTGTTTTTCCACATTTGCCTAAATAACAGGAATAGTGTCAAAATAGCTTTCTTCTTTCTGTAAAAGACATACTAGTGACATGATATGGTAACCTTTACAAAGATGTTAGTTGTCCATACAAAGGAATCTGATCTTTTTTTATTACTATGAGAGATGAATATAGATCAAGAGGTCAGAATATCAAAAGAAAGCTGTTTTCATCTTAAGCAAAGTAAAGGTTCCTTACAGTGAGAAAAGATGAATGACAGCAGATTCAAAAGGATTGAATATATTTTCAGATAACTGAATCATTTGATTAGTTAAAGGGATTCTGTCATGATTTTTATGGTGTATTTTGAATTTCTAAATTACACTGTTTACACTGCAAACAATTCACTCTACCATGGAAAATTTCATTCCTAACCCAACAAGTGTATTTTTTTTAGTTGTAATATTATTGTGTAGGCAGCCATCTCAAGTCATTTTGCTTGGTCATGTGCTTTCAGGCAGGCTGTTGTTTCTCCTACTCAATGTAACTGAAAGAGTCGCAGTGGGGAATGGATTTTTACTATTAAGGGTAAGGCCAGACAAGGAGATTCGGGGAGGTTTTGTCGCCAGGCTTGTCTCCTCGTCTGGCCTTACCCTAAGTGCTGTACTTATATCTACCAGGGAACTGCTATCTGGTTACCTTCCCATTGTTCTGCTGGTGGGCTGCTGGGGGGCAGGGAGAAGCGAGGGGTGTGATATCACTCCAACTTGCAGTGCAGCAGTAAAGAGTGACTGAAGTTTATCAGAGCCCAAGTCACATGACTGTGGGCACCGTGGAAACTGACAATATGACAATATGTCTAGCCCCATGTCAAATTTCAAAATTAAATATAAAAAAAATAGGTTTGCTTTTTTGAAAAACGTATTTCAGGGCAGAACTGGTGTATTTTGAAAAAAAACATGTTTTCTCATTACAGTATCCATTTAAAGTTAGTTAAACAGCTGTAATATACTGTATATATTCATGGAGGTTTTCTCTACACAATGTAATACTATGGAGACCTACATTGTATCAGCAATGCCATGAAACTTCATTGTTAGTTTTTATAATTTTTTTTCCTCCAATTAACTATGTAACCAACTCTGTAACCGTATCCGGAAGATCCAAGCATCATAATAGTTAATAACCTGCTACCAAAAAAGCCACTAAACAATATAACAATGTAGACTCAAAGAGACATTTGTTTAAATGAAAATAAAGCAACATTTTTTCTCAATGCAGGGAAACTGTTAATCCCTCTACATTGGAAAACACAACATCCACCAACCATACGTGAATGGCTGCTTAAAGTCCAGGAGCTTTTCTATTTTGAAGAGATATCCACAGTGACCGAAGCACAATTTATAAAGTTTTCCCACTAGGTACACTAGGAATGTTTGATAAAAAAGTGTCAAGACTCACTCATAGGAACTGAGCACTCCAGAACCAGCCAACAATATATAGTAAGTTAGCATGTATAACAACCCGACGTAACAGAAAACTGAATTTTGGGGTTAACGACTAATGTCTGTTGTTTTCAAATGTTAACAATTGTATTGACATTGGATACTTGTATTTAATCACAAGAATGATGTTATAACCTGGAAGAAATATGTATTTACCGCTCCCTCATCCCATTCCATCTTCTTTCTGTAACCCCTATCCCCCTCATTCCTTGAAATATTCAATAAAATAATAATTTGGAAAAAAAAGAAAAGAAAATAAAGCAACAGCCAGTAATAATAGATCCTTAAAAACAAATACACACACACATTAAAATGCAGGTACAGGTATGGGACCTATTATCAAGAATGCTCAGGATCTGGGGTTTTCCAGATAAGGGATTTTTCCATAATTCCGATCTCCATACCTTAAATCCACTAGAAAATTATGTAATCATTAAATCCAAATGGAAGGTTTTGCTTCCAACAAGGATACTTGTATCTTAGCTTGGATCAAGTACAAGATTCTGTTTTATTATTAAAGAGGAAAAGGAAATAACTTTTAAAAATTTGGATTATTTGAATAAAATGGAGTCTATGGGAAATTGCCTTTTCTGTAATTCTGAGCTTTCTGGAACGGATCCCATACCTGCACAAATAAACCAGATGTGTTGCCATAAATGAAATTGCATTCTATTTTTTAAATATGCTCCACCCCCCAAAAAACAAATAATAAAGTTGGGTGCTATAAGCTGTGAAAGAAGCTTGGAGTGAGCCTAATTCTCAGAAAAGTGATAATGAAATGTATAAAACTCTCAGATATACTTTAGAACATGTTTTTCCTCTCCTGTTGCAGATATTCATACTGTAAAATGTGAGATGTATATACTTTGCACATCAGTGGTGCATAGCCATTATTCGCCCCCAGGTAAAATCATGTGTTCTATCTGCAACAGAAAATCTCTTGTGTCTGGCAGAAACTAAGGATTTTTTTTTATAAAAGTGAATTGAATATCTTGTCAATAAAAACAGCCAAAGGCTGTTGGATGCAGTTTCCGCAAACATTAGGCAGTTCAGTATTGTTTTATTATATATTATAAAAATGGTTCTAACTGCTACAGGAGAAAAGGCTGTTTTTAAATTCTTATTTTATATTTTATCCCGTTTGATTAGAATGGCAATTTTCCAGTAGGTTAATAAAAAAATAAAAGCACTACTTACAACACACTGCATACACATTTTTTTTTTTGCATAACAACATATGGTAGTTTTGAGCAGGTAAAAAACATAGGCCTAAAAATATGCAAGTCTGCACATTCTGTTGACTAAGGAAACAAAAAAAAGTGAAAACTAAACCCAATACGAAAGTCTATGGGAATCTCAATTCCATACAAGGGAGGCCTGTACACAATACCTGCATATATCCAGGGAGTAATGATTGACCTGGTTTGATTTCAAAACAAATTGATTATAAATGCTTATACAGTGCAGCCAAGGCCGGGAAAAAACCCGGTGGGCCAGATCCCCTCACCCCCAGACCCCCCGATATTCGGATTGTACAAAAAGGGAGGGGGTGATATCACCCCAATTTGCAGTACAGCATTAAAGAGTGACTGAAGTTTATCAGAGCACAAGTCACATGACTGGAGGCAGCTGGGAAACTGACATTATGTCTAGCCCCATGTCAGAGTTCAAAATTAAAATTAAATATAAAAAAATCTGTTTGTTCCTTTAAGAAACGGTTCCTTTCAGTGCAGAATTCTGCAGGAGCAGCACTATTAACTGATTCATTTTGAAAAAAACATTTTTCCCATGACAGTATCCCTTTAAAACTACTCATAGGTGAAATCGCCCACTTGAACAGGATGGGGTTAATCTGTCAATATGGTAAAACAATAGGAGGACATATTTAGTACACTGTGTACCAATGCCATTAAGTGATGTTTTTCTATATGTCAGTCACAGACAGTTAAAGATTATGCGGCACATTTTTAGAATCAGCTTTTGTTCATCGTGAAGCAACAACATACCCATCAGTGTGATCGTGTGTCATTCAGCCATGGATTGTGTTGTGTCTTACAGTTGGATCCTATTAAGCATAAAAACTCTGTAAGGAAAGGCATTGAATCTAATCTAATCTGTCACAGATTGCTCTGTTTGCTTATGTATTAGGAAGAATGACGTTTCCTTTGGCACTCTATGTCAGAGAAGTTTTTCAAGAAAGGTAAAGTACGGTACCAACTGTCACAACATGGTAATACAATCTCTGGAACAAATTGGTTTTGCAGCTCATAGACTGCTACTCGGGTTTATATTTCTGACTGTATGAATCTCATAATTCACAGAGATGTGTGTGTCAGTCACAGTGCGGTGTGTGTTAAATTAGTTGCAACGTTGTGCGTGTCTGTCAGAGTGCTATTAGTGATAACACTAAATGAACTCCATAGGCAAAATATATAATGGATAGAGAATAATTGCTGTTGAATTATGCATAGCCCTTGCAGGTATGTGGATATTCAAGTTTTAAGACATTCACAGTCTTCACTCCCTTGAGTTAAAAGCTGCAGTACTGCGTGGGAGAAGTACAGTACCTGTCATATTGTCCTAAGACAATGAGGTTGGGGGTGAGAGCTCTCTGGGGAGTATGAGGTGCTTGTTAAAGCTCCACCATCCTTGCTGTTTCTTCCTGACCTCTGCATGCAACAATGAAGATCCAAGATATTTTGCCACTTTTTTTATCTGAACATACTGACTGTCACATATTGTGAGCATATAGAGATGCTACCCTTCTCAAAGACTTTTGGAACATAATCATTTGCTCCAGGGGTTTCTGAGACAGGAGTTGAAAACCATAAGTCAGATAACTGAGTGTAGTTTTAAACATAGTACAGTCTAGAAATAGAAAGTTCTACATTTCTCAAAATGATTAATACATCTTAGAAACCTCGCTCCAAGTAATTGTGACAGCAGTGACCGAGCCAATGAAAGCTTTCCTGATAAAGATCATTGTCTGTAGACTTTGGACAGAACATATCTGTTCACAAATACAGTTGGTCATGTTATCTGCTTCTTTCTCTATTCTATGTAGCCATCAGTGGCAACAAGTGAAAGTAGGGGCATTTGTCATGAGCATAGACCAAACATTTTTTATATCACAAAATGGCTCCCAAAAGGTGACTGGACTACCATGAAAACCAGGGACGGAACTATTGATAGTCAGACAAGGCTTCTGCCAGGGTACTTGACTATTAGGGACACTGTTTTGTGAATGTGTAAAATTTACTATACTTCCTAGCACCTTCTCCTACTCAGTGTGCCCCTTCTCCAACTTTTGACATTTCATTTTGAAAACCAGTGAGATGTATCTAGAACAGGGATCCCCAACCAGAGGCTTGGGAGCAACAAGTTTTTCACCTACCCTTTGGATGTTGCTCCCATTGGCCTCAAAGCAAGTGCTTATTTTTGAATTCCAGGCTTGGAGCCAAGCTTTGGTTGTATAAAAACCAGGTGTACTGCCAAACAGAGCCTCCTGTAGTCTTCCTGTCCAGATAGGGGCTAACAAATGGCCAATCACAGCCCATATTTGGCACCCCCAGGAATTTGCATACTTCTGTTGCTCTCCAACTTTTTTTTACATTTGAATGTGACTCATGGGTAAAAACAATTGGGACCCATGAACAACAGAGCTGGAGTGTACTGCTGTTATATACCACTATATACCACTATAGATATCTTCAAGTTGAACTCTGGCCGCTAACACCGATCAGTCATGGAGCAGTCATAGCATTCTGGCTCTATAGCACTACACAAGTGAATACGAGTTGAAGCCTGGAGAAGACTACATGCTGAGGAAAGATAAGAAACGAAACACAAGAAGTGGCCATTGTGGAGACACGGGAGGGGACAGAGAGTGGATGCATGTTGGAGATAAAAAGAGAATGGGTTATAAAACCAGTGGGCATGAGGGAAAGAATAGCAAAATAAAATTTGGTGGGGATGAGAATGGTACATTTGGGGTAAGAGGGGAAACGGTACGTGAAGAGTGGGGGAAATAATGGCACATGGGAAGGCACAGAGGGAGAAAAAAATGGCAAAGGATAGAATAGAAGAGCGATAATGCTAAACCAAATTGAAAATATAGGCCAAAATGCAATGAGAGGGGAAAAAGAAGAAATGCAGGATTGAAAAAAAGGAGTAAATGGAGATAAGACAAAAACATCCTCCAGAAGTTTACACATGCTATGCAGTAGTATGAAGCAGATGACATAAACTCATTTAGTTGTGAGGGCAACCGTTGGCAGGCTAACCTACAGCAACAGAATAACTAGGTCTGGTTCTCATGGAAAACCTTAACCCAGTGATCCCCAAACAGTGGGTTGTGAGCAACATGCTCCTAAGCATATCAGATATTGCTCCCAGTGGCCTCAAAGCAGGTGCTTATTATTTCCTGGCTTGGAGGTTAGTTCTGGTTGTATAAAAAACAGATTTACTGCCAAACGGAGCTTCACGTAGACTGCCAGTCCACATAGGGTCTAGCATATCTCAGAACCTATTTTGCTCCACCCAGGAACAATTTTTCTTGTGGCGCTTGTGGCGCTCCGCAACTTTTTTTTACATCTGCATGTTTTTCACGGGATGCCTTAACCAATCAATAATAAACAAAATACAGGAGTAAAAAAATAAACATAGGATTGAAGAGGGAATTGCCCATCTGAAGAGCAGACTGTGCATACTGTTCTTTCATACCTCAGCCACACCTCAGTAGGTAGGTTTCAGACACTGCAGTTACTCTATTCATTGCATGAGTGTACACTGGCTCAGTTTGTTTTTTTATCAGTTAAGTCTGGTGAATGCATTTGCATTCTCCTATATGGTTTGTTTATTAGCACCCAGACGAATATTGCAGTTTGTAGATGGGCAAACATATTTGCAGTCATATGGTTTTTGCTCTATAGGTATCTCTGTTTTGTTCAAGATATGCTATTCTTTATCTTGAACAAAATGCACAGACCAATTTGCGTACTGTCTTTTGCTCTTTCTTTCCTTGTAATACCCCAAAAAAATCCCTTTCCCTATTTTGCTGAATTTTATATATGTATATTGGATGTCTTTTTGAGTAAAACGGTTCTGTCATCCTGTGATTATCATGAAACCCTCACCTCTTATTTATTTGTAAGACTTTTGCGGTTTTCACCACTGCAGAAAAAGGCTAATACTACTATTTTGGACAATTTTTACTGGAAACAAATAGTATATTATATATTGTAATATACGGTATGCAAACTTAAAAGTATTTAAGAGTTCATGGTGCACTTCCACTGGACCATCAGCAAATACAGCAGAGATTATGTTTACAGTTCATGGAAGGATGATCCTATCTATTCTATGGAGAGTCTAGTTTCTTCCTTCAAAATACAATTAATGCAATATCTTCTAATTTACCATATTTACCAATTTTGTTTAGGGGACCAAAGCAACAATGTAAGAAAGAAAATCAGCTGTCAACTAGTGACCCAGTAATAAATACATTAAGGGGCATATTTATTAACACTGGAGACAAACATTAACGGGGGTGTTTCCCATTGTAATCAATCAGATTTTTGTTTTTGTTAAAATCTAATTGCTGATTGGTTACTATGGGCAACATCACCGGTGATGTTTGTCTCCAGTGTTAATAAATATGCCCCAATCACATGGACTCCTCTGAAACTGGTCATGGTTAAAAAACAAATGTGTTTTTACCAGAAAAAAAGGATGATATAAACAGTAGGTCAATTTAATAAAACATTTTATGTATATTGTTTCATTTTTCCAAACGGAACAAATATTGATGTCACAATGGACTGTTTAATGTACCTCATATCGATGTACCAAATGGAGTGCAAATTAGCATTACCTACACAGCAGAATATATTTATATCCAAATTAGTATCTTTTACAATCAACTGATGTTAGTGTGAATAGAAATTACTACTATTAATAACTGCCTAAAATAGAGTGAATGGATTGAGACTGGTGGTATGCTGCACAGCGTAAAAGAATGGCTTGCTGAGTAATATAATGAAGGTGTAACAAAATTGCTTTAATGTTAGGCTTCCTTACATTTGCTGGAGCTGCAAAGTGGCTTGCCATAAAGAAGTAAGAAATACAGATACAATAATCTCAGCTGGATATGATGCAGATCAAAGTGTACAGCACAATAAGGTGAAAGTGCCAGAGAATAATATTAATTCATTTACAGTATACTACCTTCAAATCTGACTGGGATGGAAAGATGCATCAGATAAAGAACAGTTTAGCTACATTTAGGGATTTACTGAAGCATATTGCTCAGCTTAAACAGAATATTTGTACCTTGGGATATATTTTCTATACTCAAAGCTGACTAGAAGGAGGATTTGGCAGTTAATAGTGACTTGTCCCTCCTTGGAGATATTTCATAACATAAAACTACCTTTTAATATTTGTCACGAACTGTAAAAACATAATATTTACCACTGGGCAAGTCAGACTAGTTGGGATCAAATAGAGAACTGTCAATAAATACAGACTAAATACAAGCTAAAATCACCCCTCACACCCCTTACATGCATTTTGATTGATGATATTATCAAAGGCAGTTATCTCTAGCATCTGCAAATAAATGTATGCAAATATAGATAAGGATTTCCCGTATTCTATAACCTGAAAGCAAAGTGCACCATTGTTTAACTATCCCATATGAACAGCGTAAGTAAAGAACTGCATACAGTAGGGTTTTTTTTTAACAAATAAGGCATGGTCTGGTAGCTCCAAAATAGGCGCCAAACAGTGCTTCTACCTGAAATTCTGACTACAATAAGTTACATCTGACAAGAACTTTAGGTGGCGCAATATATACCGCATCAGGTTGCCATATTTAGAGATTATTTTTCAGTCCCAGACAGATTAAGGCACTCATATCCACATTTTAGGGTACTCCGGTAAATGATTATCTCCAGGATCTGAATGTATGTACCAACAGGGTAGGGGGTAAGTTGTCATCTTCACTAAAAAAATAAAGGTACACAGAGCAGAGAGGAGATTGGCCCAAACAATTGCAAAAGCAGACATTTTTAGGCCGACCTCCTCTCCGCAACATATACCTTTGTCCTTGCTCCTAAGATTGAAGTTAAACAATGATAAATGTAGCTGTCAGCTTTACCAATATTATAGGGTAGCCATTTATCCCTATTCCCATTTCATTTGTCCTTGGAAAACGCATGTGATATTTTCTTAGAAATCGACCCAGGGTTCAGTTACAAATGCAATCCATGGTGTAAATTGGACTTTTCAGATGAAAAAATGCAGAATTCCAGCACTATTGCAGCTGTGCTCTAAGTAGATTTATTATGTCGTGTAAAAATGGCTAAAATAATTCACCACACGTCACTGTGTAAAAAACTTAATTTTTTTACGCACTTTTTCTTTGAGCAACCTACTTACAAAGGTCTGAAGCCGTGTAAAATAAGGGCTGCAAATCTAGCGTTCCCATGGCATAAAAGAAAACACACCTTCATATATTTATCATTTATTTTACACAGCTTTTTACACCATTTTTTTGAGCGAATTTTATTTTACACACCATAAAAAATATGCCTCTAAGATGCAACTGTACCTGATGTAGAAATTTGGATGCAAAAGCAAGGTTTTGGGTAAACCTTTATTTGCTGTTCGTGTGTGTAACTTTGAGAAAATACATGCATAGGAATATTATGAACCAAAAAATTGAAATGGCTCATTGCCCCATAGAGTAAAAACTGCTGTTTATTAGAACATTAAAAAAACAAGTGTTTACAGTGTAATAGGCGACAAACAGGGTTCGGGAACACGTGAATCACTATGATTAAGCGGTGTTCCCGAAACGCGTTAGGAAGGGCGATCCTGGCCCCTCTGCCACCTGAGGCAGCTTGCTGTTGCTGCTGCCCCTTCCCCGTCCACTCAACTTTTTGAGCCAGAGGGGGTCCGGGGAAGGGGGGTGTTGACGAGGGCAGCGGATAGGGCCAGGACGCTAGCGCAGAGAGCATAATTGCGCTTTCTGCGTGAGAAGAGCTGTCCCTGGTACCAAGTTTCTCAACTTGCCTCATTGGCGCAGCTACCCTGCCGTTCAGCGTCTATTATACTTTAGCCACCTGTTTTTTAATAGTCTAATAAACAGCAGTTTTTACTGTATGAGGTGGTGAGCCATTTCAATTCTTTGGTTTTTGATTTTTGCAAATTTTTATGAAGGAAGTTTGTTTGACTCTAAGCTCAGCTGTTGCTAGGAATATTCAGCATTTGAGAAAAAAGTAATGAGAGTTTGTCCTTTTTTTCAACCTCCAAAACTAGTAAACATGCCTCTATAAGTAAATCACCTCTATCTACTGAAAAATAAAATAAAGAGGTTTTTCATGCAGCAAATCATATTTTCTACACTGTATGCAGTAAAAGCAATCTTTTGGTCATGCTATGAATATAAACGTAGGAGTTATAATGACACTGCCAATTTTCTGACTTTCTTCTAGTTTTCATGTTAGCAAGATGTGGCAGCCTTAGTCTGAACCCCTGTTATTGTGTTCTGTATGTTGATTGACTCTGGCATTAGCTTTCAAAATGTTGATTGCCTCTCTATATATTTCTGACACATCATCTTGTGATCTTGCAAATATTCATAGAAGCATTATATTATAACCAAATTATGTTATAAGCAAAAAGAACCTTGGAATTTATGCCCTACACTTATCAATTTCCTCTTTCCCCTATATTATCATTTTCCTCTTCATCACCTGTAGGACCTTCAGTCAAAACTGTATGCAATCATTGTTAAGAAAAAAAGGTTAATGCTGCTCATGTGCATAGTAACAAGCAAGAAAGTCATTTGCACATATGGGGTAAATTTTGGACAAAAAAAAGCTGGTGTTCATTTTCTGACCAAATCTGTCCCATGTCTACAGACGTGTATCCCATTTATGCCTGTTAGTATGCACACAAGGTTGGCATCAGGGGGATCAGCATTTTCTCTACCAGTGTTGTTATGCTGATGGAGGAAACACCAAGGAGCATATTTATTAAAGGGGAACAATCACAAAAACTAAAAAAAGCTTATATAAGCTTCCTCATACTGAAGTAAGAAACCTTCTAAATATGATCAATTAAAAATTCTGCATTGTTTTTGAAATAATTAAGTTTATATTCACTTTTCCTCTCTCAGCATCTGTTTCTCTTCATTCTGTCTTCATGCAGCAGTTGATTGTCAGATGAATGATCCAATATATCTGATAGGGGGTCTTCCTTTCCTAGCAGATGAATTAGAGTTCATTCAAATAATTGATTGCAGTACAAACAAAATCTAAAAAAATAACTGCCTTTGCACAAATCCTGCATGTAGAGAGACATGATTTTTGGCGATTTTAATAGAATGAGCATCTTCTAGGCAAAAGAAGATATATTGGATCATTCATCTGACACCCAACTCCTACACGACAGAATGAGGAGAAACAGATGCTGAGAGAGAAATAGTGAACGTAAACTTGATTATTACAGAAACATTACAGAACATTTAATTGATTGTATTTAGAAAGTTTCTTATTTTAGTATGCTGAAGCTAATATGAAATTTTCATTTTTGCTTAGTTTCCCTTTAACATTGGAGACAATCAAAAATGATGTTGTCCATAGCAACCAATCAGCAATTAGATTTGAACAGTCACCTACAAGTTAGAAAACATAAGCAAATAACCGATTAGTACTCCCATAAAATATGGGCAAAGCTACAAGCCAAAACACATACTCCCTTACCTAAATTATCAGGCAAGATGCTTATATGGAGAAACTCTGTCTAGGGCTGTCTTGTATCCAAACCTAACTGTCAGTATATACTGTACAACTAAGGCACCCATGTTGTGTTCACTTTCCATTCTATCAATTTACACTAACATTGATGGCATGGGAAGTCACACTTTGGGCTCCAAACCCCTCCAAATTATCATAATTATATAGCATAATTCAGTCATGCTAAACTGTTCCATTTGACAACCTCAAGCAGGTTGTCAATTGTTTCTTCCCTAGATGAAGACAAATGGGAGGAAACTACAGATAACTTACTGTATCTGCATTTTCGGATATAAATAAGGGACAGAATGGTCCAATTTAAGATGATCCACCAAATCTATATTAGGACCCTGAGGCTTAATGCTATGGGAAGACTAGAAGGAGTTAAATGTGTGAAATGTGGCATGGGAGAGGCCAGATTCCTCCATTTAATTTGGGAATGCCCTAGAGTAGTAACATACTGGATGGAAGTTACCAGCTACATTAATGAATGCTTATCCCTCCCTGGAATCAGATCTCCTGCGACTGTCTATTAGGTATAATAGATGAATCTGGTGAGGTTGCTATGGGCAACCTCACCAGTGGTGCTTATCTCCAATGTTATCAAATATATCCCAAGTGTTACATTAGCCTTAGCAAAGCATAGTTTAAGATATTGAGAATGAAAGGTTTGCTACCTTTATTCTTTGTTTGGTTTTGCTTGGTTATTTGGTTTTAGAATAATGAGGCGACAGGGCCCTTTCTAAGTGCAAGGGGCTTCCACCTTCTAGTTGTGATTTTATCACATCTGACAGGCAGCTCTGGATTCTTGAAAGGCAGATTGAGGGAGGCACATAGGCTCAGCCTAACCAGTGTGGCATTTAGAACAATCAATGCAAGAAACATGAAAGGCTTAAAGTACAGGGTGCCTTGCATCAACAGTACTGTGTTCTGCACATAACAGCCTGTACTAGAATCCCACAGGCACAAACTGATGGGGGCAAAGGTAACTGTAAACAAATATAAGTCTCCTACTTATACTGTATGTCACTATCCTGTCCAAAATCCCATGGAGGCAAATGTTTATGGGAAATGTAAATAACGCATAGGAGCTTACATTACCATCTGAATACTCAAGATACAGATAGACAGCTAGAATCATAGCCACAAAATATGACAGAACTACTTAGTGAGATAAAGGTAGACAATTTGATTAGAGTTCCTTATGCAACCACAAAATTCATATGGGTAAGGGAGAAGAAAACCACATCTTCTACTTCTGTCTAATGGTCTAAACTAGTTGTGACTTTCCTGCTAAGAATCCTGGCTGGACAGTATGTTGTAGCTCACAACAGTTCGGGACCTATTATTATTCTTTATTTACACAGCGTTGCCATATTATGCAGTACTGTAAACATACCTCCTAACATTTTGGAAATAGAAAGAGGGACAAAAAGATTTGATATGCACACATTTTTTGGCCACGCACATTTTTTGTGGCCACACCCCTTAATCACCATGTTCATTTTACAACATTTGTCAGGTTATAAAAATTTTAACAAATTTCTGTGTTTTTTTATGTGCTGTAACAGTTTTGCTAATAAAGTGAATTGCCCTTTAAACTGCAAGTCACAGTTTCCCCAAGAGACTTGCTTATCTTAAATTGTTACAATTGCTTCTTTGCTTATCTTGAATTGTTACTAAAGTATCCAAGTGCACCTGCACCTATTCTGGGCTCTCCACCAAAAGCCAATTGAGTTTTAGAAACTTTGTATCTTTTTCTGGCTGTTCAGTGCAGGAGGTCAAAGAAAAAGTTGGAACATTTCAGTTACAATCCAGGACTGTAGGATGAGCTGTCAAAATTGGGACTGTCCCACTCAAAACAGGACAGTTGAGAGGTATGCTGTAAAGACTGACTGTTGTTTTTTTAAGTCCAAGACCCAGTGGAGCTTACACTAGCTCATAAGTGATCCAAAATATTATGAAACAGCACTCCCTAAGAAGCTCAGGAAAAGACAGCAAGAAAAATTATATATATAGTGCAGTAAACTACTTTCTTTGAAACACATTTTTGTGCTCCCCTTTCATTATTTGCTCAAAAATAAAGTGAAAAAAAAATCTTTCTTTTCACCAGTGCTTTTTTATTAATATTGAGATAGAGTTACACCAAAGGAGGTTGGGTACTCACAAACGTTTACATAAGTGTATGGCTTTCAACAAAACATCTCTCTCTTGTTGTTTATTCACTGTAGTCTCTAGGAACCAATGTGCTTCAGACAGTGTAAAATAGTTTTTTTTTAAATCTCTAATAGTTTTAAAATTGCACTCACATAAATAAGATAAAAAACTCTTATCAATCCGTCCAGTTCCCAGCGTGCTTCCCTTCTCCTCTGAATTAGTATCTCAGTTTCTCATGCTGGCAAAGTTTCTTACAACGTGACTATGAAGATTTTCATTCATCCAGGTCATGGTATATCTAGTATAGGTCAATCTAAAAACAACTGGACTTGCTGAGTAATCAATGAAGACGTTTCAGTACTCATCTGAGCAGCTTCTTCAGTTCAACTGACTGGTGTGGGAAGTTTTCGACATATAAACTCTTCCACTAATCCATTTACAACGTGTTTCTCTCTGGGCGCTTCCTGGATGACGTCACTAAACTCCGTCTGATGCGTTTCGTCACTTCAACTTCATCAAAGGCTTCTCCTACCCATACAGCGCATGTCCTATTTAGCCTCCTCCATGTCCATGGATATGCGCATGCCCAATTTCCCCTCTCTGGGGAGAGCTGTTTCATTATATTTTTGATTACTTATTCCAGTTGGAGAACGGAAAGAAGTGGCTAGACGACTGAACTTCGGGAATTCCTTGTAAGAAAAAAACTTTTTGTGGTTACACTAGATCATGCCACTTGGAATGGTCAATTTGAAAAAAGCTAAGTATAATGAGGAATCCAATACAGATACAAGTACAACTTGCAGGTAAGTCCCAGGTCACCAAACAATGTAAAAGGTCAGCAAGTGCTAAATTACTGTGCCACCTATGTGAGTATGTTGTATAGAATCATATACTGTATGTGCATATTACCAACTATACAATTCATATTAAGTTCTATAACCTGCTCTTAATTCTGTATGCCAATTTCCATATGGTTTTAAAGCTAGCTTACTAAACAGATTCTTTGAATTCCTTCAAGTCGCGTTGCTATGGTTATGCCAATAAACTAAAAAGAGAATCAATTGCTGTTTTTGATTGTACAAGGTGTGATGTTGGAAGTTATTCACACATAGCAAGGTTTTTAGCAGTGATAAATAATCCAGATGATCATGTCATTTGCTAATCCCTATTATCTTATAAGGTGTTCTGTCTACAATAGATTACTGCATGAGAATGGAAAATGCCCCAACACAGATTGTATCAGCTATTGCACAGACAAGACAGCCATTTTAATCAAGAACCGGAGAAAAGCAAAGGTAAATATTATTTAACTCAATATTGTACTCAAGGTAGATCTGTAATTACAGTAGAGAACTTCAACCCAAAAAGGCATCAGACTAGGTATCAAATGATGGTGATTTGAAATTGTATGTACTTTATAACATATCATAATGCATGTGAAATAGGGTTTTTTTTCAGTTAAGGGCATGATCAAAATGATTTTATTCTTCATGACTTGCACTCCTGAGCATTCAGACCTTACTTTTAGTATAGTTTAGTTCTATTGTGTATTTCAAATGCAATGTGTTATAATTTGAAGCCTGATTAATAAATTAAAATACAATAAAATGGACAGAAAATGACTTCTATTTTCCTCTAATTAACTAATATCTTGTTAGCCTAATTATAGGTTCCTTCCCCAATATCTCTGACAGAAAATTCCACTCACACAAAATAGTTTAAAGTGACAATAACTCCCTCCAGTTGTCTTAAAGCAGACTGTCACCCAGACATACAAATCTGTATAATAAAAGTCATTTTCAAATTAAACATGAAATCCAAATTCTTTTTTTTTATTAAAGCATTCATAGCTGTTGTAAACACATTTAAAAATCTCAGCTATCAATCAAATATTGTCTGCCCCTCCTCTTTGCCTTAGGCATAGAGTTGGAGCAGACAATTACTTTCACTTTCACTTTCCATTCAGCACTTATTAGATGTCACTGCTCTCTTTACCATTTAATTGTGTAGCCAGGGCATGGGGATGAACATCAGGCCTCCCATTCTGGAGCATAAACAAGATTTTGAGTTGATGCAAGGCTTGTCTTAATAACAGTGTCCACAAAATGTCTCCTGCTTGCTTGCAGACCAAAGGAAACAAGATTCAAATAATTTATACAGTGTAATTAAAGTTTATTTTGCTTGACTAACATGATACAATAGGATTTGAAATAATTCAGGTGACAGGTCCCCTTTAATACCTAGTTAGCTGGACTGGATAGGAAACAGCTAACGTGGAGTTAGGCCAGGAATGGAAAATCATAAATAAATCATGAGTAAAATAAGTAAGTAAGTAAGTAAATTTTTTCTATTTTAGAGAAAAAAGCAGGGAGTAAAAACACACAAACTAGGGTATAAAAATTTTATATATTTAGAAATTAAATACAAAAAGAAATACATGACAAACGTAGCTGCAAAGGAAGAATGTGATCCAACTTGTAATGGGAGCAAAGAGGTGACCATGATGGACCCCAACTTGGGTTGCCCAATATATAGTTAAACCCTGAGTTGAGTGCGCACTCATATATTGTGGGTGAGACTTACCCCAGGTCTTGTAAGCCTCGAGAATCTGCTTGCTGAATGACCTCAGAAATATAGCTTGCCTATCTCTCTAAATTAGCCCTTACACTTAGCTTCTTGTTAGACAAGGCAAAGGAGATAATGACAATGCAGAAACGACAACAAGAACCTAAAACAGTCATGGACAAATGAAGAAAACACTGGCCTCACATACTTTTTTTTAACCTAAAATATATGATAGGTGAATTGCAGTTTCTTTATGAGGCTCTATCATAATAGTTAAAGGGATTCTGTCATGATTTTTATGGTGTCGTTTTTATTTCTAAATTACACTGTTTACATCCCAAATAATTCACTCTACAATATAAAATTTAATTCCTGAACCAACAAGTGTATTTTTTAGTTGTAACATTGGTGTGTAGGCAGCCATCTCAGGTCATTTTGACTAGTCATGTGCTTTAAGAAAGAGCCAGCACTTTAGGATGAAGCTGCTGTCTAGCAGGCTGTTGTTTCACCTACTCAATATAACTGAATTTGTCACAGTGGGACCTGGATTTTACTATTGAGTGCTGTTCTTAGATCTACCAGGCAGCTGTTATCTTGTATCAGGGAGCTGATATCTGGTAACTTTCCCATTGTTCTGTTGTTAGGCTGCTGGGGGGGAGGGGGTGATATCATTCCAACTTGCAGTATAGCAGTAAAAAGTGACTGGACATTATCAGAGCACAAGTCACATGACTGGTGGCAGTTGGGAAACTGACAATATGTTTAGCCCCATGTCAGATTTCAAAATTAAATATAAAAAAATCTGTTTGCTCTTTTGAGAAATGGATTTCAGTGCAGAATTCTGCTAGAGCAGCACTGATGCATTTTGATTTTTTTTTCTCCCATGACAATATCCCTTTAAAAACAGACCCATAACAACCATTAATTGAGCCAAAAATGGACAAAAAAACCCAATAGATAAAAAATATCAGATGGTAGGGAGGGACATGAACACGAGCAACAACAGTGCAAAAGCTATCCACACAAAGGTGAAAATACTGACAATCCATCAGAGACAGAGACACAGAGAGAGAGAGAGAGAGAGAGAGAGAGAGAGAGAGAGAGAGAGAGAGAGAGAGAATACCCTGTATTATTATTATATAGAACGTGATTTCATTTTAAGATGAAAAAGGAAAGAGAAGAAAGAAATAAGAAACTAAAATAAAAGAGTTGGACAGAGTTACAAATGGGTTAAGGGCAGTTAAAATTAGAGGGATCTTAGAATGCAGTAACAGATGGAAAGAGGGAGATAGTGGGAGAGAAGGATAAAATAATGACAGGAGACAGATGGAGAGAGGGAGAGTCACAGGTATGACTATCACAGAGGGCAGAACTATGTGAATCTCACAGGTGTCAAAATAAACAGGTGCTGGCAGCTGACAATGACAGCAGGGAAACCTGGGTAACCTAGTTAAATGATTCACATCTTCCCTCGCTCTTGAGCTTCAAAAGCACAGCAAAGCACAACAATACCAGGGAGAGATAATGATTTCACACACAAAGGCATATGGTTTCATTCAGCATGATATAATATGGAATTATGTGCCTACTGATAAATGAATAAATGCACTGCCTTATAGTATGGATGTGGAGCGTTTGTCCATTATCCAGATCCATCAGTTCAGATCAGATTATCAATGTTGGTGAATGTGTCAATGCAATTGAGCCTATAACTGATCTAAACGAGGTAAGGCTCTTGCTTGTCTTTAATATTTCCATCTTTATTCCTTATTTTTCTTGTGAATAGCTGTCTGGTCTATTGCAGTCATAGAATATATAGGATTCTTTCATGAACATATTTTAACAAGGTAGTCAAACCAGAAATAGCTGTACAATAACACATCTGTTTTTATGCCCTCCAGCTCCAATGGCAGAATATGTCACAGTTTGATAGGGGTCATTACTTAGACATGATATGATTATAATCCCAGAAAAATGTTCATCTCCTTTTTCGTTTTATATTCTGTGTACAGATGTGTGTGAAATAGCAGACTTTGTGGAAATGTGGCAAGTTAAAAATCCTTGGGCTAATTTAGCATTTTTACAGACAAATATAAAGGTCCTCTGCACTCAACCCATTATCAATATATTACAGACATTGAATTATTTTGCCCCTTAAGCTACCAAAAATGCCCTCTTCTTTAAACAAAACAGGGATTGTTTGTCCATATATTGCAATATATTTAAGCTGGCCAAGTATGTCAAAGTCATCCCATGTCTGGCCAGTAACACACTCAACTGTCATTTATTCTATTGCTTCATTATACATTTTACACAGGTTCTAAGTTTTACCAGTAACTTGCTTGCTTTCAAGGGTAAACTCCCAAAATAGTTTGATTATAGCTGGAAAGGGTGGGAGCTACAACATGGAGCTGGTCACTGTTCCTGTATAAAGTATAGCAAAAATTAGAAAATTGTTCTCATCTCTAAATGTTATACCATTAGGCGGGTGTCCAATGAGGACGCAAAATTCACACAGACGAATACAAGATGTCCTCTGCACTCCCAACCCAATTATCAATTTATTAAGGACACTGAGACTTTTAGTACATTAAGCTATTAAAATCCCTTACCCTTTAAATCAAAACAGGGATTGTTTGTTCACATATTGCAATAAATTTACTACGTCAAAGTTCTCCCTGGTCTGGGGATGACCAAGGATGACTTTGGCATAGTCTATAGCATTGATCCTCAACAAATGTCCTCTGATGTTGCTCCCAGTGACCTCAAAGCAGGTGCTCATTGTGTACCGCAAAACAGACCCACCTGTAGTCTGCCAGTATACAAAAGG